>NC_085047.1:1362500-1700000 GCF_963662255.1 Cinclus cinclus
CTCTCATTTTGGGGGGAGTAATTATAAAAATGGAGGGAGGGTAATTAGTGGTAGTGGCTGGAAATGTTGGAGCAAAACATAAATTAAAGCTTGTCTTTGAGGATAAAGTGATGGAGAATGGGTATTATACCTGAATCTTGGTCCTGCCAGTATTGTCTGGTTTACCTTAGAATCATGGAATCATCTAGGTTGGAAAAGTCCTCTGAGACTGTTGAGTCCAACTGTGAACCCAGACCAAGGCCATCACTGACCTCCGTGTTCCCTGAACCCTTCCAGGAATGGTTATTCCACCTATTCCAATGCTTCCAGTGAGCTCACCTTTGAACCCATTGCTCTCCTGCATTTTCTTTGCATGTAAAACAAAGCCAAAGAGGTGAGCAATTATTTCAGATTTTTAAAGAGCTTGGAAGAGGGGGAAGATTATGTTTATTAGTGTCAGAAATTGTCTTTTTATGGATATTACTTTTGTGTCTGGTTGTTCTGTTTGACTCCTGCAGTGCAGCTTCTCTTAGGAGAAGGAGCAGTGTTTGCTGGGAGAAAGGTCTAAAGCAGCTCAAGGAGGCTCAGATAAGAGAGATAATTTAAGAATATTTTGTTTTGTTTTTTGCAGTGCCTGGGTGGTGATGGGGAATAGATGCTTCTAGTCCAGGCTTTTCCTGGTGGCCAACCCAAATCTCCCAAGGCAGTGCTTGTGGAAATGAAGGAGCAGAGAGCAGTGTCTTCAAGCTGCATGTTCCAGGAAGCCTTTTCAGCAGAACATAATGAAGTAGGATAGGGAAGACAAAGGAATGGAGATAATCAGCTGGAGGAGGCCGTGGCTCAGTCGGAGAGTACTGAGTACAAGAGTACAGCAGGGTTCATCTCAGAAGGGAAAGTCAGCAAGGCCTCAAGTTAGAGAAATTAATAAGAATATATCAAGAAGTCGTTTGAGAGGTGCTGAGAATGGTTTGGGACTCACTGGGACAGATATGTTAGATCTTTTAAAAAATACATGTATTTATTGGTTACCTGCTGGTGAAACCCATCGGAGTTGCAGATAAAAAGCTGTGAATTTTCAGCAAGGAATTCATCTGCATTAAGACATTTTCTTCTCTGGAAACAAGTTAATATAACCCCAGCTGTACCAGAATCTTTTGGTTTTTCTCGTTCTGAAATTTCTTGTGGGGGAACTGGTTCAAGGCCGGGTTGAGCAGGGCTTGGAATAACCTGGTCTGGTGGAAGGTGTCCTTGCCCATGGCAGGGGGTGGACCTGGATGAGTTTTAAGGTCCTCCCAATGCAAACCAGTCTGTGAGTCTATGATTCAATAATTTCTCATTTTTTTAGGCTCAGAGGGGTGTTTGTGTAAGCTCTGCCTAATTCAAAAAGGCAAACACAGCGTGCAGATATTTTGCCACCCGTGTTCAGGTTTACCTGTGCAACAAGTGGTCCCATCTTTCTGGTCCTTTTCAGGGAGGACAGTTTCAATGTTTCAATATGCAGTTTATAATATTACATTGAATTAATTAACTGAATTATCAGGTTTTGATCCTCTGGCTTTTAAGCAGATTGTAAACTTCAGCAAATGAAAGGTCGAGATTTTTCCTGCCTCAGCATTTATTTTTTGGGCAGTCTGAGGTCAGCAAATTCCAAAGTCAAGAGCTGCTTTGTGCTTATAAATTATCCATTTCATTTTTCGTACAATGAAGACAAAAGGGCTTGTCACTGTTAGAGATGTCAGGCTTTTCTCGATTGGAAATATCCAGATGTATTTAGTTCTTCCTCTCAGAGGAAAGAGTAGGTGATGAGAATGTGGCTCTTTGGGGTTTTGTCTCCCAGGTCGCTGTCCTGTGTCTCCTCAGTGAAGATCTGAGTGCTCCTATCCCCATGTGGAGGTGGATCTGATGGAAGATGCTGTAGGACTATAGATTTTCGGGATCAGCTTTGTTTTCCCTTTGCTGGTTATTGAGACCAGAATGGCCAAATGCTGTAGTGAAATCCCCTGCTCCAAGGCATTTCCATGAGGTTTAGTTCTTTCCCTCCACTGGGGAAGTTGGCATCAGCTGGGAGAGCTGGGGCTGTTCACCTGGAGAGGAGAAGGCAACCTGAGATAGTGGGAGGTGTCCCTGAGCAATGGCAGGGGTTGGAGCTGGATGATCATTAAGGTCTTCCCCACCCAAAGCACTCTGGTTTTCCATGTTTCATCCTGACCTGTTCACATGATATAAAACCCTGTTACATCTCTATAACAGGTTCGATGAGGGATGTTCTCAACTAATTAATCAACTCTGAAGGTGCCGCTAATAAAAGAATAAATTAAAGAAGAAGCTGCTCAGTGTGGAAACGGATCTCCAAGCTTGTGCCCACCGTCCCAGACTATTTTGGGGAAAGGTGGGCTATACCCTTGTAACTTGCCTAAAGTAACCTTTAACAGATGAATTGGAAGGTAATTTAATTATTATTTGTCGGATCCCAAGTGAGGGTCAAGCTTCAAACGATTTAAGTGAAAAATTGTCAGAAAATTAGTGGAATTTGCATGGAGTGTAAGGTCAGGAGGCCTTTTCATGTTCAAGGAGACTTTGGCTGAATCTTATTAGCATGCAATTTGTATAAAATTCATTGAAAGAGGTGATGTGCAGGTCAAGGAAGAAAAGTATCTCTTTTCTTTGTTCATATTCTCTCATGTTGGTTTTGTGCCACCTGATGTGAAATAAATTACTTTTGGCACAGAGAGAAAATACCACCTTCTCTCCAGCGTGTGAGGAATGGGTCTCTTAAAAGGCATTGCATCCCAGTGCCACAAAAACAAGGCAGTGGGAGTTTAAAGGGAAAATCACCTTGACACAAGAAATGACTTGAAAGAAAATGGAAAAATGTCTGTTGTTCAGAACAGTGCCCATTTCCATTGTTTACTCTCTTCTTTTCAAGTTCAGAGCTACTATTTAATTTTCAGGGAGCCTGAAAGACTCACCTGTCCATGTCATTGTTTTAAAAACCCTGCAAAGTATATTTATTTCTCTCTTTGGAAAGATTTCATTCCTTTGTTCAGAAAAGATAATGATAATAGCTTTGTTAACTTCCTGGGTTTTCCACGCCTGCTTTATTCTTTTAGGTTTTATATTGGGTCAGAGGTTGGACTTGACGAGCTTGCAGATCTTTTCCAACCATAACGATGGGGGTTGCAAACCCCCCCTATGGAGATGGGGGGATCTGGGTGCTTCAGAAAGGCACAAAGTAAACCCGTGGTGGAGGAAAACAGTGGGATGGGATGTTCCTGGTGTCCTGTGTCTGTAGGAGTTTGGAGATGTGGTGATAGCCTGATTCCCAGGGGTGGGAGACATGTATCACGTTTTATCTTCTTTTTCTGCCAGAGTAATGCTCGAGAGACTGAATTTCTTGTTCAGACTCAGATGTTTATTAATTCTTATCTGTATTACAGTGAGTTCTACAACACTTCTAGCTAGCAAGCTAAAAATGGAGATGTATCTCACTTTCTACAAGGCCTTTTAAGGCCAAACTGTCCAGTTAAGAAAGGACACCTAAATTATTTTTACTTTTAACCCAGTAACCAATCACCCAAGACCCCGCAATGCAGATTTTTCTATCCAATTACAAAAGTACCACCTAAACCTATGAAGAAGGTGAAGAACAAAGACAAAACCTCTGCACTTAAATCTCCATCTTGCCTTATACCTATACTGTATTCTAAACCCTTAAATTCTAGGTTTTCCACCATGTGATATTACACACTGCTATTCAAACTACACATTTGTGATCCCAGTTCTATCATTCCATTTTGGAAGCCTTCTCCACAGCCTCAGGTCAAAAGCTGTGTTTTCTTGAGGGTCAGTGCCTGTCAGCACAGAAAGTCTAAAATTCTCAGTTTCCGGGGTTCCAACAGGGACACGCTCACAGAATCTCAGAATGGTTAAGGTTGGAAAAGCCCTCCAAGGTGGTGGAGTCCAACCATTCCCCAGTGCTGCCAGGGCCACTGTGATCCATTTCCCACCTCTCCTGTGGCTCTCTTTGCCCTTCATGTGGAGCAGTTCCCTCGTGTGATGGGAGCCTGTCCTGCACTTTCACAGGAGGATAAAACAGATGAACACGTAACCGGGTTACAGCCACCAAGTATCCCGAGACTGTTTGCTAGCAGCTTATTCCCATGGCATTCCTGCTGGAGTCACTCCTTGCTGGAGTCTCTCTGGGCAACTGAGCGTCACTGTCTCAAGGATTAGGAAGCACTGGAAGCTCCTGCAATAGAGCAGCACTGGTGTTTGTCTGTTTATAATTAATTTTTAGTAGTCTTTTTGTTGGGTATTCATGGCCACAAGCGAACTCTGCAGGTTCTGGCGATGCAGGAGGTTTAATTTTGCTAATCCTATTTTATTCCCATTTCAGTGTAGCTGTTTCAATGCCACAACATGGTGCCTGCAATGAATTTCAAATGTATTTTCAGATGGCATTGTCTTGCAGAATGGGAGAGAAAATCATCTCTCCCAAATGCCGTTTGCAGGGGCTCCTTCCTGCAGTCTGGAAATCCCACCCTGCATACAAAGCAGGGAGGAAGCACCAACCTCTTCCTCACAAGCTCTCAAGCCCCCACCACGATTACAATCTTTTTATCTGGGACAAAAAGCATTTTCTTTCATCCTTCTCAATAAGAGTGTTTTGCTTTTACTGTTTGGTACAACACCTAATGGAAACCACACATATGCGGTCTTTTTTTTTTTTTCTCCAAATTATGATTTTTTTTTTTCTACTCTTTACACACACAAGAGTACAAGTGAAATGATGCTGGCACTGAAAAAGCACTTTAGGAAAGTGGCCGTGATTCCAGCCCTGTCTGGGAGCAGGTCCAGCTGTCACTGGGAGGTTTTTGGGGAGGAACAACGGAAAGGTGAAGAGTTACCCTCACAAATTTTATTTCATAAAATCGCAGAATGATTTGGGTTGGAAGGGACCTTAAATCCCTTCCCAGCCATGGGCAGGGATGCCTTCCACTAGATCAGATGCTCCAAGCCCCATCCAACCTGGCCTTGGGGCAGTTCTGGGGATCCAGGGGCAGCCAAAGCTGCTCTGGACAGCCTGGTCTTACACTGATTTTCTTAAAGATCTTCTTAATTCTCTGCTGTGTGTTAGCAAAGCCACTGATGGAATTCCGGGTCTCCCTGTCTCTTCCCACTTGCTTCTAACCCTGATTTCCTTTGCTTTGAGAATGGCTCCTTCAGTGCTAACTTGGGGGTGGAGGGACAACTAATTAATTAAGCACTAATTGTTGTCAAGTCAATCGGTGCTAACATTTAATGTTTGACCTGTTTACTCTCCGGAGGTAAAGTGAAAGGAGTTAATGATCTAACAAATTGTGTCCCCATCATGAGGGACTTGCTTGGAGAGAATGGTGTTATTTATGAAGTGTAAAATAACACATTTTAACAAAACCCCCAGATTTTGAAGCAAGATGGGTTTGGTTCTGGTGTGAAATTACCACTAGATAGCTGTGGTAGCCTAATAAAGCTTAATGACTGATTTTCTCATTAATCAGAATTGAGAATGTGCTTCATTAAGATAATTAACTGAGCCAGTTGCTTAACTGACAGTTAGGAGACACAAATTCCCAAGTTACTTGCTTTCCTTTTAATAAAACCCACAAGAAGCTGACCGGGCTTCATCTCCTTTATTGGAGGGAGGAGCACGTGCGCTGTGGAAATCTCCTTGCTCGCTCAAGCTCAGTGACAGAGCCTCCCTGTGGGACACAGGTGGGATGAAGGGGTGGCCCTGCCCAGCCCCACACAGCATCCAAGCCTTGGACTCCAGGTTTTCACAGTCAGCTCACGCTGACAGCTCACCAAGACTCGCCCTTCTCCGTCTCGCAGGCGGCAAATGTTCTTTTATCTGCTGCTTTTGGAAAGGTCAGGTCTTGGGCAGGCTTGGTTTTATCACCCAAGAACTGCTCGCTCTTCCAAGGGGGAGAATTCCTTTTCCTGACTTTGTGGCTCCTCCTCTTTGTTCATCACCAGCTGGAAGTGGGGTCATGAGTGCTGAGCCCCCCTGGAGCAGGGATGTGGAAGATGAATCTGCTCCGGGTACATTTGTAGGCGGAATACGCAGCGCTGGAGAAGTTGTGGGAATTAAGGGAAAGATCCAAAACTTGAATTATTAAATATGCTATCTGGTTGTAATGTCTGGTTGTAAATCCCTTCCTTCACAGCTGTCTGTGTCTGGAATTCTAACAGGGTGATGCTATCAGGACTCTGCACAGACAGCAGAGCCAACGTAAGGCAACCGTCTCAACTCTGCTTTTCTTTTGTCCTCAGAGTTCCCGGTCTTCCACCATGAATCCTGTTTACAGCCCCGTCCAACCTGGGGCTCCCTACGGAAACCCGAAGAACATGGCCTATACAGGTAGGACAGGGCTCGTGCCTTTTCCTGTGTGTCTGTGTGTGGTGGTGGTTAATCCCTTAAGGAGGGAGAAAGATTTCCCCTCAGGGAGCCGGATGGGAACGTCACTCGCAGGAAAAACCCTTCAGCAAAGCCAGGATGGTGAGAAGAGTTGGAGCTGAATTCGTGCAAAGAGGATGCCCTGGAAATCCTAAGGAAAAGGATCCAGAGGGGTTTTCTTTAGGTTAACAGCCATGTAAGCAGGTGCTGAGACATTCAGTGGGAGGGCTCCCCTCTGGAGCTGCACTGAACCACTGGGATGCACGTGCTGGAATAATCCAGCTGTGGAAATGAGGATCCCACAGCCAAGAGCCCCTTGTTTGGAGAACAGCCAGTTGTTGTGATAAGTGGTGACTTAAGCTACATTATTGGCTGATTTGTTTTTTTTTTTTCTAATTTCAAGTAGTGCTTTTCTTGAGTTAATCTTATCTCTGCTGTCTGTTTGAAACCTTCCTTAGAACTGAGTTGTCTAAAAATGTCATCCTTAATACTTGAAAAAAGGATGGCCTTGAAATATGTTCACCATAATTATGTAACTAGTGGGGAACTAAAGTGTACTGATATGGAAAGAATTCAGCTGGGAGAGAAATGGTTCTTTGGACAAAGAAAATCCCAGTTCAGGTGTATCTGGTTTTCCCCGTGGATAACGTTCACCTTGACTTGCTCTGATCTTGTAACCCCGTTACAAAATCAGCCCTGGAAAACTCCTTTTTGCACCATTTTGGGGAATGTAATCAGCTATTGGGTGTCACGTTGTGTTAGGATTTCCTGCTTTCTATTTGCATTGCCAGTTGGATGCGTTGACTTTCACCCAACGTGCGGAATTATTTGGGAATGTGCTTTTGTGGAGGAGAGTGGTCACCAGCAAATTGGAATGAATGTCAAATAGCTCTCAGCTACTTTGTGCATGGAATATTCTGGTTGAGTTTGGCAGCTCTTCTAGCTGGTGGATCAGTGGGGTTGTGAGGAGCCCTGTCTGAGACTGTGGAGCAGAGAGTTCCTCAAAGGCGTTTTGCCTCATTTTTATTCATCCTTTCTTTTCCCCATTCCAATTTATGCAGCTGCTTTGTTGGAGATACTGTAGCTTGGGGGAACTTTGGTCTCACAGTCAAAGCACGAGAGGCTTGAAAAAAAACCCCACAATCTCTGTGAAAAAGTCTCTTCAAAAATCTCCCCATTGTGAGAGGACTGTGGACTCCAGCAGCGCTTGGGTGACAGAACGAGCTCATAAGTGCAGTTATTTTCCTACCCTGGAAATAACAGGAATTTTGTGGCTTTCCAGCACAAGAGGCTACTTCTCTCCCACTTTACTTTGATTTTTTTCTTTTTGCATGTGCTTGAAGCTCCACCATAATATCCATTCAATGTACATTTCTGTATCTGCTTTCATACAATCCTGAGTGTCTTAGAAGCTGCTTTCTGGCATTTGATAAGACAATTTAATCTAAATATTGAGGGGTAGATTGGTCAGAATTTGGACCTTGACCTTTCTAGGACAGTTTTAGAGGGGGAATTCTGCTTTAGCCGAAGGAATTAATGGAATTCCAGAATGGTTTGGGTGGGAAGGGACCTTAAAGCTCATCTGATTCCACCCTCTGCAATGGGCAGGGACACCTTCCATAGAGCAGGCTGCTCCAAGCCCCATCCAACCTGGACTTGAACACATGAATTCTGCAGGACTCCATTTGGAATTAGTCAAGTGCCACCATTAATGGGACGTTGTCTTCTAAAATAACCTGCTGCTTGATCACTATGAAGTTCCTACTGTGTCCTTAACTGTGTAAAATTTGACTTGGCCACCTCGTGCCAGCTCTGATCCATGCAGGGATCAGGAGGAGGTGGCCCCCAGAGACTGGTTTCATCCCAAGCCATCCCTCAGGCATTTGTCTTCCAAAATTTGTGGTAAATGTGCAGAAATCAGGGGTGGATCTTGGAGGAGTAAGTTGGAGGCAGATCAGGTTGGAAAAATTAAAACAAGGTCCTCAATTACATAATTAGTAAAACAAAGAAACAAATGTAGGACAGCACAGCAGGAATAGTCCTGCTGGGTTGTTCCATTGCCCAGGTGGAAGGTAAGGAGTCAGTGGGCTGAGCTCTTACAATAGAGTCCCAAAATAGAAGTCAAAAATAATTTAACAGAAGAGCTTTTTTTTCCTCTGGGCAAATAGTATTACAAACTCTTTTAAATCTGAATTTGTTTGAATATGTAATGAAAGACTCAAAGTTCTGTAGCGGATGAGGAGGAGAAAATTTAAATTATATCTTCTGTCGAGAAAAGACAGGCAGCTCCTGAGGGTGGTCTGAGCAGCTACAAAAAGAGCTGTGGAATAAAACTCAGGTGGGATAGAGGCAGAAAGAAAGCAAGGATAATAATCAGGATACTGGCAGGTTGAATTCTGTGCTTTTGTGAGGGATTTTTTGTGCTAAACATGAATGCTTTATACTACTTAACATTTTGTTTATTATTCTTATTTATATGATAGCTTTATGCTGAAATAATGAGTTTTAATCTGATTTTCTTCTCATTCTGACTTCTGTGTTGTTTTCTGGCAGTGTGGGAAAGAGGTCCATTGCAAGATAAATAATCCAGTTTTTTCTGCCAGATTGGCTGTTAGGGAAAATTGGAAATCCTTGACTTAGGGAGAATGGGAAATCCTTGGCACATACTCAAGTGCTTGATGAACCATCCGTTTATTCAGATTCTTGTTTTTTTCCATTTTGGTCTTCCTTAATGGAAGTGTGAAGGACAGTTATTTCCTAAATAATTTTTCAAGTGTGGTCTGGATTAGCGGGATTTTGATGGGAAATAATAATTAGGTTTAAAAAGGAAGTTTTAAAACGAGATAAAATCAGAATTATTCAACTCACAGGAGAAATGTTTATGAAAACAATCCTTGTGTTTGAACTAAGGGATTTATTAAGCCCTGGTGGCTTCTGCCGTGTCTCATTTTTGGGCTCCTTAGAACTCCCAGATCTGTTGAATTGCACCCTCCTTCCTGTTTTCCACTGAGGTGGAAGAGGAGGAGAATAACTTCTGCTGGCAGTGTTTCTGCTGCTGGATGAGCAGCTGCTGAGCTGAGGGAAGGTGACACAGGGAGAATATTCTGGCTTTAGACAGAGCTACATCTGCCCAATGCCAGCTTTGTGCTCCAAGCCCTGGCTCCTCGTGCCCGGCTGGTGACGACTTCCACTCCGCTAATTCCACAGATTTTGGAACATCAGCAGCAGCGTTTCAGTGTTGTTTACTATTTAATTAAACCAGACTGTAATTAAGTTGGATCTTCACGTAAGCTGTTGTTCTAATTGAGGCTAATTTTAAAATGTATTTAAGGCCTCCAATTTGCTTTTTTGTTCGTGGTAGAATTCACTTTACCTGCCCCGGATGGGAGCTGCTGGAGCACCTGGTTTTCCTTTGGCATTCCTTCCCATTTCCTTGCACCCACTGCAGGAAGGCACCAGTGCTGCAGTAAATAGATGAGCCCACTGGTGTGGAATCAGGGGTGAAGAATCAGTCTCTCCTGGAGCTTGTTTGACTTCAAGCGTGAAACTCTGAAGTGTTTGTGATAGCTCACCCCGTTCTCCCTCAGCCTACCAGGAGCTGATTAATATGCTGATAAGATGCTGTGATTCATGAACCTCCACCAGGCTGACTCTGTGTTCGGCAGAGTTATTCCTAAATAATAAATGGTAATAAAATCCGAGAGCCCGGAGATGCGGAGCCGGTTGGGAAATCTCTGAGGAGTTTGTGTCACGGCATTTCTCAGGTCGCGCTGCAGTGGCAGTGCCTGCTCGGGAGGGATGCTCACAGAATCCTGGAATGATTTCTGGAAGAGATCTGGAAAAATGTCTCATTACAGTCCAGAGCCTTGGGCAGGGACACCTCCCACTGTCCCAGGCTGCTCCAAGCCCCGGTGTCCAGTCTGGCCCTGGACACTGCCGGGTACCCAGGGGCAACCACAGCTGCTCTGGGCACCCTGTGCCAGGACTTTTCCATCCTCACAGGGAACAATTCCTCCCCAGTATCCCATCCATCCCTGCCCTCTGACAGTGGGAAGCCATTCCCTGTGTCCTGTCCCTCCGTCCCTTGTCCCCAGTCCCTCTCCAGCTCTCCTGGAACCCCTTCGGGCCCTGGAAGGGACTCTGAGCTCTCCCTGGAGCCTTCTCCTCTCCAGGTGAGCACCCCCAGCTCTCCCAGCCTGGCTCCAGAGCAAAGAGGCTTTCTCTGTATGGGAACCCCTTCATGCTCCTGAAGAGCAAGACACATCCCTGAGCTGGGCTGTTTGCAGCACTCTCGAGTTACAAGTTCCCTAGTTTTGTCATTTTTTTTCATGCCCAAGGTGAAACCACAACATTTGTTTGGACATAATGATGAACAGAGGGAATGTGTACCCTCCAGCCACTGGTTTTGTTGGCAGGACAGGAGGTGAAGGATTCTCATGTGTGTGTTCCTGTCCTAATCCCTGTCATTTGTATTCATTGTTGAGCCTCAGACACAACTGCACATGTGAGGAGTGACCTCATTTACTCCTGACTGTTCCTTTAATTTATTGTGATGTTGAAACACAGTGGCCTTCGATGTTGATCGGAAGGGTGTTCCGATAGGATTTCTGCTGTCGGCTTTTAATCCTCCTTTGCATACTCTCTGTGGGACAAAGATAATTGTAGGCGTGGCTTCAGCCTTCCTTATTAACTTAGAATTATAGTTTGGCTGTATTATTCTCTGGAAATGCCGGGCCTTTGATCAGCTCTTTGGCCAGACAAACAAAATTCTTTCACAACTACTCTGTGAAAGGGGATGCATTTTATATTTTTTCTCTTTCTTTTTGGCATTCCTCAGCATTTTCATGGGGAGCACTGAGGAACACGGGCAAATGGCAGGGTTGAGGTGCTTTCTCCTTACTTCTCCTTCTGCTCTAAGATGTGCATGCATGTCAGCCCCTTCCATTGATTGGGAAATGCCACTCCTGGATTTAATTAGGCGATCCATCGCTTACCGGGTCTGTAAAACAGGAATTCTAAACCGTGTTCAGGGTGTTGAATTGATTTCAGGGTGATTAAAAATGTATGAAGTGGATACAGTGAATATTTTTCCTCTGGCGTTTCTTCATGTTTATTAATTGGTGTGTATAGAGCAGACAGGAAAATCCTACTTGACTGGGAGAAGAATGAGCTGTGACTTGTGTAGGCTCTCATTGTTTTTATGTTTAAATGTGTGATTTTCGTACAGGAGTATTTCCAAACATCTTGGTGAATTCCTCAGTGCTGGAAGCTGCTGAGTTTCAGCACCGAGATCAACGATGGATAAATCCCCATCTTCCTAAAGAATTAACTTGGGGTTGTAAGACTTTCCTGGGGTTGTAAAAAGCATAAAACTACTGAGGGAAGGAGGAAGGAGTAGTTTTTCCTTTGGAAGAAGGAAGCAGAGGGGGTGGGGTCAGATTAGGGATGTTTGTGAGTGGCAGATGTTGCTCAGGGTGATGGTGGAATTCCATCCCTGGAATTGTTCCAAAGCCACGTGGATGTGGCACTTGGGGACATGGGTCAGCGGTGGCTTTGGCAGTGCTGGGAAACAATTGGACTCGATGGTCTAGGAGGGCTTTTCCATGCTTAATGACTCTGTGGTTCTAAAATAATTCATGACATCCACTCAGCTCATTCAGAGATTGATCCAACTGATGCCAGACTTCCAAGGAGTTCATAGGAACTTTGGGAAACATCCCTCACCCCTTGTTTTGTAACTGTTTGGAGAAGGTTTTACAGGCTTTTGAGTCCCCCTGTGTTATGAAGAAACAGAATAGTCTCAGATCTTAAAAGAGAACAAAACTCAAAACCTATGTTCTGTTTTCCCAAATGACCTCACTGTGGGCCTTCTCCTCCTCCAGGCTCGGGTGAGTCCATGCAACTGGTTTATTTCTGCCTCATTTCTTAGCTGCAATATTGATTCTGGCTTTCCTCGTGGTGGAAAAGAAAGAAGAGGATTAAATGGCCACACTTGAAGAGGGCTGGGGAAAAATTGTGAGGCAGAGAAACAAAAAAGCATAGGTGGGAAAAAAAAAAAAAAAGATGGCCTTGGAAACATGTATTGAAGAGAAAAGTGCTCCATTTGAAGAAAATAAAAGGTGAACAGAGAATTTTCTTCTGTCTCAATTGCTTTTATAGAGTACAGGCACATCTTGTGAAGTTTTTCACTCACTTGAGAAAAAGAGAAACTTTATTTTTAAGCATGAGCCCTCTCAAATTTTTCTTTCTTAAACTGTGTATGGACCAAATCTAACCAGTGCTTTTGGCTTTTAAGTACACATTCAGTATTACAATTGACAGCTGAAGGGGTTTTTTGCTCTCTACTTTCTTAGCCTGTATATATCTGAGAATGAAACTGGGTTTTGGCGGCTTATTAATTTCTAGTGCGTTTCTGAGCCATCTCCTTTTTCTTTGTTTTAGCCATGATCAATTATTTTCCATTTAAAACTTCTTTTTCTGCATGTTCCCTTCATGTTTTCCTAAGTTCCTATTACTCTGCTCCTGAGTAAGGAGCCCGTGTGTAGGAAGTCAAAATCACATTGGCCATTTCAGCATCACAGAACCACTGAAGTTGGAAAAGAGCTTTAATGTGATCCAAGTCCAGATGTTCCCAGCACTGCCAAAGCCACCACTCCACCATGTTCCCAAGTGCCATGTCCACATGGCTTTGAAATCCCCATTCCAAGGGATGGGGAATTTGGGAACCTCTGCTACAGGCTCCACGGAGCTGGAGTGTGACCTTGTCATTCTTGTCAAGTTGGAGATGGGGGTTCATAAACCAGGATGGAAACATCTCCTGGCCCTGGTACCCCACATTTCAGGGAATCTCTCATCCAGACTTAAAATCTCACCCAGTCTACAAGAAAGGCCTTTTCCAGCATATTTCTTTCTGCCACTTGCAGTTCAAATTCATATGCTGGCTTGTTTTTTTTCCATGCATGTTTGCACCTCACACATTCAATACCTCTTAAATCCCCAGGTGCTTCAATTAAATGATTGCAAATAAGCTCCAAGGCTGCCTCGTGAGCTGTTGAAAGCCCTTAATATTTTCTGCCTTTCCTTCCCCCCATACCATTTTTTTCATCTTGCACAGCAAATAAATGGTCAGATCCTTGTTGCGTTTTTTTCCAGGCTGAAGGTAATAAATTAAAATTTAGTGGCTTGACTTCTGCAAAAATGTTTTTAGATTAAATATTGAGTTTTTCTTCCCTCCTGGTGCACAATTATTTCTCACACTGGGTGCAGTCAATGTGATCCAGCACAGAGGTTTGTACAGACAGAAACGTGAGCTGGCCCAGGCTTGGAAAAGACTTTCATAAAGCTTCAGAAATAATTCCAGATCTGTTAATTACTGGGTCTGTTTTCCTACTGTGCTTTATACCTAATACCTTATTTCTAATTTAATGGGGATCAGCATTCCCGAAACGGAGCGGTTGAGTTTATTAATCACAGAATCCCAGAGTGGTTTGGGTTGAGGAGGGACCTTAAAGATCATCCAGTCGCAGATCTGTTTTGCTGTTCTTTTTCATTAGACTTAGCCTGGTGTGAAGCCAAAATCAGGTGTTGCTTATATGCAAATGCATTCATATACTTATTTTAAAGTGTGTGTGGCTGCCCTTCCCTCTCCCTGCTCTTGCTGGCACTCGGCCTCGTTTCATCTGATGCAGTACTGGGCTAGAATTTTAATGTCTCTGCGGCCAGCGATGATTTATTAGATCCCAAAGCCCTGGCTCTGAGTGCAGGAAGAAAATATTGCAGCAGTGAGCTGCCTTGGCACTGCTCGAATAAATGAGTCCTGAAAGACTCTTTAGTGTTGCAGCCTTTTTTTTTCCCTTCTCCTCCCCTCGCTCCCACTGCTCCTTCCCCAGCCTGACCTCTGGATTTCTGCTGATGGTGAGAAGTGCTCCTTTCCTCACAGGATTTGCCATCTCCGGGTCTTTTTACAGTAATGTATTTGTCAACAGGACCTTTGAATTCCCAGAACGAGCTGCTATCCTTCCTCTGGGAAATAATCAGCTTCTGTGGCAGGGTGCAAGGCTTGGGCTCCTGGTGATGAACTGGTGGTACATAGGGAAGATCATGGAATTCCAGGATGGTTCTGGTTAGAAGGGACCTTAAAGGTTCCACCCTCTGCCATGGCAGGGACACCTTCCACTATCCCAGGTTGCTCCAAGCCCCATCCAGCCTGGCTTCGGACACTGCCAGGGATCCAGGGGCTCTGGGCAACCTGTGCCAGATTCTCACAGGAGGAATTCCTTCCCAGTGTCCCATCTAATCCTGCCCTCTGGCAGTGGGAAGCCATTCCCTGTGTCCTGTCCCTCCATCCCTTGTCCCCAGTCCCTCTCCAGCTCTCCTGGAGCCCCTTTAGGCACTGGAAGGGGCTCTGAGCTCTCCTTGGAGCCTTCTCCTCTCCAGGTGAGCATCCCCCAGCTCTCCCAGCCTGGCTCCAGCCCTGGAACAGCTCCAGGGATCTCCTCTGGAACTTCTCCAGCAGAGCCTTTTCTTGCCTGTTCCGAGGTCCAGTCTAAGCAGTGACCTGAGGAAGGAAAGCCAGGGCTTGAGTATTCCCAGGATCAAGAGCAGTGTGTGACGTGCTCTACGAAGCCTCTCCCCAGCCCCTCCTTCCAGAGATCTGTCAGCCCAGCAGCCCTTCCTGGGAGCAGGTCTGAGTAGTTTAATTTCATCAGCAAAATCATTTTCAGGAACGAGTGGAATAAAGAAGATGTTGGGCTGAAAAGGTGAGCTCTCAGAAGACTGAGAGCAGTAAAGGAGAAGGTTTGGGAGGAGAAGTACAAGGAAGAAACCCTGGAGAAGTAACAGGGGGAACTTCGGGGCTCATAGTTACAAAATTCATTTTAGTATGTAACCAAAGGAAACGTCAGCGTTACGCTTGATTTGCTGCCATCTATTTACACTTAAAAATGGCATTTCTGTGCCTCATCATTACAGACCTCATGTTTGGCAGCAAAGAGCATCTATCTCCAGGGACAAGAGGTTGATTCCGTGACATTCCCAGGAGATGTGAAGCACATAGTGGCTGTAAATGAAATCACATAGGGGAAAACCTTGATTTTTACAGCTGAACAATGAAGAGTTTCATTCACAAAGATGAATGTCTTTAGGCATCTGAATTTCTGTTTACCTCTAGTTCTTTTTATTTCAACTTAAGAACTCTGTTGAGGTGAAGACCATTCTGTGCTGCATTGAAGGTGAAGAGAAGTGTGTTCTGTGCAGGCACTCTGTTGCCAGAACAATTTTTCTCTCCCCTTAAAACAGTTAAGGAAATAGTAGCATAATGGACTATCATAGTAATTTCAGGCTGAGCAGAGCGATTTTCCACAAAAATAACAATTAAATTGTCATGCAACAAGGCATGGTTTGCTCTGAGCCCATTAGTAAAATTGAGGGTCTCATTGAATGCACGAGCAGCAGGTTGGTCACTTATACCCAGCACCCACCAGCTCTCCCAGCCTGGCTCCAGAGCAGAGGAACTCCACCCCTGGAGGATCCTCCAATCTCCTCTGGACTGGAAATACAGATTATTTTCCCCTAGTTTGGATGTCTTGAAAAACTGGGCATTCTGTGATATTTAATGTGCTGTGAACTCTGGTTTGAGAAGAGGTTGTCAAGATGGGACTTGAGTCACAAAATCCCAAATGGTTTGGGGTTGGAAGAGACCTTAAAACCCACCCAGTCCCACCCTCTGCCATGGGCAGGGACACCTTCCACTGTCCCAGTTTGCTCCAAGCCCTGTCCAGCCTGGCCTTGGATACTTGCAGGGATCCAGGGGCAGCCACAGCTGCTCTGGGCATCCTCACAGCCAGGATTTCCTTCCCGATATCCTTCATCTGTCGAAGGATTTTCATCCCTGAGTTTTTTCCCCCCTCCTGTCGGTGCTTCACTTTGGCTGTGGAGTTCTAAATTTTTCTTTTAATCCCCACAGTCCTTTATCCCTCCCTTGCTTCTCCCAAGCTCTCTAGTTCCTTGAAGGCACTACCATGGAATTTTCCCATGGAAGATGCTGGATCCATGATGAATAAAGATGAAGTGGAAGTGGAATGCTTTCCCATTAATTTCAAACTTTGGTTATCATGACAACAGGTTACAACTCTCTTCATTGCCATGACAATCTCCTGCAAAATTGTTAAAATGCTGGCTTATGGTTATTTTTAGTTTGTCCTCTATTCCCATGGAGACCAACTTTTCCTTGAAGTGTTTGATGCTTTGTGCTTGGAGCCTTTAATGAGCCCCACAGAAGTCTGGAAGTCAGGAAAGGCAGAGGCCTCCGAGGTCAACCCATCCCTCCGTCAGCCTTGAGGGATGCTCGGTGCAGTGGCTTTGCTGCTGCTTTTGTTGTATTGTAGGCACTTCTTCTTTATTATTATTATCTTCTCTTGTGTGATTTTTAACATTTACATTTCCTGTAGCGCCTGAGCTCTTGTGTTCTTTGACTATGAGCCTGTTTTTTGTTGTATTCTTTGCATATGACCCTATTTTTTTGCATTAAATTCTGTCTGAAAAATTCACACTGTGCACGGGCCACTGGGGAAAAAAATCTACTAAGGAACATTAAAAACTATAGAGGAGCTTGAACAGGATACATAAAGTGGTAATTTTTAGCTGCTGGGTTGTTTTGGGGAAAAAAACAAAAAACACGCAGAAATTAACTTTTCTGTCTGTCAGTTTACCAAGAAGTTTTACTGGAGTAACATTTGCTCAATCAGCTGAACATTTACTGGCTTATAATTAATATATTACAAATCAATAACATATTACAAATCACCTCAAGTACAAAGGGAAACAAAACTATTTTGTGATCCTCCTTTGTTCATGGGCTTTTATTTTTTTCCCCAAGTCTTTCTGGAAGGTGGCTGAGACTATGTAAGCTTTTTATTTGAATCCATTACACCCTGAGTGAGGGTTTTCACTGAGCTGGGGAATTTTTTCCGCATCTAATGACTGTTAAGAGTTGTTCTGTAGCTTCTTAGACATCTTAAATTGTTGGGTCATTAGTACCAGCTGAACTCTGAGCTCCACTCTACCTTCCACTGTCCCAGGTTGCACCAAGGCCCAACCAACCTGGCCTTGGACACTTCAGAGATGGGGCAGCCACAGCCTCTCATACAGATAGGATTTCTATCAATAATTTTAAACCTCTAGAGAGGCTCAGGAGCTTATCATTGATGGTAGAAATCTCTTTTTAAATGGTGTAAAATCTTTCTCTCTCTGGGATAATGAAATCCTGTTGCTGTTCAGGTGACTCTGAATCTTTTTGCAGCTGATAAGAGCAATCAGAAGAGTTTTTAATGCCTCTTGCTTGCAGAATCTCAGTGCTCATCAGAGTCCTTTTGCTCTCTGGTGTGTCTCAGTTTGCATTTTCCATGCAGAATCCAAATAAAATATGATTTCTGCATAACACAGCCCTCATCTCTAGGCCTGTAAGGTTATTTTGGCAGCAGAATTTCCTGGGAAGGTTGATGGCTCAGTTCTACTCTGCAGATACAAGGGAGAGTGTGAAATATGGTGGATTTTTGTAGCACTAACAGCAGTGGTAAGATTTTTATCAGCATGTTGCTCAGCATCCTGTGAGATGCAAGGAAGATAAATCCTGATGCTGAGGCTGGAGCACTTAATTGAAGTAATAATCTATAAATACTTTTTTTCCCCCCTGCTACTTGTAGAGGACATGGCATAATTACTGCCATTTTATGTTGATGTTGATTGTGAGGTGTGTGGCTGTATTTAAGTGTTCCCACAGAATTCTGGCCACGTGCTGTTCCTGGAATAATTCCTTTGTCCTTTCCATATGTGGTGAAGAGGTCATTTAGCTTTCCCCAGTCACTATTTTATTCTAATGGCTGTTAATTGGAAACAAAGATTATAACTAATACAATATTTCTAAGGTATTGATATCACTGCTTATGTTTTTGGGATGGAGTGGGTTTTGTTCCTTGGGTCTTTGTTCTTTTCACGTTACTTAGGACTGTAGGGAATAGAATAGAACACAACAAAATAGACCATTACTGTTGGAAGGCATCTCCAGCAGTCATCTCATCCATCTGCCTGCCTAATTTAGGGCTGATCATGTTATTAAGGGCATTATTAATTGGTTTTTATTTGCATGTCTGTGACCAGTGAATTAATTTTATGAGACAATGTTGGTTATAAAATCAACCACAATCTGTTTTTTTCTCCAACTTTGGGACCAGCAGCTACCAGGAAGTGCAATGAGAAATCTCCAGGCATGGAAAATTGGAGTTTCCTTCCACTTGCATGTAGCAGAAAATTCAGGAGGTAATGTGATTTTGGAAGGAAGGGGGAATTTTTCAGATTTTCCTGTGGGAATTGTCCAGAGAAACTGTGGCTGCCCATCCCTGGGAATGTTCAAGGCCATGTTGGATGCAGCTCAAAGCAACCTGACCTCGTAAAGGATCCCTTCCAATCCAAAGCATTCCAGGATTTTGTAACTTCTCCTAAATGCAGATCCTGCTCCAGTGCCTTTAAAGAGAGACATAGGAAAAAAAAAAAAACCTGTGCAAAATTTTTACACACCCAGGAGATTTTCTCTCTATGATGACACATCCCAAAAATCAGGCTTGGTTTCCTCAGCCTATTTGATATTTTAGCAAAATGACACTACATCAGATTTCCAGCTTGAGATGTCTCCCATCCTTGGTTTGAACTGAATTTGGGGTCAGCTCTCCCAGGGCTTCCCACAGAAGCTCAGAATGAGGGGCAACATTTTCACTTCTGTTTTTCCTGATGGAAATTTTCTTCTTGCACCAGGAAGATACAAAGTTGTCTAAATCTCCCTGTACCTTCTTGCTTGAGGAAAGGAGCCTGTATTTGTGTGGGGAAAAAAAAAAAAAAAAAAAGTCTTCAGGATCTCAGCCTGGTGTAAAAGAGCTGGTGTGCAAGCAAAGGGAAATTCCGGAGGCGTTTGCGTTAAGCTCGGGATCAAATCCTGCTGGGCACAGACTCAGCTGCCATCGATCCATCCCCTTGTTTGCCTTGCAGCTCTCACATTAAGCAATGGTTGAATCATCCCTGGGGCTCCCTTGACTAATTGACCGCTCAAGGTGGTCCAGGTGCTTCTCGGCAGGTCCATCTGGCAGCAGCTCCAACCCATCTGGTCCTGTTCTGGCCTTGGAGAAAACTCTCCTGGGAAGTTTATCCCAAAATCGTTGCTTTCAGAAGTGTTTAAGGAACAAAGTGAGGTACTGCAAGGACCTGGCAGTCTGCAGGTGTGGAATGGCTGTGACTGAACAAATGCACAAGGAGCACCGGGAGCAAACGTTCCCTGTTGGAAGAACCCGACTCTTGGATATTTAGGAAGTGTGGATATTAAAGCTTCAGACATATTCCTTCAGAGCAACTTTCCAAAGTAAATGCAAAGCCAGTCACCTTCAAAAGGCTGGGAATGTCACCCTGCATTTCTCTGTCCACCTTTGCCAAGCGGGAGGACTTGGCATTCTCTGGAACGGGGACATTTGATGGATGGCAGGACTTCTGATGTTGTTGGCAAGCAGTGCAGGTTCCACAGGATTTGGCAATGTTAGAGTCTTTTATTTTATTTTTCCGATTTTTGGAGGAATCTTTCAGTTTGCTCTCGCTCCTGGTGTAAATCAAGAGCCTCCACAGGGAGGTGTCCAGATATTTCCATGCGTGACACACATTCCATGTCCCCAGTTTACTGATCCAGTCACTAACCACGAGCCTTTCCTTTCCTGCTGTCATTCCCAACGTGTTTTTCCAGTGAAACCAAGGTCATTTCAATCCCTCAGGTGGGGAGAGGACCTGCCCACAGTTTAAAATCAATACTGGGGGCGAGATTATTTTTAGGAATGGGCTGAAGTCCTGACCCCAGGCACCCACAGATTTATCCCTGCCTTTGCCGTGTGGGACTGGGATGATGCTTCCGGCATCGCCCTCGTTATTCCTGAGTGCCTGCGGCTCATCTGTCCAGGAAGCAGATTTATTCAGCTCGTGTGAGCCCTGTATAATCATCCTTAGCTCTGCATTAATGTGCTGAGCAAGTGAAACTGGTTAATGAGAGGAGGAGAAAGGAATCTCTTTTTTTGTCCGTGCAATGCTCTTGTTCCTGGAAGCGGAGGGGAGTGATTAACATTCCAGCCAGGAAGCCGGTTCCTTCGGCAGTGCCTATTGATGAAACGTGGGGGATACAGGTGAACACATCTCAGCCAGCCACAGGCTTGATGTTTAGCTCTGCCTTTGTTATATAACAGGTTTTTGGGTCTTCCAAAAAACCCATTTCTGAGCAGCAATGACCTTCGAGGGATGGTTAAATTAAGAAAGCCGACGTCCCTCTGGTTACCGGTGCACAAACTCATTGCTTACATAAACAGGACAAAGGCTTTAATCTCCTTTTGAAGTTATTTGCATATTTATTGAGGCTTGCAGTGCTTTTTTCTTTGGGATCCCACTGATCTGAAAGTGAAAACCCACCAGGTTTCCCTGAGTTCCACATCAAACTCAGTTGTTAGTCCTCGAGGTGGGACAAAGTGGCAAAATTCAGTCTTGCTGTGAAATCATTAAACCAGGAACTTCTTGGTATTTCTGTGCTTTGTTTTTCTTGTTGTTCAGCAACCTTCAAAGTATTTTTCTCACCTGTATCCCTTGTTACTCTTTAAAAGAAGAAAACCTTTTGGGCTTTGAAATTAATTTTGCTGCAGGTTCATTGAAATTCCTTTTCCTATATGGGATTTCAGCCTTGGTGAGAGGCACGTGACCATCGTAATTAGATTGATCAACAAAAATGACAACTCCGAGAGCTCTTTGGAGACAAATGATGGTGCACACTCACAGAAGGTGTGTGGGGAAGTGGTGCTACATCTTCCCATTGCTCTGCCATTAACCCCACTGGGAGTCTCCACATCCATAGGGTGTTTTTGTGGCTGAAGGTAAAGCAGGAACCAAGATCCTTCAGGCTCCAGTGGTGCAGGCTGTCCTTGCTCATCCTGGATGGAGTAGCCAGCAGCAGTTTTGAGTGCTCATACTGAAAACCCCACAGACAAGCCCCAAAACACTCCAGTTTTGTTGACCACATCTTGCCAGGATGGGAATTCTCCAGGCCGCAGGATGAGGAAGGTGCTATGGACAGCAAGGGGTGCCATAATTACGTTGCACAGTGCACCAGAGCATGGGCTATTGCAGTAATTAATGTTAAATGCTGGCCTGTAATTATAATCCAGAGGTATTCCCAGCAGAAACCTTTGTGTGGAAGCTGCGAGGAGCTGTTCTGCACTGGTGACTTGGAAGTAGCTGGAAGAAATTCAAAACATCTTCATATAAATTACATTTTGGTCATGGTCTGTTCATCCCCAGGGTTTTGCAGGCACAGGTTCCCCTCTTCAACTCCTTCTGGCTCTGAGGCTGCTTTGTCAGCCAATTTTTCCCTTCTCCCATCCCCACCAGAGGGATTTTCTTCGTGGACAGCAGCAAGCTGGGAGCAGGTCAGGCTCTGCTCCCAGGGAAAAGGGATAGGAGGAGAGGGAGCAGCCTCAGGCTGTGCCAGGGCAGGCTCAGGTTGGATATTGAGGAAAATTTCTTCATGGAAAGAGCTGTCCATCCTTGGCACAGCTGCCCTGGGCAGTGGTGGAGTCCCCATCCCTGGAGGGATTGCTGTGGGTCCCCTCCAACTCAGCATTATTTTGTGATTGTACATTTCTATAAAACCTCATTTCTAAGCCTCGTGCCTTTGTGCTGCTCCAGCACTCTGCAGTGGTGGGCAGGGATCAGGTGAAATCCTTGGCATTGATGTGTGCCCTCCACAAAACATGTGCAGGCAGTTTTGGAAGAAAGCTCCACGCTTCCCTTGCACATGAACCATATGAAATTATTTTCAGGAGACGTTTGCCTGATTTTGAGCATTTCCCTCTTTTTTGAATCATTGGCCACTTTATGTCAGAACGTCAGAACTGCGTCTGATTTAAAGCAGGCTTGAACTTGATGCATATCATAAAAAAAAAATGAAATGTTTATGGATTCCCATCTCTTTGACTGGAATACACCTGGCTTTTGGGACTAGACGCATGCTATGCCTAAATCCAAGGCTTTAGAGATAAAACAAGACACGGGGATGCCTGACTAATCTCCTGGAGGGATGCTGCTGGGATAAGATAAGGAACTTGTTGGGAATGGTTATTATTGTCTGGGGGAGGGAGCTGGCAGGACACAGGCTGCCAGCAACACCTGATAAGCTCTTGCAAGCATGGCACCCACAGCTACTGCCCTGCTGGCATCCTGGGCTTTTCTGGCCATATCAGAAGATAAACCAACATCTCCGAATACAAGCAATCCCAAAGGACAGCAGTGCTCCCCTGGATTTTGTTCCTGACGGAGGCACTCCCTCTCAGGGAGTTGTCAGGAGTTTTCCTTGGCAGGCAATTACAGGAAAATCAGAATGAGCTGTTCTTGGGATAATATTTACATTTCTGTTCCTTCCTAGTGCTCCTCTGCAGCAGTTTCAGGGGGCTCAGCCTTGCAGGTATTATTCCCTCCAGTTCCACGTCCATGCTGACATTGTCTTTATCTTTTAGTCCCATTGACTGATTTTTTTCCCCCTCCCTGCTTGTGGATTTACGTCACGCTTTATAAATATTGTATAAAACACTTTTTTTTTTTTCTGTGTGAGCAAATAAAATTCTCTGAAGAGCAGGGCACGACATCATTTTAAAATTGAAATAGAGCATTGAAAATTGGCTTTTTTTCCTATAAGAACATTTCAGGTGTTTTCAGCAGGATGTAGAAAAAACAAGGAAAATATATCAGAGGGTAAAAAAATCAAAGAGAAATCTTTGTGGTCCTGATGATTTTGGGAGGAAAAATAAAAATATTTTTAATGGGTAAATAAACCTGTGTTAATTCCAGGCTAGATGTTGAATAACTGGTGTCTGTAGTTGTTCCTAAACTCCAGAGGGGTTAGGAAAATCCCTCTCCACCTCGTTGAGCTGCTTCAGCAGTTTTTCCAGGCCTTCCTCAAGGTCTTAGCTCAGAGCTGGGATTCCTGCAACTCTCCATTTTGTCCCAGTTCAGCCCAGTTCTTTTTCTCCCTATTCAGATCAGAATGACAGTGATGTTACATGTGACAGTGACAGTGATGCTACATTTCATTTGGCAAATAAACTGAAAACATAACAACAATTCCATTCTATTTAAGGAATAATTAATATTTATTCTTGCCTCAACACCCCATTTGCCTGCCAGCCAGTCTGCTTGAGTTTGGTACGAGTTATTTCATTCAACTCCAAATGTTTCGTTTCATTCATGTATGAGGAAATTAAAAGAAGCTAAGAGGGAAGAGAGATGCTAATTTTCATAAAATCCAAGATTTCCAGAATGGTTCCTGCTCCATTTAGGGTTAACACTGGAACAGGACCGGAGTCCAGATGAACTTGCAGAAAGTTCAGTCCTCAGGATATTTTTCCATTTGTGCCATAAATCTGAAGCAAAGTCACTGGAAAATTCAGGTTGCAAAGGACCTCTAGAAATCCTCAGCTCCAGCTGAGGACCAGGTTGGTCAGAGCCGTGTCCAGTGGACAGAAGTCAAGGAAGTTTTCCACTGCTTGGAGCTACATTTTTGGGCAGGTTTTCAGGTTTTGCTGAAGGAAGTTTCCTGGCTCTTTTGCCAGGTTTTGAAAGCACAGGACTACCAGAGGATCCAGGATGTTGGCCAGCTGTAGCTGGATATGTGCACTTTTATATATAGAGCCCCTCTGCTCTGGAGCTGGGCTGGGGGTGCTCACCTGGAGAGGAGAAGGCTCCAAGGAGAGCTCAGAGCCCCTTCCAGGGCCTGAAGGGGCTCCAGGAGAGCTGGAGAGAGACTGGGGACAAGGGATGGAGGGACAAGAAAAGGGGGAACAGAGAGCAGGAATAGTATGAACTCTGGTAATCAAAGTGCAGCACTTCAAAGCTGGCCCCATTTCCTCCTCCATAGCTGGACCAAAAGCTTCCTTCTAGCCCTTAAGAAATACACAGTTCTTCCTTTTCATGCTTACAAAGTTCCTTGGAGAGTATTATGGCTTTTTTTTTTTTTTTATGGGCAGACTCAGTATCCTTTGCTGCAATAGCAGTCTGCACACTGGGTTGCTTGATTTATTTTTTTGCGCTGGTTTTGGTTTTGTTTTTTAATTTCCCCAAAATTTGCAGAATCCATGGACACAAAGCTTTTGCAGCTGGTGCCACTTTTTCAATGGATTTCCACATCCTCCCAAATTCAGGGGGATGAGTCACCTGGCAGGAAGAGGAAAGGAGTAGCAGTGCTGTCTCATCCCAAACACATCCTCATTCATCCCCATA
This sequence comes from Cinclus cinclus, assembly GCF_963662255.1. Classification (NCBI taxonomy): domain Eukaryota; kingdom Metazoa; phylum Chordata; class Aves; order Passeriformes; family Cinclidae; genus Cinclus; species Cinclus cinclus. Next base: position 1,387,255 of record NC_085047.1, read on the forward strand.
CTGCATGTTGTCTGTGGGGAACATTTGCTTTGTTTTGTTTCCCAAGGATGAGCAATTAGTGGGGATACAAAAAGCTGGTGCTGCTCACAGTTTCTGGGATAGCAAATCAAAGAGTAACAGCTGAGAGAAGGTGGGAGTTGTAGTCATGGAACTGTTTGGGTTGGAAGGGACATTTGAAGCTCATCTCATTCCACCTCCTGCCATGGGCAAGGACATCTTCCACTGTCCCAGGTTGCTCCAAGCTGGCTTTGGGCACTTCCAGGGATCCAGGGGCAGCCACAGCTTCTTTGGGCACCCTGTGCCAGGGCCTGCCAACCCTCCCAGGGAACATTTTCTTGCCAGTATCCCATCTAAACTTACACTCTGGGAAGCCATTCCCTGTGTCCTGTCCCTCCATCCCTTGTCCCCAGTCCCTGTCCTGGCACATGGATGGTTCTGGGCTGCTGGGAATAAAGAAAGGGGGAAAAAGCTGCAAGAATAGCAGATTTTTCCCCAAGAGCACTGCCCAACATTTTCCTACCTTAACTCAGTCCAAGACACATCTTCTGGTTATCAAGGTGAATCAGGGCATCACTCAGCAGAAGTTCAGCTCAGTTTTCTTCCTGGAAAGCTGATTTGCAGTTGAGCTCATGTGGACTTTAATTTCCTAATAAATGATTTTCTTCCTAGGAAGCCAAGTAGGAATCCCAGAAAACAGATGATGATCCTATCATGTCCCTGTGCTGTCTGTCCCAAGTAGGGCAGGGAAGGCTGAATCACTGCACTGTGGTAGTCTCGTGTGAAATTTTGCCCAAATTAAGGATCATGAGGAAGTGCTCTCTGCTCCTGTTAAAAATGCACATCCAGGGAATGGTGACCGTGTCCCTGTGAGGTCCCAGCTTTTCCTTCCTTGCCTGTACATATTCTCCTTATTCTTTATTTTCACAAGGTGAAATGGAAAAGGGAATAAGCAAACTCAAGAGTCTGATTTCACTGGAACAGGTGATACTGATGCACACAGGTGGCACCTTTGTTTTTCTGACCAGATTCCTTCTGCATATTCAACTTATTGCTTGTGACTGAACCTTCGGGAAGCAAAGACCTTCTTGAATATTCATGCATTAGTCCTTGGAACACCCTGAACTTGCATACCTAATCAGGTGATATATTTACCTTCTTAATCCCTCCTGACCTTCTTCCCTATGTAAATGAGACAATTTGAAAGCATCTACTTCAGCACTGGGTAGGAGATCCAGCTGATTCCTCTTACAGTAATTGCAGTGCCTCTTCCCAAAGTTTCTGGGAAAAGTCTTCAATCTTAAATCTCACTTGGCCGTGCTATGCCCTTGACCACTAATAAATTAGTTTTAGCTCATTTCTGTTTCCTTTGGAAGGAACCTGCATCTGCATTTTTTGATTCAATCAAAAGTCTGAACAAATTCCACCCAAAGAGTGACAGGAAATGGCTTTAAAGTATTTTCTGATTGGTAAGAGACCAGCTCTCAATCACACATCTTTTTTGAACTGTTTTTTTTAAAATTCTTTTTGAAACATTGAGAGATTGTTCCAGATTCCCTGGACATCCTTAATGCCATATTTATTATCACAGAATAGTTTGAGTTGGGAGGGACCTTAAAGCTCATCCAGTGCCACCCCTGCCATGGGCAGGGACACCTTCCACTATCCCAGGCTGCTCCAAGCCCCAGTGTCCAGCCTGGCCTTGGGCACTGCCAGGGATCCAGGGGCAGTCACAGCTGCTCTGGGCACCCTGTGCCAGGGCCTGCCCACCCTCCCAGGGAACAATTCCTTCCCCATATCCCATCCATCCCTGCCCTCTGGCAGTGGAAGCCATTCCCTGTGTCCTGTCCCTCCATCCCTTGTCCCCAGTCCCTCTGCAGCTCTCCTGGAGCCCCTTTAGGCCCTGGAAGGGGCTCTGAGCTCCCTCTGGAGCCTTCTTTTCTTAAGGCTAAACACCCTCAGTTCACTATATTAATTTTAGTAAGTCACTATAATAAATTTTTAAAAAATCAACCCTGCAAAAATACAAACAGGAGACAAAATAGTTGTGGAATGATTGGTGCATTCTGAGATTTGGACTAAAAATGCCACATCTCAGCCTACTTCAGGCAAGGTCTTGCTGTCATGGAGAATGAATTCAGCCCTGACACTGATTTGATTATCCACTCTGATAAAACAGGTTATTGACTTAACACAGGTTATAGATGGTTACAGGAGACAGGTTCTGTAGGAGCTGCAGCACTTCCTTCTTTTGCACTCTCCTGAGTGGAAATTAGAAACAAGAGTCACTTTTTGGTGGCCTGAATCCTGAGAACACCCCTGAACTTTTGTACCTTGTTGCACAGCTGAGATGTGATGATGTTGAGACAGAGCTTTGTTGCCATCAGTACCTGAAACCTCCAAGACCATTGAATCTAACCATTCCTCCAGCACTGCCAAGGCCACCTTTGGCCCATGTCCCCAAGTGCCACATCCACATGGCTTTAAATCCCTGCAGGAATGGGGACTCACCACCGTCCTGGGCAGCTGTGCCAGGGCTGGACAATGCTTTTAGGGAAGGAATTTTCCCTCATATCCAGCCTAAACTTCCCCTGGCACAATTTGAGGCCATTTTTTTGGTCCTTGTTTCCTGGAAGCCCCTGCAGCTGCAACCTCCTCTGGGAGCCATTGATTGGAATTCACTTCCCTGTAATCCTGACAGTGTTGTACCTTGTTCCAAGAGCTGATCACCAGGCAGTGACCACTTGGGATTTTCTTCTGAAAAAGGCGGGGATTCCTTAAGCTAGGGAAGGATAAATTCCATGAAAGGAGCTGCTGGCCCCTGAGATTGTTGTTCTGGAACATAAACACCCCGAGCAAGCTGCGTGTTTATCAATGCAGTCACAGAGAATTCGGGGTGATGCAGAAAGGGAATGTTTGTTGCAAAAGTGGAATGAGCATCACTAAGACAAGCCAACAGGCTGCTGAGAGGGATCTTAGGAGGGTGGTTTGAGGATGAAGAGAGGTAAGACGGGAGGTGGAAGTTTGGAAGGAAAATAAAGCACTGAAGTTGCAAAAAGCTAAATGAGGTCATTTGTGCCGTTTATAAAACTTCTGTGCTGTTGCAGAAGCTTTAGAAGGACTTTTTTGATTCTGCTGAAGGTCTTCAGATCTTTACTTTCATGTTCTTTTTCATAATCTCTTTATCTTTTGATTTACCAACACCAAAAGGATCCTGCCAAGCTGTTGGAAACCATAAAGAAAGAAGTTGCTCTGTTTATTGACCTCTGCTTGAAAGCTGGAAACCATATTTCAATTTTTCAGATGTTTTCCTCATTTCAGATCCTATGTTATTATAAACATTTGTCTTCCAAGCGTGGGACAGGCTGAGAGCTGAAGAGTTACCAGCCTGGAGCAGGTCCACAGAGTCCACCTGGTTCCTTCTCTCTGTGGCAGGAGCCTGGAAGTGTCCAAGGTCCATTCCAGAATGGTTTGGGTTGGAAGGGACCTTAATGCTCATCCAGTGCCAGGGCAGAGACACCTTCCACTATCCCAGCTTGCTCCAGCCTTCCAGGGATCCAGGGGCAGCCACAGCTTCTCTGGGGATTCTATCTCAGCCCCTCACCACTCTCCCAGACAAGAATTCCTCCCCAGTATCCCATCTATCCCTGCCCTCTGGCAGTGGGAAGCCATTCCCTGCGTCCTGTCCCTCCATCCCTTCTCACAAATCCCTCCCCAGCTGTCTTTGAAATGTTTTCCCCAATATTTATTATTTTACACATGTCACAAGTGGATTTTGTTGGTTGTCATTTTGCTTATTCTCCAACTTTGTGCAGGTGTTTTTCCCCTTATATTCCTTGTGCTCTGTCTGGCCTGGCTGGTGCTATTAATATATTTAACTGGCAGGTTTCCTATTTTCCTACTCACTTTTCATTATTAATCCATATGTCAAACAAATTTGATGGCTTTGGTTTTCTTCCATAAGTTAATAGAGAAGTGGTGCTACCCTGGATTAAAGCAGAATTTATGGAGTGTCCTCCCCGAGCCAAGGGATCACTGCTATCACAGCATCAGCACAAATCAGCTCCAGTGGGAGACAGACAGAACACCCTGTCCAGGACACTGAGCCTGGGTCAGCTCAGGAAAGGAGCCTTTTCCCCCAGTTTAAACCAGCAGGGAGCTGATATCTTTTCATGGAAGTACCCAGTGATAGCAGCCAAATGGAACATTTGGTGGCCGGACCCACAGGAAAGGATGAGGATGCTGCAGAGGGCAGATTCATCCATTTGGAGTTTGATTCTTCTCCCTGTGTTTTGCCTCTCATTCCTTTATACACTGCCAAATATTAATTTAAATCCATTCTTGTTGCACTCCTGTTTTGTTTTTTTTTTCCCTGCTAGACTGTCTATGCTCAATTCCCAGGTAATTTTCCAGCGTGCAGGGAGCTTCTTGGACAGGAAGAAAAACTCTTCTGATGTACGAGTCTTGCATTGAATCATAAAGCTCCATTTTGTGTAATTTTTTTGGCAGATGTAACTCACTGTGGGAATTGTGTTCGTGGTTTGGGTCCTTGGGTCTAAGACATCCCTTTCCTACAAATGATTAGGAAAGGATACAGAAGCTCCAGCTCTGATTGACAGCTCAGTCCCTCTCTCATTACTCCACTCTGGTTTATTTACCTTTTTCATCAAGCTTAAGGGGAGAACTGCCCATATAAACAAAACATCAAGGGGGAATTACCTTCAACAGGAATTATTAAAGCTATTCCCAAATTCTAATTTATCCCCTATTAGCAGACAAATGAGCACATGCTGACTCCATGCTCTTCCTCCACCACACTCTTCATTCCCAGTGTCACTTCCAGTAACAGGAGGTCCTTGACACCACTGAGAGCACAGTGCCCAGAATGAATCCAGCACCTCTGAATGCCCAAATTCAGGTGGAAAATATATTTCTGTCTCATATATAAAAACCTGTGCTTGTTGTAATTGCAACAAATATGGAACAAAAAGACACCATTCCTGGGGAGAGAAGGCAGAAGCATCAGGATCTGAAGTGCAGAAGAGGAGTAGAGAGAACATAAAATAGCAATTATTGGATAGTTCTGTGTCAGACGCTCTCTGGGTAGTAAGTACCAGAATAATTTGGTTTGCAAGGTTATGACTTCCAAATTTGTGAATTTCTGGGCAGGGAGTGAGGCCAACGGTGCTGGCATTTCCCTTTTTGAAGGTGGGTGTGATGTTGCCCTTTTTCCAATCACCAGGGACATTCCCCATCTCAGTGACCGTTCAGAGATGACAGAGTGGCAGTGACACCAGCCAGCTCCCTTGGAACCCTCAGGCCCATCTCATCTGGCACCATGAGTATGTGCACATTGTTTAAAGGGTCTGGAATTCACCCATCCTTTAGCAACAGATCTACTTCACTCTGCAGACTCTGCTCTCACAGATCCAACGACAGCTTTCCACTTTTCCCACTGATCCCCTGAATAAGGCAGTCTGACCAACTGAAAATTCGTATATTCCTCTTTTTTGTTCCTTTCTCTCTTTCAGTGGCAGCATGGCATTCCTCCTTTTTTCTGTCAGCCCTATAATGTTATGTACATCATCAGATAACCTCACTCCCCTGCTTCTCCTGCATGTTCTCCTCCAGGTTCTCCTCCAGATCCATGGCATCCATTCAGCCTGCATTTACCACCACCCTGGGACATTAAAGTGTGACAGGAACTGTTCTCCTGACCCAGGAGACAGCACTGGTGTTGGCACATTTGTCTCTGGATTATTTGGAGCCATTGGATTTCCTGCTCCCTATGGTGCTGATCTTCTGCCCTTTGAATTCAGGAGACATCCAGTAATGTGGGTGGCGAAGTTCCATGGGAGAGGAGGTCAGGGAAAGCATCCAAGGCAGGCAGAGAAGGTGAACGTGGAACTGCAGGAGGGATAAACAGCCTGAGGGTTTCTCTGCTCCAGACTTGGATGAGCATTTTAGTCATGTGAAAAATGCAGGTTTGGGTGAAGTAGAGAGAGGATGTGGTGGAGCTTGGCCAGAAAATTGCTACTGACAGGAAAAACTCTCTGGGGCTATTTAAAGATGCAGGTTTGGCTCCTCTGTTTTTCGCTATTTTGTGGTGTTAATTTGTTTTGCTGTTGATGCCTGACTGATGTCTCGCAACGCCTACTCCAGAGACTCTCAAATTAATTCCTAGTAGGATCTGTTTCACAGAATCACAGACTGGTTTGGGATGGAAGGGACTGTAAAGGCATCCAGTGCCACCCCCTGCCATGGGCAGGGTCACCTTTCATTGTCCCAGGTTGCTCCGAGCCCCAGTGTCCAGCCTGGCCTTGGGCACTGACGGGGTTCCAGGGGCAGCCACAGCTGCTCTGGGCACCCTGTGCCAGGGCCTGCCCACCCTGCCAGGGAACAATTCCTTCCCCATATCCCATCCATCCCCACCCTCTGGCAGCAGGAAGCCATTCCCCGTGTCCTGTCCCTCCATCCCTTGTCCCCAGTCCCTCTCCAGCTCTCCTGGAGCCCCTTTAGGCCCTGGAAGGGGCTCTGAGCTCTCCCTGGATCCTTCTCCTCTCCAGGTGAGCATCCCCAGCTCTCCCAGCCTGGTTCTAGCCCAGGAGCAGCTCTGTGCCCTCCCCTGGATTCTCCCCAGCAGCTCCACGTCCTCCTTCTGATGTTGTTTATCATGGATGGGTGATATTAGGATGTACTTTTAATAAATGTCGAGGCTGACATGTGTTGATCTTGTCCCATCAAATAATATCATCTTTCCTGACGTGTGTTTTCCTTGAGGGCTCTCTGGATGTGTGAAGCTTCAGCTTCTGCACTGAATTTTTGAGAGGTTTTTTTTTTTTTTTTTTTTGCCTTCCTTCCTGAGAAAACTCTCCAGGAATAGAGCACAGAAGACTGTGGAAGGCAGATTGGTGTTTGCTGTGTTCAGTTCATTTGCTGGAAGCACCTGGTGGCCATTTAGAGAAAGGGATAAACGCTGCAACTTCTGTCAAGCCCGAAAGGAAACACGATTAAGGCAGAATTGACAACTCCTGTTTCTCCAGCCATCGTTTGTCATCATGCCTTGGTGAACAACATCAAGAGGAAAATGCTTTGTTGCAATGTGGATAGAGATATTATTTATTTGTACTGGCACAGAGTGGCTTCAGCTGCCTGAAAACACATCAAGATGAATCAGGCCTGTTGTTTAACTCTTTCCCAGCCAGGCTCTTCCCGAGGATTATACCATTAAATTTTTGATTAAATCGAAAATTTAATTGAATTTATTAGCTCTAGGGAGTGGGTGAACAAAGCTTATTGGTCCCAATGGGAAACACAGGGTGATGTTTAGTGGAATGAGGGGCTCATGGATTGCACACTCCACTGCCCATCACTGCACCGATGCTCTTCTAAAAACCCATCAGGAATTTCATATAAAGTCTGAAACCAACCCCCTTTTTTTTTTTAAAAAAAAAAAAAAGCAGGATTTATGACCCAAGAAAAACTCCAAATCTCTCATTTTGTCTTAACATGAGGCCTTTTTGCATGAAGGAAGCTGGTGGCTTCTCCTTCAATTATCTAGCTCTTTGGAGTAGGGAATTAAGACTTCAAGCAGCATCTGCTACCAATTAACATTTTTCCCATTGTGATATCACTGAATTAATCCTAAGGTTTGGTGGTTTTGGTTTTTTTTTTTTGAGAAATCATGATATTTTAGGAGACATCCCTGCTGGAATTTGCTCCATGTCTTTGTTCTGGGAAAACTGAAATTTCTGGTCTGTGCTTTTCCCAGAAAAGCACCAGGTGAAGTCTGGTTTGGGTTTGGCTTTTGCCAACATTTCCAAGCAGTTCCCTCTCTCCATCTCCAAGGTCACGTGCCTCAAAGATGAAGCTGCAGGACATGTACGTCTTACATGAATGAGAATAATCTCACAGATGGGGGAAGGCTGGGAGTGAGATAAAAATTACAGTATTAATTCTTTTTTTCTTAATTCTGAAGGACGACGGAACTTCATTATCCAATCTGCTTAAAATTGAACGACCTAATGAAATTTCACACCCACTAAATTTAATCATGGATTACTCATGTGGGATTTGAATCAGATAAAAAGGATGCTTCAGATATTTGGTAGCAATTGCATAAGGTAATAAAAAATCTGCAGTGTTCTTTGTCCTGTTCTGCAAATGTGAATTGCTTGACCTACTTTTCTTTTCTTTACATTTGTGCTTTATTCCTTTTTTTTTTTTTTTTTTTTTTTTGGTATTCATGATCCTGACTTCCTCCTGGGCATCACTGAACAGTCAGTCCCACATTCGTGTACAAACTGATTGATCTCAGGAGTGTTTCCTCCTGGATGTTGGGGATGCAGGTGGATTATTGCTTTTGCTGCAGTAGTTTGAGGCTGAGAAAAGAAAGAAATGTTCTACAGTAAATATCTTAGCTCATGTATTAAAAGGCCAGGCTGATAAGAGGATCTTGTTTGGGGCAGGTGGGGGTGGATGGTGGATTAAGGTTCTGCTCAGGGCTTTGGTTTTGGCTGCTGAATGAGCTTTTGCAGATCACTGTGCCCCTCTGAACCTTCCCTGCATGGATTTTACCCCTCCAAACCTTCCCTGCATGGATTTAAGTGGTGTTGTGGCCCCCCAGAACTGGCAATGCTGTAGGAACCTTGACACAACACAGAGCTGACCAAAGGGTGAGGAGCATTCTGGAAATAGTAGCTCTCCTGTATTTTTAGTGGGACTTTGGGATTTGGGGCGGTTCTTCAACATCTACTTTAAGCAGCACCTCAAGCATAGAGCAAAGCCAGGCCTTGCCCTAGAGGCTCAGAGAAGTGGAGCCTGGAGTCACTTTTGGGAAGTGTACAGTCAAAGGAGTCTTTGGAAGAGGTGTTGGGTATTTGGGAGGACTTCTGGATTTTCCTAGTGGGAAATGGAGCACACAGAGTTGGTTTTTGACATGCTCTGAGAGAGCAGCACAAGCAAGGTTGGGATGCTGGGGGAGCCAAGGAGTTGGTGTCTCACTGTGCAAAAGGGGTGGCTGAGTGAGGATTAGGTGATGGAGAACCTTGAAATAAGCACAAATTCCTTACTTCTGGTAGAGGAAAGAGAGTTAGTCAAGTTGGGTAAAGGGAGAAAGATACATGCTAAGGCAAGGAAATGATCTTTCCAGCCGAATTTGGAGTAGGCAGTGGTGGAATAGCAAAACTTCAGTCAAGGCTGAAGGAAAAACTCTTTTGATAGTGGAGATGTGAGAGGCTCTGGCTCCTGGATGGGTGGGGAAGGCTGTGTTTAAGGATGTTACACACAAGGAGCTTGGAATTTCCCACCAACAGCTGAAGACAGGGATGAAGTTTTCAGTGCAAGTGACAGGGAAGATGTTGGATACAGTGAATGGAAAAGTAATGGAGGCTTGTGGAGAAAACTCCTGTACTTCTACTCCCTGAGAGCTGCAGCTGATGGATTGGCACCCCTGATGTCCATGAAGAGATGAACACAAACTGAAATATTGTTTGGACAGGTTGGCTCAGGTCTATAGGAGACACCACTTGAGTTTTCTGTTAGGGAGTAAAGAGCTTTAAATTCCCCTTCAGGAAAAGCTGAAGTTGGAGAAGGCACTTCTTGATTCACAGCCTGATTGTCCAGAGTACAAAAAGTCAGTGGAGGAATGGCTCAAGAAGGAGGGAGAAACAGCCTTTGTTGTCAGATCTTTCCTGCTTTTTGCAGAACGATTACTCCAAAGCTTGCACAGTCCCTGCTGGGTGTCCACTGGGTGCCCTTCATCCTAAAAATAAAAAAAAACAAACAACAACAAAACAGGAAAAAAAACAGCTTCAGACACATAAAAGGATCCATCAACAAGCTGAACAGCAGTTTCAAATGTTTTATCAAGGAGTAGGAAATCTCATCACAGCCGGATTACCTACAAGCTTCAGGGCTCTTTAAGGTCAAAAAGTACTTAAATGTTAGGGAACAGTGGGAAACAAGGGCACTGAGGCCTCCTCCGGAGGCTGCTGGGTTTGAGTCCTGTCTTCTACACGTGGCCCACAACACTTTTGTCCTTATGATCCCTTCCCATGAACACTTTGCAGGCTTAGAGGATTTTTTTTTTTTGTGCCAGTCTTTTCACACAGACAGAACTAAGGGAATTTGCTGTCTAAAAGGTGTTCTGTGGTCTTGGCAAGCACTTTGATGTTCCAGGATGGAGGTGAGAGCTTTTACCACAATTCTCCATCACCCTGCAGGGTGATGCCAGGGCTTTTTTAAATGGAAATCTGTAATTATTGCTGGCATCTGTAGGTGCATGTCTGGGAATGATGGCCATGGTGGGCAGGAAGGGTTTCTGGCTGTATTTATCCAGGGATGTACATCTCCTTCTTCAGCAACTGTGATTAGGTGACTTCCATCGCTCTGTCAGGGACCAGAGCATGTCCAGGGTAGGGAACTGAGCTGGGGAAGGGTCTGGAGCACCAGGAGGGTCTGAGTGAGCTGGGAAAGGGGCTCAGCCTGGAGAAAAGGAGGCTCAGAGGAGACCTTGTGGCTCTGCACAACTCCCTGACAGGAGGGGACAGCCAGGGAGAAACAGGGACAGGAGGAGAGGGAACAGCCTCAGGCTGGCCCAGGGGAGGTTTAGATTGGATATTTGGAAAATTTCTACATGAAAAGTGTTGTCCAGCCCTAGCAGTCACTGCCCAGGGCAGTGGTGGTGTCCCCATCCCTGAAGGGATTTAAAGCCACGTGGATGTGGCATTTGAGGACATGGGGCACTGGTGGCCTTGGCAGTGCTGGGGGAACAGTTGGACTTGATGATCTTTGAGGTCTTTTCCAACCTAAACATTTCCGTGCTTTTGTGAAGCAAAGGCAGTGTGTTTGGATCTGTTCACTGCTACCAGTGACAACAAATCTCCTCCACTGCCAGTTTCTTGGGAAATAAATAATCAGTGGATTAAATGAGATCAGTGCCAGTCCCAGATTGTACAGCCTGTGTGAAAAACACGTGTAAGGCCGGAGAGTAAAGGCAGTGATGGATCAGAGGGAGCTGAGACTCACACAAGGAGTTGTTGATGCAGGATACAGGGGAGATTTTCCCCCCTTTTTCAGTCTCCTGCTGACACACACCTGCTTTACCTGCAGAGGAGTTCATCCCTCTGCTTGGGAGACACCCCTGCCTGTCTTCACCTGTGCTGCACTTTTAAAGCCCTGTATTTATTGTGTAATATAAAACCAAAATACAAGGCTGTCTCTTCCTGCTTGGAATGCAAATTCTTTGTATGTGTGATGTGCCAAGGGTGTTCCTCTGCTGAGGAGGATCAGGACACTGGGAAGTGGCAGAGGGTGGAGTGTCCATCCTCATTAGGGATATTTCAGAGTCATAAAATCCCAGGACAGATTGGGCTGGAAGGGATCTTCCAGGTCATCTCTTCCAAGCACCCTGCCATGGGCAGGGACACCTTCCACTATCCCAGGTTGCTTCAAGCCCTGTCCAACCTGGCCTTGGGCACTTCCATGACCAGAACCTGAAAAAATGTGGCAAGTGCTGGAAGGAGGAATAGCAGGAGCTGTGGAAGAGGAGAGAGTCTGGTCTGCTGGAGGGGAAAGGAGGAAGAAGCAGCGACACTTTGAATGGGTGCTTTGAAATATGCTCAGAGTTAATTTTATCCAGAAGCATTTGACATGAATTTAGATTTGAAATCAGCGTTTGCTCATTACCAAGCGACTGATGAATGCCAAATCAGGTCATTACTCTTGAAGTGGGTTTTTATCTTCTCCCATTATCTGGGGTTGCTCAGATCCTCTTCATTCACAGTTGTCTTTTCTGGATATAATTGGGTTTAAGCAACTAAGATACTAAATGAAGTGTTGATAACGAGAAGGATTGTTCATCTCTCCAAAGATGGTTGGCTTTTCTTTCCTTTCTCTTGCTCCTGGTGTGCTGAGGGCTGCTCAGCAGTAATTGTTCTAAGCTCTATGAATTCAGATGTGTTCCATCACTGTCAGGATGTATGTACTGACCCTACACTCCCTGCTGGAGCACATGATCCGTAGGAATTTGCCTGCAGAGCTGAAGTTCCTCTGTCCCCATTCCTGAAGGCTGTTCAGACAGCTTAGCGAGCACTCGGTGGGAGAATAACAAAACTACCTTAATACCTTTGGAAACTGAACTACCTTGTTTTAACTCAATAACACTGAGAGGAAATTGGTTTCCCTTCCTAAAAATGTCTCCTCTCCTCCTGGAGGAAGGCATGAAGTTTCCATTTATCAGAGCAGTGGAGATCAACAGGAAAATGTTAGCAAGTTCCTGCGGCGCTTTTAATAGAATAAGGAGGCAGTGCCCTTCAGCTGTTCCTTATCCAAACAAAATGTTTGGTGAGCCTTGCTAATCTATCCTGGCAGGACTAGAGCCACCTAACAGCAGGAAATGTCACCATGGCCAACTGCTAAAATAATATTATAATTGTGTAATTTGTATTCCTGTGGGAGAATCAAGCCACGTGCTCCAGCAGCCCAGATCCCTCCTGGGCTGGGCTGATCCCCCAGCCTGGGCAGCAGGGAATGAAGGATTCTGTCCCTCTGCCCCTGTGCTCAGGTGAGACCCCACCTGCAGAGCTGCCCCAGCCCTGGGGCCAGCAGTAGCAGCAGGAGGACGTGGAGCTGCTGGAGAGAGTCCAGAGGAGGGGACAGAGGTGTTCCAAGGGCTGGAGCCAGGCTGGGAGAGCTGGGGGTGCTCACCTGGAGAGGAGAAGGCTCCAGGGAGAGCTCAGAGCCCCTTCCCAGTGCCTAAAGGGGCTCCAGGAGAGCTGGAGAGGGACTGGGGACAAGGGGTGAAGAGACAGGACAATGGGGAATTGCTTTATATACATAGGTACATGTATAAATCCATTGTACTGCTGGATCCCCACTGAACGTGACAATGTCACTGCGTATTCTTTCTCTGCAGCACACAAAACTGAACCTCTGAGTTTGCAGGCTTCAGTATTTTCCCACATCTAAATCAATTTTGGACATGCTAAGCCTCGTGCTCCCACATTGTATCTTTACACTAAATATCCTACTCCCACATCTTATCATTTTTAAAAACGGGAGCATGGCCCAACAGGTCCTGAAGGGCTTTTCCTCTCTTTACACAGAGCTTTTGACTCCTGGATCTGTTTGAAGGTGTCTGAGGGCTTTCAAGATTAAATGTAGTTGTCTCCTTTTCACTCCTCTCTGGTAGGCAGTCAATGCTTTTGTTTCCAGGCATAGCTGAAGTGCTGCCATTCCATTTGAAAATCCCATTAATCTCATGCATCCAATGATAACATAAAAAAGTAGTGCAATATATGGTTGGTTTTCCACAGGCATCCCATTATTCAGTGAACACACATGGCTCTGTGGGAACAGGGCTTTGGGGGGACTTCACAGGGAACTCGAGGGAAATTTCCCAGGCTTAGACGTGCCAGGATGTCCCTTTGTAACTCCTAAATCATCTCCAGTTTCCTACTCCTGCAGGCACTCCTGGCAGGAAGATGGAGCTGCTGACATGGCTTTGAGTCTTTATCCCCAGGTACAGAATACCAGAATCCCAGACTGGTTTAAGTTAGGAGGGACTTAAAGCTCATCCCATTCCACCCCTGCCATGGGCAGGGACATCTTCCACTGACCCAGGTTGCTCACAGCTCTCTCCAGCCTGGCCTTGGATGCTTCCAGGGATCCAGGGGCAGCCACAGCTTCTCTTGGCACCCTGTGCCAGAGCCTGCCCACCCTCCCAGGGAGGAATTCCTTCCCAATATCCCATTAGACCTACCCTCATTCAGTTTAAAGTCATTGCCTTTTGTCCTTTCACTCCATCCCCTGTACTAATTTATTTCCCTCCACATTCTTCCCTTCACACAAAAAGGAGGGGCTGGATGCCTCCAGATTCTTCACATTTTCATCCATTAGAAATTCAGCTAAATGGCCATGAGGAATATTTGCATTTCAGCAAGAACAGCTTTGAATTGGGAACAAATTATACCATTAAATTAACTACTAAATTTCTCCTCAAACATAGGAAGATTTCTTTGTACCATGTGGCTTTTCCAGCTTTTTTCCCCCCCAGATAAACTGATGTTCCCTGTTCTGTGGGGATTTAACTCTCTTTGTCTTCAGCTTGAACACTCCCTTAACTATATTAATCACATATTTCCATCAGAAGAGATTTTTGAAACTCTTTAAACATATTTTGCACAGGTTGGAAGACTCGGTGAGCTGCCAGCTCACTCTTGTTACTTTTCAGATTTGTAATTCCCCAAAGATAAAGCAGCATTAGGAACAGTCCCCAGTTTTCTCTGGAAAGTAATTTCTGATTTCCATATTAATCAAAAATAGCTTTACCTTCGTCCTGCCCTAATCCTAGGAACAACACAGGAAGAAGATTACATTCTGTAGATGTCAGAAAAGCAATTAAAATTTGCACAGAGGAATAGAAGGGGGAAGGAATCTCACCTCTTTATTCTGTGAGCTGAACAGGGAAAGACCCTGACCTCAAACTGTTTTGTTTCTTATTGGCTCCTTTTCTTTTGAAGTGCCTGCTAGAATGGTCTTTAATATTACGAGATTAAAATACTGGGCTTTCAGTAGGCTGAGAGGGTTATAGTGATGAGAAGAGACATTTAAGGAGGGTGAGGATTGGCTGTGAAGAGCCTGGAATTTGCAGTTGGAGAGGTGAGTGACTATTAATAGCTCTTTCTGCAGAGATGGATATTCCTTGATCCTCAGGGACTGGAGCGCGTGCTGGTAAAGCCTGCAGCTCCCAGGCTGGAAAAAAGGGAGCCAGGAGAGAGGGGGCAGGTGAGGCAGTGTCTGCCTGGATGGCAAAGGTTCTGCTGTGGAAGTGTGGAATTGAGGGAATTCGGGAGGTCTAAGAAGCAAAATCTGGCACAGCTGACCAGAGGATCGTGGAGAGGAACGGGGAGAAATGTGGTGGGGATGGCTTTTTGGGGTTTGGCTTGGTGACCTGTCACATGTCACCTGTTTGGGTTTAGCCAGGGTATCCTGTGGGTGAATCAGGGCGTGGGAAGGGAGGTGGGATGGGGTCCTACCAGATACAGGTTTAGGTGTAGGGGAGAAGAGAAAGACAACAGAATGGGATGGGATGGGATGGGATGGGATGGGATGGGATGGGATGGGATGGGATGGGATGGGATGGGATGGGATGGAATGGAATGGAATGGAATGGAATGGAATGGAATGGAATGGAATGGAATGGAATGGAATGGAATGGAATGGAATGGAATGGAATGGAATGGAATCCCTGCGGAAAGGACAAAGGAGCACATAAATAGATGCTGCTGGGGTATGGACGCTGTGTGTGGGGGATGGATTTCCCAGGATCGTGCTGTTGTTCTTACCTTTGAGGAGAGGGGATTTTCCCAGAGCTCTTCTCCTAAACATCTTTTATTCTCCAGTTTTTCAGGTTCTTGCAGGGCGAACACTGAAGCTGCAGCTATCCTATCAATTTATACTGACTGAACCTTTGAACTGAACCCAGTTTGCAGCTGGACTGATTGTTGTAGATCCCTTCCAACTGAACAATTCCATTCTAAACTCTTCTATTCCTTCCATTCCCTTCTGTCCTTTTAGTGAGCACATCTAAGTGTTCTCTGGAATGTGTGACATCATAGCCACAATAATTCTCTTCCTGAAATACTTCTGCTGTTAAATAGACCCATTCTGGAAATTCCTTCCCTCCATTTGGCTGATAACCCTGGACCAGTGCCTTGGACTGATCAAACCCGGGTTTTGGATCCCAAAGACCTGTATTCATTGCAATAAATTTCTCCAGCAACTTCCCATGTGGCTGATGACAGTTCTCAACACTGAACTTTTTCTCCTGCTTTCCCCATGCACTACAACTCACAAGAATATCGTCATGGAATGTCTTTAATTAGATGGGATACTGGGGAAAAAAAATTCCTCCCTGTGAGGGTGGTGAGCCCTGGCACAGGGTGCCCAGAGCAGCTGTGGCTGCCCCTGGATCCCTGGAAGTGTCCAAGGCCAGGCTGGACAGGGCTTGGAGCAACCTGGGATAATGGCAGGTGTCCCTGCCCATGGCAGGGGTTGAAATGAGATTTTTTTTTAAAGGTTCCTTCAACTCAATTCCAATTTTGGAATTTTATACAAAATATTCTGTTAGAAAGCCTTACTTCCTATTTTATGGCATTAAAAGCATTTCTAGTTGTGACTTACAGCCTGTGAAAACCCTTTATAAAGCTATTTTAGGTTAAAACTCTTGAGCTATTTGTGTGTTAGCTTATTTTTGATAGGGAGAAAAACCTGCTACAAAAAGAGATTATTGTCTTCATGCATTTTTAAAACTTACTCAGCCAGAGCTTTGACAGTGACAAACTGGCCTCAGGTTATTTATTCTCCCTGATATTTGCAAGTCTGATACATTTTCCAAGCTGTGGCTTCCCCATCTCTGGAAGTGTCCAGGTTGGATGGGCTTGGAGCAGCCTGGGATAGTGGAAGGTGTCCCTGCCCACTCCAGGGGGTTGGAATTGGATGAGCTTTAAGATCCCTTCCAACCCAAACCATCTGTGATTCTATGATACTTTGAACTAATATACATTTCCTGAAATGCTTCCAACATAAATTTAGAGAATTCCAGATTTCTAATAAGAGTTCTCATTAATCTGTTTTACTGGAAATTAAATTGTAAAACGGAGTCTTTCTATTCTTGTTATATTTCTCAAATTTCTTTGCTGTTGGTCCTGTAATTTTTGAAAAGGACTGGGGCAGAAATGCCAGTTCTTGACAGCACTGCCGGGGCACTGCTTGACTTCAGCTGAATTTTTGGATCTCAGGTCTCATTTTACTTTTTTAAGGAGAACAGCTTAGATTTGAGCCATGGGTGATGTGGGGAAGCAGGGGGTGAGTGCCACATGTTAGAATTCCACCTAGGAAATGAAGCTGGTGTTCAGCCCTGGTTTCCCTCAATTTATTGTAGTGAGGAGATCCTATAGGATAGTCCCTGGGATAAATTAATTGTAATGCGTGGATTTTGTCCTGGAAATCTGCACAAGTTCATTAGCATTGAACAGGAGCACTGCCTGACCAGCTGCCTGGTGGATATTTGACCAAAAAGGAGTCACTTTGTGCCAGTGAGGACACCTGAGATGTCAGCACGCACCGAGGTGACATCAAACTGTGTTTGACCCACTTGATGCTTGCCAGGTGACCTGCAACTGGCACTTCCCTGTGTTTAAAAGAAGCAGCAAAATCTTCAGAAGTGTTTCCTAAGGCTGCTCCACTTCCAATCAGTCTGTTAAAACCAAATTCCTGGAGGAAATTGCTAATTTCTTTAGGCCATGGAAAAGCTTTCTCAGAGCCTCCTTTGCCATCACAGGTGGGGACACCTTCCACTCTCCCAGGCTGCTCCATGCCCTGTCCAGCCTGGTCTTGGACACTTCCAGGGATCCAGGGGCAGCCACAGCTTCTCCAGGCACCGTGTGCAATGTGTGAATCTATGAGGAGCTTCGACATGAGGAATTGTCTTGGTGTTTCATAGAGCTGAAGATTTAGAATAATTTAAATGCACCCTTTACACAGAGCTTTTAAAATAACCCTATCCAATAAAATAGATGCTGTTTCAGCTTGCCCTGCTTGGAAGTAGACCAGGACTTTACGGATGACGGGAGGTCTCCCACGTGCTGAGATGGAGTGGGAAGCACAAATCCAGGAGAGGAGGATTTCAGGGGATCTAAAGGGAAAGCAGCACCACTGCCTACAGAAGCACTGGTGAGGGACCATGTGCTGTGCCAGGATAGACACAAACTTGGTTTATTTTACCTATTTTAGTTATTTTTAAATGTAGACACAACCTCCGCTGATCCTTTATTTCTCAATTGTTCCTGTTAACAGAAGACAAAACCTGCCAGGAATTTTGGCTGTGTAGAGAAAACAGGGTGCCCAGAGAAGCTGTGGCTGCCCAGCTGGACACGGGGGCTTGGAGCACCCTGGGATAGTGGAAGGTGTCCCTGCCCATGGCAGAGGGTGGCACTGGATAAGCTTTAATGCCCCCTTCCACCAACCATTCAATGATTCTCTCCATAACCCATACTTACGTGTATATATTGCTATTTTTCAAGTTCCTCAAATGATATTTTATGAAGTATATTTGATGTCATGAATTAATGGCAGTTTTATACTGTTGGGGGTTTTTTTGGTAACCGTGTATAAGTCCACCTGAGAGACTCCCTTGGATGCCCCTTCCCTCTCCTTATCTGCGCTCCTTGCTTAAATCATCCCTCAGGTTCTGCTGGTAAAACCAAAGCCTGCTGATATTCTGAGTCCAAAACCATAATTAGTCATCTTCCCTTTTTAAAGCTCATTTTTCAACCCAGCAAACCCCAGTACAGAAGGGGCCTGATGTGAGCCCTCTGATTTTATTTTGCTCGACCTCATGCCTTTCACTCCTTTAACTTCTGAGCTTTTCTCTTTTTCCCTCTCCCTTTTCCATCCCAGTCCATTACTCTGATTTGCTATTCCTGGAGGGAACTGCTGATCCTTTTTGCTGTTTCCCAGCCACGCTGGATGTGTTATTTTTAAGGCAGTCTCACTACCTGCAGTACAATGACTCATTTTGGATTTGCCAGTGCCCCACGTTTCTGCTGAGAAGTCGGCTCCTGGATTGAATTCCTGAGAGGATTGTTAGGAGCACAGAACTGAATCCCCAAAATCCCAAATCCTTGGAGGATGTAAAAGTCACAACTATTCCCTTAACACAACCCAACACTGCCCTTCTAAAATGAGGGGGAAGAAAGTGCCCCAGGGAGCTTTAATTCCCCCTGTCCCTGGAAGTCTCCAAGGCCAGGTTGGATGGAGCTTTGAGCTACCTGTTTTTTTTAAATCACTCCATGGATGGGGACTCCACCACTTCCCTGGGCAGCCTGGACAGTCCTTTTCAGGAAGAAATTTTCCATCCTCCTCCCTGACTCTCCATCTGCCATCCATTCTGAGAGTCACAGGGGTCTCCCAGTTATCCATGTGAAATAATTGCCTCGCACAAATCTTGGGATTTTTTTTAAACAAGCCTGCCTGCTTCGCTGTGTCAAAAACAAGTAAAAGAGGAGCTGCCACAAATGTATCACTTTTTACTGGCTTGAGCAACCAGGAGGATGCACCTCAACCATAAAATGTAATTTACTTAATTAGTAATTGCTTTGCTGAGTTGGTAGAAATCCTAGTTTTAAATCAAGCAAATGAAAACTTCTAAAACATCCCAGGCTGTTACCCCTCAGCTGTGAGGTTTATTATGTTTGGAGTTTCTTCCAGGCTTTTTGTAAGGAATGAAATATTTACAGGGTGGAGGAAAGAGATTTCTATTTGCTTTTTTGTATTTATTGTTTTTCTTCCCTAGCATTCTGAAGAGATGCTCTACCAGAACACCTGGTGCAAAAACATAACTCTAATTCAAGTATTCCCAGAAAGGAGTTGGGTTTGTGGTTTGTTTGGGTGTTGTTTTTTTTATTTTTTTTGGTGTTTTTTTTTTGGGTGTTTTTTTTTTTTTTTTTTTTGGTTTTTTTTTTTTAGGAGAGGGATTATAGGGCATGAACGCGGTTTATAACATTTCTTTAGGGGTTGAAAAATTCGCTTTATGAACCAGTAGTAAATGCTGCCCAGCCCCATGATTCCAGTGCTGTTCTTCCTCCCTGGATTTTGGTGAGATGGGCAGGAGCCTGTGGAGTTCTCAAGGGTCAGGTGTAACAGCCAGGGAATCTCATGCCAGCTCTTGGCTGGAAAATAAATAACGAAAACCTTGAGATAAGGGATCTTTGTGGGATCACTGCATCCCTGCTGTCTGTCTGACAGAACCTTTGCACTCCCAAGCTGGTGAAATCAGATTTTATTTCCACCGGAGCCATTTTTTAAACAGCACTGTGGAGTTTTGCCAGTTCAAATATTAGGGATTCTCACTTCCCCCAAGCACAATTTGAATCTGGTCTCCTGGCCCAAATATATGTGAGAGACCCATTAAGCCTTTTAACACCCAAAACCTGCTTTTGTTAATATTCTCTGTGTGCTCCATCTGCTGCTGTGTTTGTCCATAGCCAATGGATTTGAGAGCAGTTCATTTTCTGGTCTGAGGCCAAAATGTCCAAAATGCCATATGGACATCTGAAAGTTAATGAGCATTTAAAAATTTCAATATCTAAGGCTGTTGTGGTCCCTAAACCTGAGTCTTCCTAGAGTTTGGCCTCTTCTTGTAACTCTAAATTTTTATTGTTTTGAATTTTTATCTTTACAAATGAAAATCACTATGCTCATGCTTTGAACCTGGCCCTTTGGGGCAGAAATTTGATTTGTAACTGTTTTTTGACTGTTACGGAGCTGCCTGTTACTAAAAGGAGCTGGAATAGGAAATTTGGTGTCCCCAGAGATGGTGTTTAAGGGTGTGAATGAAGGATGAAATCAGGAGGATGCTGCCAGTGCCAGAGGACAATGTGGAGTGTAAAAATCAGACATGGGAGCTAGGACAGTGTTTGTGCTACAGAGAGACTGAATTAGTCAATTAATTGATTGATTGATTACTGATTAATTGATTAATTACCAGGCAGTTTCTGTTGTGTTAATCATTGACCACGTTCAGGGCAGTGCTGGGCACCTTGGCTTTGGCCACACGCCTGGAATACCATTTTTTAAGGCAGGTCCAAACCTGGTAAATTCAATTCAAGCATTTTGAATAAGAAAAACTTTAAAAGCAAGGACCTTTTTTCCATCATTTCTTTCAATCCAAACCATTCCAGGTTTCTATTTTGTACCCAGTTGTTGCAAACACCAACTTGGCAGAAAAAAAGAAATGACAATAGACAGAAAACAGGGACAAATTCCCAGTTCCAGGATCTAGGAAGGCATCAGGAATGCAGAATGGAGCAATTGCCTTTCCTTAGCTGGAAGCACAGAGGTTTTGCATGGACCACACTGTCTGTGACAGAGCAGGAATTAGAACTGGAGCAACACTGGGGCTCGAGCTGATTCTCATTTTAGCTCCTGGCTTGGGAGCAGGGCTGGAAAGGATGGAGTGAAAATTAGCCAGATGAACAAGTGCATTTTGGACATCACAAAGGGCTGCTTTCCGAGCAGTTATTGTAAATATCTTGCTGTAACCTGTAACCTGAGGGCACAGAGAGTGTGGAGCCCTGCCTGCACTTAAATTCCCAACAACTCCAGAAAGAGCCTTCACGCACCCCTCTAAAGCTGCCATAAAAACTCTGCCAGAGCAGACCAGGAGCATCCAGGTGAGGCTCTGCTCGCCCTCCACAAAGGGAAATGGCAAATTTATCATTGAAAAGCAAATTAAGGCATTCATGGGAGTGTCCAAGGCCTGGCTGGATGGGGCTTGGAGCATCCTGGGACGGTGGAAGTGTCCCTGCCCATGGCAGGGGTGGGAATGGGATGGACTTTAAGGTCCCTCCTAATCTAGGCCATCCTGGGATTCCAATACTACATGGTCTGTTTTAAGATGAGCACTCTTCTTCCATCTTAATTTATTTTAAATCTTTCCAGCTGAATGTTTCCCTGAGGAACATTATTGGATAAGGTTGAGCCACAATTGAATATTTAAAAAAAACTGCAAAGGAGCTTCTTTATCTCAGGCTTCCACTTTCTGTGGAGCAACAAGCCCTTTTATTTTATCAGTAGGTGCTGTTCATATCTTACTTCAGATTCTTCGAATACAGAACTAAGTAAATCATTGCAAGGAGAATCAATATCGCACAACTTAAACCCTTTTCCAGAACTTCTTTCCCGCAGAGCCTTGTCTGAACACAGGAGAGGATATGACACATGTCTCTGGTCCAGAAGTGATATTGATTGACAGTCTGACAAGTTCTGTCACTCTGGTTTATTTATAGTGTGTGCACTAAGCAATCAACAATCTCTCTAATATTTTTGGACAGTTGCTCCTAGTTTTCAGGACGAGTTTTGCTCATCCAAATGCATCCCATACCCAGACAGCTGCAGTAAGGCCTGGGAGGTTTGCTTTGGATATGGGTGGGAAGCAAAACTGAGAATCTCTTTTGTCAAACAGCTTGCAACTGTATTGAAACCTTAAAGACAGGTCTGAAAGCAAGTTTGTTCTGAGCAAGAGAAAATCAAGGCAATGCGTGTCCAAAACAGTGCTTCTGTCATTTTTTTAATAACTTTCTGGGCTCACAAATTCTCCTAATTCCAGGCATGAAGAAGGAAGCAGCTTCCAGCTGACGTATGGCACCGTGCAACCACAAAGTCCCATGGAAGAGCTCAGAGTTCTGTGCAAAATCGTCACTTGCCCGGCCAAATTCCCAAGCAGCCAGGATTGTGCAGTTCCTCAGGGCAGGCAGCCCCACCATCCATCCCCTTGTCTTTGACCTCCAGCTGGGAAAAGCTCCTGCAGGCAGGCAGGACCCCATTGTGTCAACACTGTGACCCTGTGGAACAGAGACAAACAGGCAGTGCCACGTGTCCAAGCTGTCCTTCCAGGGACTGGAGGTTTTCTCTCCATCACCCCATGCCAGAGGCCCCTCTGCCACTCCCAGCTGTGCTTTCTTAGGAGACCATGCAATATAAAGGAAATGGGCATCAAAAGGAATTATTTCCTGCCAGATTCCTGTGGGTTTCGTCAGGGTTTTGGGGTGGTTTGGTTTTTCTGTGAGGTTGCAGTGGCACGGTTGTGTTTTGGTTGATGTCTGTGGAGCTCCTGTCCTGGCCCAAGTGTTGTGCTTGCCATGTAAAATGTGGATAACCCATAAGGAAAATTCCTTAAGGAGTGTGTGCTTTCACAGAAATGGAATTCACCACCCTCTGGATCAAGCTGTGATCCTGGGGAAGGATAGGAAGGAGACAGAAGGAGGTACAGACATCTCCTCAGGGAGGACCTGCATTCTTCCTTCCTCATCCTCTGCTCTGCAAGTCCAGAGCTGTCTCCCTTCCTGGGGAGCCTGCCTCCCCCTGTGTAATGTCTTCACAATCCTGGGAATGTAGAGCTGGAGTGATGGGATATCGGGAAGGAATTCCTCCCTGGGAGGATGGAAAAGCCCTGGCACAGGGTGCCCAGAGCAGCTGTGGCTGCCCCTGGATCCCTGGCAGTATCCAAGGCCAGGTTGGACACTGGGGCTTGGAGCAGCCTGGGACAGTGGAAGGTTGGTTTTGCTTGGCTCTGGGTGGTGAGCAGGAAATAGATGCTGCTTATATAAAGGGAAGGACCCTTCAGGGGAAAAAAGAATCAACTGTAAAAGGTCTCCAGGAGCGAGATTGTCAAATGTGAGAGCAAATCTTTTTTTAAAGCCGTTGCTGTGTCTGGTGCATCCACATTCATTTGACTGCTCCACTCTTGGGCTGATGAGGCTTGAAACAGTAATAAGGGGGTGGCATTTTTTCATGGGAACAAATGTATTTATTATTCTCAGAGCCTTCAGAAATGCTGGATTCTCAACCATCCATTAACTTGCTGTTCAGAACAGTCCCACCCTTGCTTTCAGCTTTTCCTCTATTTTTACATCCATTTAGCATGAGTGGGCTGGAATACTTTCATGGCAAGGCGGCGAGTGAGTGATGGGGTAGCTGTGATAATGTGGGATGATCAGTGGGAAATGAAAACTGCTCCAGCCCCTGGGCTCCTGCAGCATCCAGGTGCATTTACCTGGCTGCTTGTCCAAGGAGAGGTTTGGGTAGAACTTGCCATGGAAATGCATCCCATCACACAAATGGATCTGTGTGATGAGAGAAGAAAGGAGAGGTTATCCCGTCCTTCCTGCCCTGAGCTGGCAGAGCAGGATTCACCCAGAGATGTTCTAAACAGTTCCCACACTGAGCAGGGAGGGTCTGGCAATGCCCTGTGTAAGAAGCTGCTCACGGTTCACCTCCCTAAATCCCATGTGCCAAGGGATATTCCCTGGGGTCAGCTCCTCAAACGGCAGGAGGAGCTCTGCAGCTGTGTGAGGAGCCAGGCAGGCTGGGAAGATCCTTCTGGAACGAGATTGGCTCATGCCATGGGAGAACAAGCTTTGATGACAACCCAGCTGCAAGTCCTTTCGGAAAGGCTGGAGCTCTTCATCTCTGGAGGCTGGTTTCCCATGCAGAATGAGTTCCCAGATGTCCTTCTCAGCCCTTTTCCCTGTGTCCCCTCTCCATCTCATCACCGGGCACATTCTTTCCGGTGTCACTGCTCCCAGCAAGCAACGTTCGAGAGCCTTTGCTGCGAGTCTGGCTGGTGGAAGCTTTGGTGGAGCTGTGCCAGGGAGCCTACATGATGTCTGCTCTCTCATTTCTCACTTCTGGGGTAATTCCTCAAGTACCAAATCTGCACATTCGTTCCCCAACTTGTGATTTTCTGCAGGAATAAATTCTCTATCGCTCTAAAGGGAATGGATTTACAGCTGCATGAAGTTTCTCACGTTTTGGTCCTGAGAAGGTGCTTGTAAATCCTATTTTTGAAGAGTTTCTGAGAGCTGGGCAATAAAGAATGAGAAATGCTGGATGGGCTTAAAATAGAACATGAAAGCGTTTTGCAGGGGAAAATGCTTTGGCTCCATCTGGCTGACCCGAGGAGGTGATCATAAAGCAGAAATGTTTCTGGGGCTGCTGCAGCTTCAAAGCTGTCACTCAGCAGAAACAAAGGGGTGGACAGTGGTAAACGGGGCTTGGAGGGAGGATTGGGAAAGCAGAATCACAGAATCAGGCTGGAAAAGCCCTCTGAATCCAACCATTTTCCCCAGAACTGCCAAGGCCACCACTGCCCCATGTCTCCAAGTGCCACATCCACACGGCTTCAGGCATGGGCAGCAAATAATGTCCTATTTACCCACCTGGGAGCAATGAATGCCACAAGAGGGACAGGTCGGTGTGGCTGCCTGGCTATTCCTTCCCGGGAGTGCTGGTGGTTAATGAGCTCTCAATTGAAGCAAGTGTGGAACTGGAGTCCTCGGCATTTCAAGGAGTTGAAGTGTGGTTTTACAGTGCTTTGTCCTGCCCTTAGATAAGGGACTTTACCATCTGTCCCTGTAAAAATCCTTGTGACGTGGCCACTTTCAGGAGTCTGCACTGCTTGAGACTCAGGAAGAAAAAGAATGAAGGAGAATATTTTGTCTTATAAATTAATGCCAGCTGCTTGTAGCAATTAAGGCCTTGATCAGATAATGGTCAATGAAAACTACTCTTGAAAAAGTGAAATGGCACATTCTGGAATTCAGTGTTGTAAGTGACAACTCCCAGTGGGTGGGAGAATGAGACATGGACCAAAGCATGGGCTCTGTAGCCAAGGAGAAGCAAATTCCCCTTCAAGAATTTCAAGAGAACCTTCAGAGCCTTAGTAGTTGTGTATTGTCATTGTTCGGGTGTTACTTAGATGATTTTGATACATGAAAAATTAAAGCTGGCTTTTAAATGCCTGCTTGATGCAGGCATTTGTGCTTTTTGCTTTGCACAGTTATTGTGTGGTAATTTTTAAAACAGCTCAGCCAGTGCTTCCCAGAGCTGGAGTGCTGTGTGTTTTCCTTGGGGAGGATATTAAATGAACACTGCCTTTCTTACTCCTATTGATTGTGGAGATGATATTAAATTAGAATAAGCCACAAAACAACTTTGGATTTCTTCTATGAGGAATCTAATAAATTTTGTTCAATATTTTTCATCTCATTTTCCAGTGCAATGCCTCAAGCCAGCGGAGTCCTGTCATGTGCAGATCCACAGAAAGTAAAGGATATTTTCTTTCTGTTCCTGACATTTGCATGTCGAGTGGGTTCGAGCCTCTTGCTGTTATTTTTCGTTCAAGGTGACAAGGCAGGACAGATGTGGCAGGAAGGGAGCAGTGTCAGCAGCAGGAACAGGAATTCGCAGGAAGTCTCTTAGGTTTTCCAGGGGGACAATCAGAGCAGAATGCTGGATGCTTTGGTGTTCTCACCTCTCCTGAGATCATTCCTGCTTGTTGGATGCAGACTTTGTTTTGTACCCAAGGGAATGTAACACATGGAGACCATCGTGGGGGACCACGACTTCCATGTGGGAGCTGACTGGGGATTATTTGGGGGATAAAGAAGAGCCAACAAACAAAACCTAAAGGCTCAAAACCAATAAGATATTAAAAAATTACAGTATTATGGAGTAGTTTTGAGTCAGAAGAGATCTTTTAAAGGTCATACCATGCCACCCCTGCCATGGGCAGGGGCACCTTCCCCTATCCCAGGTTGCTCCAAGCCCCAGTGTCCAGCCTGGCCCTGGACACTGCCAGGGATCCAGGGGCAGCCACAGCTGCTCTGGGCACCCTGTGCCAATGTGTTATCACCCTCATTGTAAGAAATATTTTCCTCATATCTAAACTAAATCAACCCTCCTTCAGTTTGAAACCTTTCCCTTTGTCCAATCACAACAGGCCCTGCTAAATAAAACATGTCTCATGTATTTTTAAACCTGCTGGATTTTGAGTGCTGGGAATTTCCAGGCATGTTTCTTCTGGCACAAATTGCCCCAGATTCTGCTACTTTCTTATTTTTCACTATGTCCAAAAAAAAAGGAGCAAACCACATTAATTTTCCTGTACCTTTCCCATCTCTGCTTTGCCTTAAAATAGAAAGGACAAGTTTTCTTGCTGGAGGTCAGCACTTATCAAAGTTTATGAGATCAGCATGGAAGACAGTGCAGAGCAGGGCTTCTTTTTGCATCCAAAGCTATTAAAGCTTCCTTGATAGAAATTGTATTTATTTGAGTTGAAATGAATCCAAGCCCAGCCATAACTCACCTTCAGAACAGCAAAAGATACCACAGTAAGGAAGAGTCCTGCCAAGCAGAAACTAAACTAAAAGAAAAAAAAAAAAAAAAAAAAAAAAGACCAGTTGAGTCCCTAGCCCTGGAAGGTTTTAAAATAGGTGTGGATGTGGCTCTTGGGGACATGGGTTAGTGATGGCCTGGGCAGTGCTGGGGTGCAGTTGGACTTCATGGTGCTGAAGGTCTTTTCCAAGTGAAACAATTCTGTGATTCTATAAATACACAGTTGCCTCCATCTGCCTGAAATAAATCCTTCAGTATTCATCTGGATGGAAAATCTTCCCCAAGCCACACTTTTCCTGAGGTTTGACTTATTTCAGGGTTGTTTTTTTTTTTTTAACTTTTAACCCCAATATTGCAAATTTTGGTTTGAGTAAAGGAGGTTTTTTTTCCTAAATTTGACAGTGGGAGAGTGCTGGTGGCACCTCAGAGGGCACAGGTGAAACATTTGTGACCCCACAGGACTGTGCTTGGCTGGCGACTGAAGACTGTTAATTAAGGATTGTTACTAAAGACTGCAGCAGCCTGTGGGATTCAGGGCTTATTTGGGGGGATTTTCCAGCAGCAAAGCTCAGAGGAACCTCTTGGAGCCCCAAGAGACTTTTGCAAGTGAGCAAGGGACTTCCTGACACCATAGCATGCCCAGCCATCATCATCTCTACCCATGGCAAGGGGCTGGAATTAGGGTGATCTCTGAGGTCCCCTCCAACCCCAACCAGTCTGGGATTCCACTAAACCGTGTGCCAAGAAGGTCAAACCCCATCGAGAAACACAGGTGGAAGAATTTTAGGGAAAATACACTTCAAGAAGTGAGCTGGAGTTGGTTTAGTACCCATGGCCAGTTTGTCAAGAGGAAACAGGAAGAGTGTGGAGCAATGAATGTCCTGGAGAAAACATGGTTACCTTCTAATGAACTGGAGGGAAGGGATATTTCTGATTTAAGATCCTCGTCCTTAATGCTCTGCTTGCAATCACTGCATCTGCAACTTTCTGAGGAGCTTTTTGATTGTTGAAAGGCTTTAGATATTCCTGGGTATGACAACATAGTTCTGTGTACCCTAAAAAAAAAAAATCTGTTAAACTGCTGCTTATCCAACATTAACTACAGCAATTTTTAATTAACCTGATTTAGAAGCCAAATATATGACTGATGAAAATGAGAGGGTAGAACATCCAGTCATTTATTCCAGTACAGTGGTCATGATTGTTGAATTAGATTTATTCAAATGAACCTCAGCATTTTGCCACAGAAGTCAGTAGTGCCAGGGTTGGAGAGCAGTGGGATTTGGGGCATGGGAGGGGGGACTGTGCTGTGGCTCTTTTGGTGCTCAGAAGAGGGAAATACAGACCCATGGCTGCTTTTATTTAATAATATAAAATACTAAAAAAGGTGGGTGTAAATCCGCTGGTAATTACCTCCTTCCAGCTTTGCTGGCAGCCAACAGCCAGAATCAGTGGGGCTTGGCATGGAAACCCTCTCCAAGGGTCATTCCATTGGCTCTGCTCTGGGATTATGGCCAAGGGGACACACAGATAAACTGGGTGCTGACAGCAGAGCCAAATTGTCCACCAGCAAAGCAGGATTAATGTGTCTCGTTCACTCTGCCAGGGGGATTTACTCAGCAGCACCTAAGAGGATGGAGTTATTCAGGTTTTATTCTTTTCAGTAGGGAAAACTCGCAAGAAATGGAAGGAAATGAAAAGCAAAATGGTGACTGGTGACAGGACCCCAGGGGAGGGCTGGAGCTGTGCCAGGGAGGTTTGTGTTGGATACTGGAGGGTGCCGGGCACTGCCCGGGCTCCCCAGGGAATGGGCACGGCCCCACAGAGCTCCAGGAACATCTGGGCAACGCTGCCAGGGGTGCCCAGGGTGGGATTGTTGGGGTGTCTGTGCAGGGCAGGGGTGGACTGGATGACCCTGTGGGTCCCTTCCAGGCCAGGACATGGTGTGATTCTGTGGAAAAGGAGCAGACCGAGGTGCAGAGGTTCTGCCTGTGATCTCCACAGAGGACAGGAATTTCCAGTGAAGTTGGATGCTGGACATCTGCACTGTGTGGGTGCACGCAGGCTCTGGGGTGTGCCACAATTTCCAGCCCCTCACTTCCATCACAAAATTCCTCTGAACTCCCTCTGACCTCTCCAAGTGAGGCCGATGCAAACTGAGGATGCAACCTTCCCCGAAGTGCCCATTAAACCCTGCATGGCTCCAGAGGGTCCGAGCATGTTCCTTCCAGGTGGCCTGGCAGGTATTCCCTCCTGGGAATGGCACTTGTGCAGCCATGGGTGAATACAAGGCTGGCACGTTTTCCTGCAGGATCCCTGCCTTCCCTTCAGCAAGAAACTCTGCTTAATGAAAGTGCTGAGCTCTCCAGAGTGCTGCCACCACAGCCCAGGAAAACCTTTCCAGTATCGCTGTGCCAGTGGGGTTATGTACCTGAATTCCATGAGTATGGAATTTCATGGATTCACAGTATGGATTTTTCTCCAAAGCACAGTGAGCACACCTGCATTCTGCATTCTGATCCTTGTTTCCTACAGGAATGAAGGTGAAATATTGATGTGGAGCACATTCATGGTCCTTCCTGTTCTCAGAGAATCCACCTGTGTTTTCCCCTGGTGGCCTCTATGCTCACACAGGATGCTCATTGCTTTTCAGGGGTGCCATCCTTGCTTGATTGATAAAATCCTAATTCCTGTTTTTCTCTGCTTTCAGGTTACCCAACAGGCTATCCCACTGCTGCTCCAGCCTACAATCCCAACATGTATCCAACCAGCAGCCCCGGCTACGCCCCAGGTAAAAATCCTGAAAAAGGCCTGAAAACATTCCTGAAAAAGCATTTTAACACTTCCAAATGAAGCTGCCTTTTGAGCTCCATGTGCAGCAGGAAGAGCTGCTTGCATAAGGATCACAAAGCTGGACTTTGTGCCACTCTTGCTAAACCCTCTCTCCCCTTGATCGCCAAGTTTTCAGTCTCCCAGTTGTCATAAAATCAGTGGATCCCCAGGCTCAGGCACTTTCCAAGGCTGATGAAACAGGAATGAGGGGTTTGTTGCCAAAATCTTTTGGTTTTTTCTTCTCTACATCACAGTTTATGCATATTCCATAAAACTGTTTATTGTGGATGATTCTGGAAGGGATCTGTTGTGTTTTGTTTGGGTTGATGTGCTTTTAATAAGGTCTTTAGCTGCATTTCTTCCCTTTAAAGCCTTAACATGGAACATGAAACAATTTTTGTTCCCCTGGATTTGTGCTGGCCACCCTCAAATTCCCCTGAAGGATGAAACAATGGAGGAATTAAATGAAAACAGCTCCACAGAATAAGAAAAAGCCCATACATTTATTAGTAGCTTGTCCTGCCAGAGGCTGGCAATGTCCTCCCTGCTCAGCCAGGAATGTAAATACTGCAGCATTCCAGCATTTTGACCTGGATATTATAGAATGCCACTTGTCCCCAGTCATGCAGGCATCAGCTCCTCCACTGAGTGGACAGATGGCCAAGGGAGCACCCAAGTGAAAGGAAACCCCAGATCACTGCAGGGATTGTTGGGGGAGTCTGTATTGCTTCTTGTACATCTTAGACACCATTTAATAATTTCCATCTTGGAAATCTCCTGATGTCCAAAGAGCTGACAGGTGATTTTGCCATGGAGAATAAAAACTTTCCAGTGGGTAACACAGCTAAACACTGAACTAGGGAGGAAACTATGAAGATTAAAATTCAGAAATTAAAATTGGAATGAAAATGCTTAAACTTTTGTAGGGTTTCCCATAAATCTTGGGGCCAAGTTGGAGAGACCTAGTTTAGGTAAAGGTGTCCCTGCCCAAGGCACAGGGTTGGAACTGGATTGTCCTTAAGGTCCTTTCCAACCCAAATCATTCTGTGGTTCTGTTGTAAACATTTTTTACAGCTCTTGAAATCAATACAATTTAATATCACAGCAGGATATTAAACCATGTTAACCACTCTGAGAAGCAGGAGCAGACTCTGCTGCTCAGGACCTCCCAGTACCACACTCAGTGGTCCCTTCTCAATGGAAAGCAGACTTCCTGGAGGAAAAAAATAGGAGATTTTGAGAGCTAACTGATGGAAAAGAAGTGCCATAAAATCTCCCAGCATTGAGGACATGTGACAGAGTGACAGCATCCTCAACTGTGTTAAATGGAACTGGGCTGAGCTAATTCTGTGGTTCAGTGGCTGAGTTAAAACCTTCATCAGTACAGAGAGTGTTTCCTCAAATTGAGGGAGCTGCTGTCACACAGGAGGCTAGAAGAAGCCTGCAGAGGAATGTGCTCCTGGTGTCCTTCAAACACATTGGGAACCAGATTGGGGGTTTAAATCTTGGACTTCTGAAACATCGGACTAATTCTAAATATGTTTTTAAGGGATTTTAGACATTGAGTCTAAAAAAGAAAGAGATGCTGCATGTTCCCAGCAGAATTACTGCTCCTGAACATCCCATCCATGGACAGGGTTCTGTTCCAAAGCTCCCAGGCTGAGAAGGAGGTGGTAGCTGCTGGCAGAAATCCCTCCAGCTCACTAAAAAGCAATCACAAACCAAGGGTTCATCTGATTCTCTATATGGAGGTTAATCAGGGAAACATGCCCCTCAATACTGCTGGGAATAGAGGTTGGGAAGGGTGGGAAGAGCTTGTGGTTTCTGAATTCTTGGGATGTAGCTGCAAGCCAGGTCTCTTGGACAGAACCATTCTGTCCCAGCTCTATCACCCTCTCTGCTCCACCTTTAAGATACTCCTCACTCTCAGATGTCTCTTGCCTCGAACCTCATGAATTTCGCTGGATCCCATGCAAAGTCAAACCCCTGAGCAAAGATAATTCCAGTTTTCAAATCCCACCTGCTTTTGTCCCTGGTGTTCTCCAAACACTCCCTGATGCTTCACTGCAAGTCAGCGATGCTCATGCTCTTCTCTTTACCTCATGGTTCCCAAAATCCTGGGCTTCATGTGGGAACTTAAATGATGTTGTGACCTAAACTTTGTAACAGCGTCGGAAGGAAACAAGGAGAGGAACTTGGAGAGGTCTGGAGTCCCCTTGGTCCAGTCCTCCAGTGAGGAAAGGGAATTGGTAACTGGAGCCGGTCTTGATTTCTCCCTCTCCCAGTGCCAGGTTTCTAGTGGATGTTTGGCTGGTGTTTGAGCCCAAAAGGTGTTTAATTATTCCCCAGATTATTACAAGGAACCCTACAAGCAAGGGCATGAATTGGACTGGGTGATCCTTGTTGATCTCTCCCAAACCACGATGTTCTGTGATTCTATCAGTTCCTTTCCATTCCACTTCAAGTTCCTGCCTTGTGTGATTTTCCTGCTGCATTTTTCCACAGTTTTTAGAGGGAGAGACGCAAGGCAAAACACCAGCATTGCAAACTTATGCTTGCAATAAGCCTGGTTTTTTAGGACACTGTTCTTAAAGAATCCCTTTTAAGTATGCACAAATGAGTATCTAAAATCACTCTGCAGCAGAGACACCATTAAAAAAAATAAAATTATGTATGTCTTCATTAAGCCTGGTGCATGTTCCCTCGCAGGCATTCTGTCTTCCTCATGGTTGTTTTGTTTTAACGTCCTTCATTAAAGCCTCCCTTTTTATTTTCCTGAAAGTAGGACACACACTTTGCTCATGGAGGCTGGCTGAGGCTGGAGCTGTGTTTATTAATAATGCAGGGCAGAAGTAATGGTTTTGCAGTAGTGCCCTTACAGAGCAGAACTAAAATCAGAAATTAGGGATCCGTGTAAGAATGTCATGGCACAGGATGGAGGCTCCAATCCCCCATTCCTGCTTCTGGATCCTGCCTGGAGGAAAGGCTCATTGGAGCATCAGCAATGCTCTGAGCCATCCTCTAGAGGTGCCACCGAGCCTTTGGGGACACCAGTGGGTCCCCTAAAGGCTGTCTTGGGGTCTGGAGAGCACAGCATCCTGTAGTGCCTCACAAGGCTTTCCAAGGATAAATGCTCCCATCGTTTTGAGGCACTCAGGCACAGGTCTGCCTAGGGAATGAAGCTTTTTGCAAACTTCATTCAGGGCTGGAGGTTGTGTCCATCACAAATGAGGTTGTCAGAGGGAAGCAAGATATCCTACAATGGTTTGAAAGGGCTCATATTTTTTGTCTTTTCCACTTAAAATATGTCCTGAACCTTCCCACCGCATCTAAAGGTCCTGTTAGGAAAATAGAGCAGTCCCAGTGCTGCAGAGACCCCCACAGCTCACATTGTTTGCTCAGTTACCACTGGTTGATTTGCCAGGGATTAAACTGATAGTGAACAAAAACTCTATTTATATTTAGGCGAGAGGATAAACCAAATCCAGAAGACACTGGTTGGTGGTAGCCCTTAAATGATATTAGATAGTCACGGCTGGATTGTGATCCCTGTGGATTATTGCAAAGGACCGGGAGGCATTAATGTTCCTGGAAGCCTCCTTGATCCACCTTTTGTGTAGTTTTAAGTGATGGCTTCTCCCAGGATCCGTGATTTAACAGAGAACGTGCAGAGCTATGACAATCTCCCAGCCATCTCTAACTCAAATTGCCTTGATTTTGTGGCAAGTTTAATGTGGAAAGGGAAAAGCACAGATTCGTGTAACATTGGAATGAATTGTCTCATCAGTCTCAGAGATTAAAACCTCTGTGAAATCCAGAGGCAAAAATGAATCTGGTTCTGAATAAAAGCCTAAGTGAAGGAATGTTTCTGTCGTAGCACTGGGAGTTGCTCTCCGGTGTGATGTTCCCGAGTGCAGCCTAGCGTGGAAAATAAAGCAAGGCAGCCTGGAAATCCTTAATAACTCCCAAACCTTTGGGACAGGGCAGAGACTTGGAGCAGAAAATGATCAGAAACTGAGTGGAGGAGAAATTGGGCTTGAATCTCTGCCTTCCCACAAACCTCCTGGTTTTCAGTTGGAGAAGGAGGAGGAGGAGGAGGAGGGAGGAGCAGGTTTCCACATCTCCAGCAGTGGAGCAGCATCCAGGTGAATCTCACACCCACGAGGATCTCCCACAGCTGATGATGGCCAGTAAAGCAGCGCTGCTGGGTGTCCTCCATGCTCCCCATTGCTCTCTCTGAGTCCAGAAGAGTCTCAGGAGGGTTTGGTGGACCAGCAGACCTGCAGCAGTGCTTCTCTGCACTCTCTGGGAAGTGGATTTCCATCCACTAGGATGCGTCGTGCTGCTGCAGGCCATGGCCCCACTGCCAATTCCTCCTGAGCCTCCTCAACCCCTCATTCCCATCTTCCAGCCCTGTGACACTCCAGATTTACAGCTGTACCTTCAGAGAGGGTTAATCCAGAGTCTGAGCAGATGTGGAGGGTGTGAAACATCTTTGCTCAGCCTTGGGACTCCAGGAAGATTTCCAAGCCCTGATGAAGGTGTGAACTTGGGGGGAAGAGATTAGCAAGGTGATTCCAATGTGACATAAGTGTGGGAAGTTGTCTCTCACTGCTCTGTGTGACACCTGTTCTCTGTCTTCATTCAAGCCACACTTCTGATGAAGCAGGCCTGGCCCCAGACCTCCTCGTCCTGTGCCACCGAGGGCACCTTCCACCTCCCGGTGGACACCGGCACCGAGAACAGAACCTACCAGGCTTCTTCTGCAGCATTCAGTAAATAAACCTTTCCTTCTGGGCTTTTACTGGGTTGGTTTGTGCCTGTCTGTGCCTCCCCTGCTGGGGATTGATTTGTGGACAAGGTTATTTGGGATCACAGAATCAAAGACTGGTTTGGCTTGGGAGGGTCTTAAAGACCGTCTTGTTCTAACCCCCATGGGCACCTTGCACCAGACCAGGTTGCTCCGAGCTCCATCCAACCTGGCTTTGATGGATTAAAACCATGAAGGATCATGAAAAGGAGAGCACTGACCCTCCTGCTGCTCCTGCAGAGGAGGAATTCCAGTGGAGAAGGTGAAACCTCTCTCTTAGCTGAGTGTTTGATCCCTGGGAGCAACCTGGGGTTGTTCACAGCTGTTTATCTCCAAAGGGACATTATTCTCCATTCCCTTAAAATGGAAAGAATTCTAAAATAAAGCCTGATTTTCAAGGAACGCTGTTGAAACTCCCACCTTGTGACCCAGGCTGGCTGAGCAGGAGCAGGGGGAGGAGATGCTGTTTAGTGATTGCAGCCAAACAGGCTTTTCCAGTGCAGCCTTGTCATCTCATCCCTGAAGAGGATAAGTAGTGCCTCCAGGAGGGCTGATAAGCTCCCTGATAAACCCTGGGATGCTTTCCCTGGTATGTGGAGTGTCCTCTGGCCCCTGCCCGACTGTTCCCTGCTAAATCTGGGGCATGAGTGCCATGGGGTCAGAGTGTTCCTCACCTTCCAGCTATTCCAGACTCCTTTTTCCTACTCAATTAAATCAATTACACAGCAAGGTGAGAGGCAGAGATATATATATTTTTTTCTATTAAAAGCGTTATTAAAAATAAATATTTTAAAATCCTTTGGGAGACTTTATTTTGGAAAAGGGATGTCCCTACCATTCCCTGGGGTAGGGGCTGCACACCAGGCACGGTCCAGCCCTTGGAGGTCTCTGTGGCCTCCTCTGGACTGGCTCCAGCAGCTCCACATCCTTCTGTTGTTGGCCCCAGGGCTGGAGGCAGCTCTGCAGGTGGGGTCTCACCTGAGGGAGGCAGAGGGTGTGGACATCAGTCAGTTCCTTGCCCAGCTGAGGAATCCTGCTCATGGTGAACCCTGGAAACAAGCAACACAAAATTCCCCACTGAGCTCTTTCCCCACCCCAAGCAGCCTTTTATAGAAAAACATTTCTGTGCAATCCAGAGTACTTGTGAGCCGCAGGATCAATAAGGCTGAGATTTCTCGAGTGACATGAGGGATTTAATCAGCAATTTTAATAGAAGCTGGAGCTTAAAGGCTCGCTGCTGTTGAACCACAAAGCGGCAGCAGCACGGGCCACGCCAGCCTAATCCTAATAAGGTGTTAGTCATAATTAGGTTTTAAAATTATCTGCCAGACAGAGAGGAGCCTCCATCATCTTGTGTCATTAAACCTTGATTTCACATTGTTTTTCCTGCAGGTTGTTCTGTTTTTTCCCCAGTTTATAAACACAGCAGATTACATCTGCCTGGGTTATTATCTTTAATACCTTTTTAATATAGGAGATAAATTGTCCGTGATTCATCAATCAGGAAACAACTGCAAATCTTGGTGTTCAAAGTGGTGAAACCACACAGCTTGAGCAGGTCCACACCTCTAGACACTCCTCAGAAATGAAGTGTGATGCTGATAACTGGCACCCTCTGAGGTCTTTGTCGGAAAAAAACTAGTTCAGAATAGAGAAAAAAAATCCTTTAGATGGAAAAACAGGAGGTTGGTTGGTCTGTGGGTGACGTTGGGTTCCTGGAGGAGTCCTGATGGAGGAGGCGTCACTTCTGCACTGATCAATATTTCAAACCTTTTCCACTTCTCATTCAAAGATGGTTGCTCTCCTGCTAATGTGAGTGAGGAAAAGTCACAGCTGTTCTCCTTGTTAATTAACACCTATTTTTCCAATCTGCAGTAATCAGGAGGGGGTGAGATGCTGTTTGGGAGTTCCTAAAAGCTCCGTGTGTTCTTTGAACTGTTTCAGTGCTTGGAGGATGATGTGGGATATTAAACTTGAAATCTTGTCCTTCTCTAATTGCTGAACACCGCTGGAGTAAATAAATTAAATATATTTGAGTGTTTTTCCTGGGCTGAACCTTGACCTCTGCTCTCCATCCCACACTTCGGGGGACCCGCACTTGGTCTTCGGGGCCCATTTGCTCACGGGGTACTTTCTGGCAGCCCTGAGCAGCCATTTCAGAGCCTGACTGGGACCCCTCTTGTCTCTGGCAGGGTACACTGCGGGGACTCCCTACAAGGTGCCACCGACCCAGAGTAACAATGCCCCTCCTCCCTACTCGCCGTCTCCGAACCCCTACCAGACCGCGATGTACCCCATCAGAAGTGCCTACCCACAGCAGAACCTGTACACCCAGGTAGGTGCCACCCCCTGGCCCCTCAGCCACGCCCCAGCCCACCTGAGCTTCCTGCAAGCCTCTCTGGCCCAGCAATTCTGTCTCGGTGGGATGGAGGTGCCAGTATCACCTTGATATCCCTTCCCACTGAAAATCCTGAGCTGCTCAAAGCAGTGTGGCCCTGCAACTTTCCTGGTTTTTCTTCTCCTGTTTTATCTTGAATAACCAACTTTTCCAGCAGTTACAATCTCATGGAGGGATTTCCCCGTGCCTTGCTGAGGCTGGAGCATCTTGGTGATGCACTGTTAACCAGGAACTGCATAAGCCATTGGGGTCCAACCCAGCCCTGCACACCGGTTCTTCTCTGACCCCAACCACAGAATCTGCCATTTGTCCGGTGAACCTCTGTAGCTCCTGAAAGAAAGAAGTGATGGAATAGTTGCCCTGCACCTCCTTCTCCCCTTAATCCAGACCTTCAGACCTTCATTCTATTGGCTTTCACTAGTGCACAGTAAAATCTCCCTTTTGCTGATTCAAATCCTTGTTTGCTTTCCTCCCATGCCTGGTTTTCAGGTCCTGGCAGCATTGCTGCCTGTCCTGGGGACAGCAGTTCTCTCCCTCGTTCCCTCCCTCATTTCAGGCCCTTCATTACTTTGCATGTGAAGCTTTTTCAGTTGCCTCCTTTTATTCCCATGCATCCTTCTCCCCTTGTTTCAAAACCCTGTGGATTCTGGAGCCCTGTTGGAAACCCAAGAAGATGACACAACTCCTGGACCCAAGCACCTTGGCATCATCCAAGAGCTTGTCCTTTTTTTCCAGTCTCTTGTTCCTTTTCTACACCAGCTGTTGTCCGTGTCCTGCTTCATCCCATCACAGGGAGGCAGCATGGTTTGTCCTGCATGGATCGACTCTTTGGCTGCTGATTCCCTCCTCATCCATTCCACATATCCACAGGTTCAGGTCTCCAGGCCCAGAAACTCCTCCACGGGAACCACCAGCCACCACAGCCCTTTGGCACCGCCCAAATTCCAGAATCGAGGAATCGTCAGGTTGCAAAAGAACCTGTAGTAATGCTGGGATTATTTTTTTTTTCTCCCCTTTTCCAACAGGGAGCTTATTACACCCAGCCCGTGTACGCGGCCCAGCCTCACGTCATCCACCACACCACGGTGGTGCAGCCCAACAGCATCCCCTCGGCCATCTACCCGGCCCCGGTGGCCGCGCCCCGCACCAACGGCGTGGCCATGGGCATGGTCGCTGGCACCACCATGGCCATGTCAGCAGGTAAGCAGAGAACCCTCCCCTCTGGACCAAAAAATTCCCCGAGTCCCAAGTGCTGCCTCAGTGCTGTTCACCCGCTGGTTCCGCTTGCTGGTTACTGCTCCTTTGCAGGCAAAAGTGCGGTAATTTGCCCCAAATCCTGATCTGACTCAGCAAAGGAGACCTTTGGTTTGGCTCACTCCTTCATCTTTAGATATATTGTTCTTTCCTCTTGGTCCATCCTCAAGCAGTTGTATTTTTCTCAAGCTCTTTTTTTAAGACACGGTCATGTTTTTGTTTGACAAAATGAATGCAAACCTTGTTTAATCTATCGCAGTTCCTCCACATTTTAGGTGCAGATTCTAACTGCAATTAATTGTTAGTACATCAGTTGATAGTACATTAAGTTGGGGCTGGTTTTATTTCTTCCAAAGCCTGTATTTTTCTCCTTAACAGTTCTTAGGATTGTGTATTGAATTATGCCACAAAACGCATCATTCATCCTTTTGCATCTGCATTAGCTGTGAAATAGGAGTCTGTAATGGGGGACAATCCCTATTCCAAGCAGAGATATTGCAGCCTGGATGTGACAAGAACCACTCTGAGAGATTTACTGTGTGCTTATATTGAGAAGTGGATAAATGTAATTAATGCACGTGGGATGTGTTAGAATTTCATTAATAACGTTTGTAGAGAGATACCCAGAAACTGAGAATTTGGTTTGAGCACCCAGTTGCTCCCAGAACCGAGTAGTTCAGGGCTGTGTTCACCCTTCCATGAAGTGCAAATTCTGACCTAAAATCCCTCTGTTGACCAGCTGCAGACTGAAAAAAAAGCTCATCTCAAATTTCCCTGGAGATGTGTTGGGTTTTTTCCCTCATCTCCCTTTGTATCTCTCGTCCCTTCCAGTTTGTTTCAGATCTACGCAGTGATTTGCTGTCCAAGTTAAGCCCAGTGCTGTCAGCAGGTTGTGGCCAGCCCTGCTGCTGCTCTTTAGGAACAAGGAACCCTGGAAAAAAACAAGGAAAACCCTTAAGGTTATAAGGGCCAGAGATAGCATGGAAAATCTGTGGGAGTTTCAGGTGGTTTTATTCTGTTTGTGGTGCTGGCTGCTCCAAGTCACGTGGGTCCAAGGCCTTCGAATCAGGTCTGGCAGGCAGAAGAATCACCTGGGAGAAGGGAAAAGGACAAAGGAGGCAGTGATGCTGTTCCTGCCCCTCGGATGAGCACCGTACCTCGGGTGCCACCTCCTCTGCCCTGTGACAAGTGTCTGTCCGTGTCCCTGCAGGAACCTTGTTGACCACCCCCCAACACACTGCCATCGGAGCACATCCAGTGTCCGTGCCAACGTACAGGGCTCAAGGAACCCCCACCTACAGCTACGTACCTCCACACTGGTAAACCACTGGGCAATCCATGTGAGTGCTGCCTCTCGCTCTCAGTGAGCCTCCAAACCTCATCCAGCCTGGCCTTGCGCACTGCCAGGGATGGGGCTTCTCTGGGCAACCTGTGCCAGGGCATCCCCACCCTCGCAGGGAGGAATTGCTTCCCAAAATCCCATCCAGCCTTGCCCTCTGGCAGTTTGAAAGCATTAGCCCAGGGCTATCACTGCATTCCCTGACAAAGAGTCCCTCCCCATCTGTATGTCGCTGGAATATTTCTGTTCCCCTGCTGGGAGATCACGCTGTTCATTACCACCGGGGTTGCGTGCGTGTGACTGCCTGCGTGTTTCCGTCATGCTCAGGATCCCAGAAATCCCAGCTGCTTGTTCCTGGAGCCCTTGGCCCATCGTGCCCAATTACCAGGACAGGCAGTTGATGGGAACACGATGCTGCACAGAGATCCCATCCAGCCCCGGGGTTATCTAAAATCTCTCTGTGCCACACAAATTACACTGGGCTAATCCTGCCCCTCCCAAATTGGTGTGCAATTAGCAGAGAGCATCCCATCTGCATATTTGTAATCCTCAGTATTGGTTACCACCAGCGAGCTGCTGCTTTCCCAGCTCCCTTGCCTGAGAAGTTGCCCACGGGGACGGTTAAATTCCGTATGGATCACCTCCACGTGGTACAGGCGTGGAGAGAGGAGGAGAACATCCTTCTAACTCCCTGTTTTTAATGCATTTGCTCTCTTCCAGATCCGGAGTCAAACATTGTATGCAACTACACAAGTCTTACATCGGTGCTGCGGCCGCTGGGCTGCAGTGCCTCGTCTGTTTGCAAGAACAAAAGAAAAAAAAAAGTGCAAAGGTCACTTTATGCATTCTTTAGTGGTTTTTGTAAAAGCTGCTTTTTCTAATCTTCTGCCTCTTTTTTTCCCCCTTCCTCCCCCTCCCACTTGAATTGTGTAACACACATACTGACACTGAGCAATAGTCAAGTTCTCTCTTTGGTCCTATCATTTGAAAGCTCAGACTCTTCACTTTTCCAGCATTGCCCAGCTGAGTGGTGCAAAGATCCCCCCACTTCTTGTTCGTTTGGGTTCTTTTTGTTATTTTTCTGTTGTCGTTGTTGTTGACAAGAGCCTAGATTTTTTTTTTTTTGGCTAGTAAGAGTGGTTGATGTTCAGGGTACTATGTGAAAAGCACAGCGCTGGTAGGCAGGCTTATTCTGATTTGGTTTGGGTATTTTTAGTTGAAGAATATAAATTATTCAATCTTCCATAACATATTACAAGAAAATTGGTGTCTTCCAGATAGCTGTCGTGATAGATTATAAATGCATTATCTGCAGTGGAATTCTGAACTCATCCCTTCTTTTTGTAGGAGTAAGAGAATATAAATATAATTAGCGATGTAACACACTTGTCTTAGGAAGCATGAGGACTGGTCACCAGCGGGTCTTTGGTCTGCTTTTTCCAACTGGGCAAACGGATCATCAGTGATGGGAAGGGAGGAGCAGGAAGATGAGTGCCCTGGGAGCATCTGGAACCTCTTGGGAAAACAGGATGCTCTCCCTCAGCCACATCCTGGGGCAGTGTGGGGGAGAAGGCAGCTCCTTCCTTGCATGGCTGCTGTTTGCAGGCAGAGATGCGCTGGGCAGCTGCTGAGAGAAGCAAAGAGATGTCCAAAGGTTGGGCTGGAGGGCTTCTCCAGGTCTGAGGGTTGATCTGGAGAGCTTCTCTCAGTTCAGGGTTTGGTCTGAAGAGCTCTCCAGGTTCAGGGTTTGGTCTGAGGAGCTCCTCCAGAGTATGGTGGTGTGGGAAAAGAGGGTGTCTGGTTGATGGAGAGGAGTCTTCAAGGCAGGGCAAGGGGAAGATGGGTAGCTTCACCTTGCACCCATGGTGTTGGCAGGGCTGAGACCAAATCACGCTGCCACCGTGGCAGCTGAGGTGTCCCCCTCCCATTCTTTGGGTCACAGCTACCAAGGCTTTCAGGAGAAATGTTCATCCAAGCACAAGTACCAGCACCATAGAGAAAGGCCAGGGAGGGGGATGATGTCTGGCTGCTCTGCTTGGAGAAGTGGGAGGGGAGGAAGCAATAGCAATAAACACGTCGCCTTCTTCACAGGAAGGCACCTGAGAAGAGGTGACAGCAGGGAAGGTGATCCACAGTTGACGTGGATCAGGATGGAGGACACCAGGCATGCAGAAGCTGTGACCATCAGGGTCATTTTGGGGGTGGGTCTGGCTTACCCAGGGACATGGGGACAGGAAGCAGGTGACATCCCCCCTCGGGGTGTCAAAGTAGAGCAATAAGTTGTCTTGAGGGCAGCGGAGGCAGTTTGGATTTGCAGACAATGCTTGTGGCCAGTTTGTTTTTAAATCCTTGTCACTAAACCCAGCATAGAAACAAGATTTTTTGGATTTTATTGGGTTTTTTTTAAAACAAAAGCTTGGTTGGGTTTTGATTTTTGCCTCAAGTGTGCCAAAAGTGTTCCGTGCTCTCGGTGGAGTCTCCCAGCTCAGCTTCTGCTGCCACTGGGAGGAGCTCCTGGAGCTCCTTCCCTTGAGCATGGGCCAAGTGGGCAGTAACAAGCCTAGGGATGCCAGGAGGACTTTCCCTCCCACTGGCTGGTCCCAGGTGGTTTGTCAGGTTGGGTGTTGGCACTTCTGTTTGGGGGTCATTTGGTAGTTTCTGCTGGTTTTGAAGGAAATCTAAAGCAAAGCTCTGGTTGACCTCCTCGGCCTCAAGGGGAACAAAGTGGGGGAAGACTGGACACCAGTGCTGTGGGGTGGGGAAGGAGCAACCTTGGGCTGCAATTCAGGTTCGTGTAGAGGCAAAGGAGAAGGAAAAAAGAGAAAAGGAGCCAGTAATCGGCAGGTTCCCCATTTGGTTTGGCAAAGACAAGGCTTAGTAAAGAGCATCAGGACCTTGGGAAATTATATCACCACATCATCCTTCCACTGTTTGTAGCACATTGCAGTTAAACCTGGGCCAAAAAATGCCCAGTAGATCCTAAGAATTGAAGACTTCTGAGATCCCCTTTTTCCCCCTCTCAAGCTGACTTTGTGTTACGTACCAGGAGTCGTCGGTCAGCACTGAGTCAGGTCTCCCAACGTAATGGTGCTCTGGACTGTGGGGTCCAGTGAGCTTTGGGATCCCAGTCTGGGCTCTGCAAACCACCTTTCCCAGCAGACACCATCCCACCACTGTCCCAGACACCCTGCACCACTTTGGGAACCACTACTAAACTTCTGGCCTATGTGTGGAAAGGAGATGCTGGGGTTTCTCCTGGAAGGAAAAAAAAAAAAAACATTAAAAGTGGGGGAGAAAGCCCCAGGAGTTGAGTGTGGTGGATAACCCAGTGTTCCCACAGGGCAGTTGGGTTTTAGCTCCTTTGCTTGGATCAATAGCAGATCCAGCGCTCCTCATCCCATTATTCTCAGGCAGAAATGCTCATTAGCCAAGGTGTGGAAAGGTGAAATATTTGCCACCTTTTGGGCCAGAGGCTCTAGTGAGGACATTTGGTAACCAGCCTTGAGCCACTGTGTGCACCCCAGGCAACCACATGGCTCTGGGGCCACCACACAGTGCCAGGCTTGGGTAGCTCCTTCCCAAGGTGGCTTCATGGGGCTGTGGAGGTGGGGAGATGCTCCCTGCCCTTTCCTTGATCCCAAGTCCTTCCCTTTGTCAAGTCATGGCTTAAGTAGTTGCCCCGAGAAGGTCACAGTGGGGGACCTGGGTGTGGACCACCAGCTTCTCAAATATTTCATTCCAGGAAAGCTTTGCTGATGCTGGTTAAGGAAAAGGGTTTTCCACAGGGAAGGATGACAACAGGCATTGGTGGGGGAGAGCAGGAGGGGTTAAACCATCCTTAGCAGCCACTGAAATGTCTGAGATTAAAATTCCAGCTGTAGAGGAACGAAAATAATTCTGAACCATTAACCCATCCCTGCCCTTACCTTTACTTCAAAACACAAGCTGCAATGATGCAAGATTTGGGGGGAAGATAGGATTTTAGTGGTAGTGGTGACCCCCCAAACCCCTGGAGGCCCTTGAAGCCTGAGGCCAACATGCCTCCAAGCAGCTGAACCCTCCAGTCATGATTCTGCTCCTGTATTTTATGAATAATAAATCACTCAGTTCAGCCTTGTTGCAGTTTTGGGATGTAATTCCAAGGAAATACTATTTAAAGGGTTTGTTTTAATGAGGGATGTTCAGAGCATCAGGTTTCCTCCAGCCACTGGCATCCCACTGAATCTGGTCCTTCCCAGAGAGACCCCCCCCGACTCCTTGCCCTCCCCTCCTGCATCCCCACGGGGAATGTGGGATGATGTGGCTCCCAGCTGGAGGGCATGAAATGGGGTCCTGGTTTGTTAGGGAGGTGGAAAACAACAGTTGAGGCTTTATTTTTTGTAAAATCCAACCAGCCAACAATAGCAATAAGAGCTGCTGGATACCCATAAATCCAGGTATTTTTGGTTTGGGTTTTTTTTTAAATTGCCAACGTTTTCAGGCCCTCCAGCTCTCGTCCCTGAACTGTGGTGACCCTCTGCCCATCTTCACTTCACTTTGCTCCAGAGCCAGGATCAGCCTCCAAATATTTTCTCTGCTGTGTGTTAGCATTCCCCTAGGGAAAAAAAAAGGAAAATAAAGCCCATGACAGAGCTTGGGAGGGAAGAAATCTTGGAAAAGGCATTTCTGTG
The DNA here is from genome assembly GCF_963662255.1 of Cinclus cinclus. Lineage (NCBI taxonomy): Eukaryota > Metazoa > Chordata > Aves > Passeriformes > Cinclidae > Cinclus > Cinclus cinclus. Next base: position 1,431,294 of record NC_085047.1, read on the forward strand.
GCATGTTGCACCATGGCCCTTGGAGATTCTCTGGCAATCAGGTAAACTAACTTGAGGGACTATTTGCAGGGCAGGAACAGCATAATACGTGGTTTGGCAGGAACGATTCTTGTTGGGAAACGCTCGATTATGCTGCTTGTAGGGAATAATCTTGATGCAACATGGCCACCTGCAGCCTCCCTGCATCCTCCTGCAAGAGATGGAGCTGGGAGATGGAATTTTCCTGGGGGCAAAGGGGTTCAGGATCAGGGGAGGGAGTTGTAGGGAAATACGGCAAGGTGCAGGATTGCACCTAAACCCTCCCATTCCCACAACACTGCCTCAACCCACACCAGGCTCCCAACTCCTCTTTCTATCTAATTAAATTAATTAATTTCAACCATCAGACCAGCTCTTATTTAAGTATTATTGGACCTCTTAAATAAAAATAAATAATAAAAAAAAATTCCCTGAAAGAACAAAAAAAATTTAAACCCAAGTGTAACCACGTCTTCCAAGTCTACATCTCACAGGTGTGTAGGGAGCATGGCCTTGGACTGATGCCCTGGAGAGCCCCACAGCCACCGTCTGTCCATCTGAAGTGTAAATTTGGGGTTATTTTCCCGTTTGTTTTCTGTTCTGGTTTTGGTTCTGAAGATCAGGTCGTGATCTCCCTGACAGATTTCAGCCAAGAGTTTGTAACTGTACGATATTTACTGTAAGATGTAGAACATTCGATAACTATTAAAATGTTTCCCAAAAAAATTAAATAAATAAATAAAAGAGCCCAAGAGGGTTTGGTGGTTGGTTCTTTGGCGCTGTGATGTTGTGGAGAGATGAATGGGACCAGCCGTAAAGCCTTTTTTGGGTTGATGGTTGAGGCCGATGGTCTCCAACCCAACCTTGGGCAGGTTATCCCAGTGATCCCAACATGGCCAAGCCAGCGTGATCCCACAGAAGCAATTCCTATGGGAAGTGAAATGTGTGATCTTCATGGTGCGCGTCACTACTGTGTGCTCCTGAACTAAGACTTTGGAGAGAGGAAGGAAGGATGGGTGGATGGATGCAGGAGACCAGCTTTGCCCAGAGCAATCTGTGCTCCAGCTGGGTTGTAGGGAAGGGAGGAGTCATTCCGTGATCCAGTGATTCATTATCCTGTGATGCTGAGTGCTGGCACCAGGTGATGAATCAGGAGTTATTGATGGTCCTGGAGAGTTCAACAGACCCAGAAGGTGACCATGAAATGGCATCCAGTGTCCTCTGTGATTCCAGCAGAGCTCTGTTGTGGCATCATGGTTCCCAGAGATGATGATTCCTGTGGCCACCAGCACCGCCATGGCAGCTCCTGGAGTTACTGTCTATCAGGCCACCAGGCTGTGGCCACCATCAGGCCTCAGGGACAGAGAATCCTTCTCACCAGCCGAGCGAGACGCTGGGTTTGCTGTTCTGCTGTTGGACACCTTGGTGGCAGGAGCAGCAGCTGAGCTGCCACCTCCAGCACTTGGAAGCTCTGAGCAGGACTGGCTTTCACACAATGCCCAGTGTCCTCCATCCCCTCCACGGGGTCTTGGTGGGTGTCACCAACCCCTGAGGCTGCCCCCAGGCCAGGTGCCTGCTGTGGAGGACAAGGCAGGGACCACAGGTGAGCCTGAATGGGGCCCTTTGCACCACCCAAGGTGGCAGGAGCCACTCGGCGTCACTCATCCATGGCTGTCACTACCCAACCCGAACCTCCCCTGGCACGGTTTGCTTGAGGCTGCTCCCTCTCCTCCTGTTCCTGTTCCCTTCCCTGGACATGCTCCAGCCTCTCCATGTCCATGTCAGGAGGGACTCAGAGTTGGATGGTCACAGCAGCAGCACTGCTGGAGGAAGGGACATAGGGACATGAGCGAGGGCACGTGAGCCCGTGCAGCTGTCCATGACTCACAGAGCAGCCCCCAGCCGTGCCACCCCGTGCCAGGCCCTGCCAGCACCCTCCATCATCCCTGCAGCGAGGGACACCCCCTCCCTCGTGCCTCACTGTCCCCACACTGTGTCCCTACGGCGTTCATGCTCCATTTTCCAGCCTTCAGAGCACCTTTCCTCACCACCCTCACCTCTTGGGGGCCTGTGGTGCTGTTCCATCACAGGGGTCACATCCCGCTGCCGGCGGGGAGGGCACCACAGAGGGGCTCAGCCCCTGCCTCGCTCCTCACCTCAGGGATCCGGGACACCCGAAACCTGTTGGGGAGCACCACATCAGCCTGTCCCCCCGTGCCACAGAGGGGACACGCACCGGGCGGCTCTCCCTGCTTACCTGCCAATGGAGAAGATGGTCACCTCGCTGGGATGAACTCCGGGTTTGGGGACTTTGGTGGCACTGAGCGATGGCAGCACCTCGGGCCACTTCTGGCTGCAGCGGGCACACGGGGCCGGTCCCTGCACCGTGTGCAGGTGCTGCTGGTGGTGGCAGGCAGGGGGACACTGAGGCAGGAGGTGCAGCCTGGCGAGGGGGGAAATGCCATCAGCGTGAGAGGGTGGTGCCACTATGGGGAGGTCCCCAGTGCAGCCTTAGGGGATTCTTACTTATTGAGGGGGGCACAGCTCGGTGGCATCAGCTGTTGCCTCTGATGCTCCTTCAGCAGCTCCTCCAGTGCTGCTGCATTTTCTGCGTGGGAGGACACCGAGGAGTCAGGGGTCACGGGGCTCTGGCCCAGGTCACCCCCTCGTCCCCCTTCCCAGGGACCTCCTGACCTTTCTTCTCGGTGATCAGCCGCACCAGCACCCCGATGGTGTCCTCGTTGGCATCCTCCAGCTGGTAGATGGAGCTGGGACCTGGAAGCAGAAGTTAGGGAAAAGTCACTGATGGGAGATAAGGCACCTCAAGGACAAGCAGGATGTCTTGGGTCAAGGAGGACAAAAAGCTATAGGAACAGGCTGAGCAAGAAATGGATGTGGGATCACCAAAAGTGTCACGGCACAGCCAGGGCTCACCGGTGCCGCTGGGCTGGGGCTCCTTGCTGGCAGTGCAGTGATAACCCTTCTTCTTCAGCAGGTTGCAGACCAGGATTCCCAACAATCCCATGGCACAGAAGACCGGGACGATGGTCAGCACGGCTGCCTGTGCTGCTGCTGCCTCCTCCTCTTCCTCACCCAGCAGGGTGACTCGCGTCCCGTTGGTTCCCGGTGCCCTGCCCAGCATTTCGGGGCTGCGGGCTCGCCGCCGGCCTGCCGAGAGGCATGGGATCAGCTTCGCAGAGGGACTGCATTGGGATTAAACCTCATTTTCCCAGGAGCCCTGCACCAGGGTTGGACCCCAGGGAAGCAGGAGCCACTTGTGTCGTGAGCAGAGGCGTCCCCAGCTGCCACATCCCGGCAGGACCTCATGCCCCATCCCAAGGGGGACGCACCCTGGGACATCCCCGGGGCGAGGGTTCCTCCGTCACCCCCAGCCCTGGGGTGACACCTCCGGCTCCAGCACCCACCTGGGCACCCCGGGGTGCTGCGGGGAGCGGCGGCACAGGGCAGGCACCGGTCCCGGGGCTCCCTGTCCCCTCCAGGGCTGTGAAACCTGCGGGGAGGGAGGGGAGAGCAGGGTCAGGACACGGTGCCCGAGCCAGGGCAGGGCTGGGGCTCGGCGTCCCCCGGCTGGGCTCACCCCGGCAGGCAGGCTCCGCACCGGCTGTCGCTCACCGCGGTCCCCGCTGCCACCAGGACCCTGTTCCCGGCCCGGCACTGGGTGTGAGCGGCGCAGGACGCGTTGCCCAGGGAGAAGGTGCCGGGGGGACAAGCTCGGCACGTCCCCGCTGGATCCTGCGGTGAGGAACAGGGGATGAGCCTCGGGCGGGTCCCGCAGCATCCCTCAGGGGCGGAGGTGCCGCAGGTGGGCACGGCTTACCCCGCTGGGCTCCTCTCCGGGTGGGCATCCCGCTGTCCCCGGCTCCGGGGCACCGCAGCTCCCCTGGGCAGGTCTGCTCAGCACCTGCGGGAGCATCAGAGCGCTCAGTGCCGGCTGCTGCGGCTCCCCCGCTGGCCCTGCCGGCGGTGGCACATGCCACCCTGTCACAGGTGATGCCATTGCTGCCACCCTCTCGCTTGCCCCACAGCCAGTGGACGGCCTTCTCCAGTGGTGTGAGGGAGTTGACCCCACTGGATGCACCACGAGGGATGCAAACCCATCCCCATGTCCTAAATAGCAGTGGGGTGGTGCTGGATCATCAGAGAAGCAGAGGGATGGGATGGGACCATACTCACCCCCAGGACGGTGACAAGCCACCAGTGCATCCCGCTCCTCTTCATCACCCAGTGAGACCTGCCCAAGGGGGAGCACTGGGGTCACCACCCAGGGAAAATCCCACTGGAGAAGTAATATGGGGGCCCTTTTTCTCCCCTCTGGGATGCTCCAAGGCATCTGCCTAAATATCCCTACAGCAGCAGTCCTGAACCATCCCCTGAAAGTTTTTTAGAGATTTTATGGAATGCCCAGCATCACCCCTTCCCTTGGAAATCCCAGCTGCATCCCAGACTGGAGAGGGACCAACCTCAGCGGTGGAGTCACATCATACATGCAAGGAGCAGATGATGCTAAACAAAGTTAAAGAAAGGTTTTTCCTGCTCCAGAGGAAATCCTTTTGCATCTGTCACAAGGAAATGAAGTCACTTAAAAAAAAAAAAAAGAAAAAGAAAAAGTAAATATTTAAATGAAAACTCGAACAAAACAAGAGTTGTTTCCCAAAGTTTCATCCCCCCTCTTCAGGCTCAGCAATTGGTTGTTAAAATTAAAATCTATGCTGACAGCACAGGGGAAGGAAAGAAAAAAAATCGATAATAACCCAAACCCGGATCCAGCCTCCGCATGGAAATCCTGCCGCCTGCATGGAAATTCCCTCGCCCCCCCGGTCGTCACGGTCCCGTGGGAGCTCCGGCAGAGCTTCGTTACAGCCTGTGCCTGACGAGTTTCTCCTAATTAGCAGCCAGCACCACCCCGAGATGCAGCTAATTACACGTGAGGGGTTCCCGGGGGTGAGCTGGATGTTTATAGGATGTGGATGGGACACGATGACAGAACCCAAAATGAGCACACTCCGTACTCCAGTTCTCTCCAGTAGCTCCCAGTACAGAAGCACTCCTTCAGGGTGCCGGCACAGAGCCGGCCAGCCCAGCTCCTGAATCCCCCTGGGATCTGGGATGTGCCCCTGGAGCACAAAGGGATGCTGGTACCCGTGCGAGCTCGCCATCCTGTGAATAAAGCTCGAGTTCAAACCTAACGTGAAGCATTTTTAATTCTCTGGGGCTGTGGAATTCAAGCACTTCAGGGACACACCGAGACGTCTGGGGACTGGCTCTGCTGGGAATGAAGTGGCATAAGGAGGGGACAGGAAGGTCCCACAGGCATCCCGGCTCACCAGAGCATTCCAGATCATGATAACTGGATCTAAACACCACCAGGAGCAGGGGTAAAACTGATCTGATGCCAAACTTAATCCAGGGATTAAGGACATCCCTCGGATGAACAAAACACTGCTGTAGGGACGAAGGAGGCGCAGGTACCAGAGGGTGCCTGCTCCTGGCTGGCACTGGAGCTTTGCCCCGGACTCAGCCCCCGCTTTTGGGGACAGATTGGGGCCATCCCAAGCGGGAATGGGCTATGCAGGCACAAACCCTCATCTTGTGATGCCGGGAAGCCCAGCTGCCCTGACACACTCCTAAAACAGACAGAATTTGCCCCTCTTTGAACCAGAGAAACACAAAAAATAACCCCCCCAGTGCCAGACCTAGCTGCTTTTGCGGACATTCCAAGCTCCACCAGACCCGTACCCCACCTGGCTGGTGCAATCAATGCCGACACACCAGAAGAGGCGACTTGGTTTTGGAAACCTCCCTCCGGATCACATGAGCCCTTTATTCCCATCCCCCCCTTAATTCAATCCGTAACCTAAAACTGCCCGCTAGCATTCCAGCCAGGGCTTCCCCTCCCCTTGGGGGAACAGGGTTTCAGCCGGGGGCTCCTGCAGACAAACACAGGGAAAAATCAGCAACTGTTCGGGAAAACTTTGGGGAACAGCTGCTGGAGACAGCCTTAGGACAAGGAAGGAAGGGATTGTCCGGCAGATGGAGCGAAACTCGGCATGATGGCAGCCCCGGGCCCCATCGGGGCTGTGGGAACAATCGAGCCGCCGCTAAATTCCAGCGTTAAAGTCAAATGATCCCGGGAGATGCGCTGGGATGGCGCGCAGCTCCGGCAGCGGCCCCGTCCCGGGTGCAGCCCCGCGCCGCAGCATCCCGCAGCATCCCGCAGCATCCCCGGACCTTTGGCTCGGAGCTCTGGGGTTTGCCAGCTCCAAAAAAAAAAAAAAAAAAAAAAAAAAAAAAAAAAGGTTCGACACAGCTTCTGCCTTTTTTCCCAGGCAGCAGCTGCTGAGTATTCCTTAACCTACTTTTCCTCCTCTCCACCCTTTATTTTAACCTATTTTGACGCTGCAGCAGCCGCAGCCTCCCGGGCCGGCGGGGCTCTCCCCAGCGCACCCCACTGCAGGAGGAGCTCCCCCGGCGCCCTGCTTTAGGGATAAAGCCAACACACAAAAAAAAAAACCACCGCCCACCTTTTGTAGCGCACAGCGGGGGTCGAGCACCCCAAAAAGCACCAGACCCCTCTCCCTGCACAACCCAAAGCTTCAGAAACCCCAACCCCAGAACCCCCCCACGGGGGAGCAACCCCTTAAGGGGGACTAACCCGAGCTCTCCGGGTCGGGGGGTGTCCCTGTGGGGGGGGTGTCCCTGTGGGGGGGGGGGGGGGGGGGGTGTCCCCTACCTGTCCCCGCCGCGGAGCCCCCGGGCTCCCCCCGGGGCGGCCCCGTCGGTCGCGCCTCCTCCTTATGAATGAACCCGCGGGCGCGCGGCGCCGCGAACCCCTCCCAGTCCCATGACGTCACGCCAGCAGACCACGCCCAGACGCCCTCTGGCCACGCCCTCCTCGGGCGCCGCGGCAGCGCCACCTCCCGGCCGCGGTGGGGACTGCGGGAATGGGGAGCGGGAACGGGACCAGGGGCGGGATTTGGGATGGGCTTTATCCCACCCGCGGGAGGGGTTGGAGGGAAAACAACCAGATCAGGGTGGGTTGAATTTAGAAATAAAAAAAAAAAAATTTAAAAAAAGTGCTTTAATTTCTCCCCCTTGTGTGGGCTCGCAGGGGGCACCCGTGAGTGCTGCGCCCTGCTTTCCTACCTGTCCTACAGCACACCATGCCTCGTCCTCTTCCCTAGGGGACAGTTTTCCCACGGTGGGGACACCCGGGTGCCGTCAGGCCTGGTGTTCCTTCTATTCCCTCGGGTTTTCCCCAGGACCAGCTGGTGTCCCCTGTTCCGGCTGTTTGTCCACTCAGAGAGTGCCACGTCCCGACGCTCTGTGGTACGAGGGCTGGATATCCCGATATCCCCCTCAGGGTTATCCAGGACAGCTTAACTGCACCTCAGTGGTGGAAACTGTTTCTTCCTCCCACCGGAGTCTTCCCCACCAGTGGCACCAGTGGGTGACATTCCTAGTGACACCAGTGGGTGGTCAGAGCCGTCCCTGTCCCTGCCACCCCATCCCGAGGTAAAGGATGAGACCACGCTGGGATCATTCTGGCACGGGTGACCTTTAATAACAAAGAGCCCCCGAGTGACTGAAATCCACTCCCCCCCCCCCCCCCCCGCCTCCTCTCCCAAAATATCCTCATCATCCCAATTATAGCACACACTCACTCACCCCGCTGACGGACAGACGGACGGCTCCATGTGGGATGGCAGCATTCCTGTCACTCACCCAGTTGTGTGGGATTGGGGACACCCTGATTCATCCCTGCCACCACGGTTGTCACGTCTCCCATGGGGACAACAGGCTGTCCTAATCTGAGAGCACAGATCTCGCCTGGATCCTGGGGTGAAAGCAGGAAAATGGGGGAAAAAAAGGGCAAATGGGGGAGGGTTGGTCTAGCACAGTCTCGTTTTTAGGGTCCCCCACACTGTCACCCCATTTTAAGGGTGGGGGGACAGCCCTGGTGGCTGGCGGGGAATGCAAAGAGGATTGTTTTCATCCAGAGATGCTTCAAATGGCAGCAGCGCCTTCCTCCCACTTCTCAGGCTGCAGAATCCCGCTGGGAATCACAGGGAAGGAGGGGGGGGACCCCCAAATTTCCTTCTCTCCGCCCCTCCATCATTTCCCCCCTCCTCCAGCTCCACCACTTGGGTCAGGCTCTCCGGCAAGTTTTAACCCCTCAGCTCCGGAGCGGCGGGACCGGCAGCGCGGTGATGGCACCCTGACCCCCCCCCCCCCTCCCCAAACCCCCAAATAAATAAGGATGTTTATATATATATAATATATATATATATTTAAAACAAACGAACAAACGAACAGAGCTATCTGGGTGCTGGCGATGGAGCGAGCGGGTTAGCGGGACGCCCGGGCCGGGGGGGACACGGCGGGCGGATTGTCCCTGGGGTGGTCCCGCGGCGCGGCCGGGGGTCCCGGGGTCCCGGGGTGGTGGTGGGGGGGTGACAGACCCGCGCCCCCCCGGCCCGTGAAGCAGGCACACACAAAACCGGAGAGCAAGGCGGGTTCCCGGCTGTCGGGCATCCTCCGGCCGCTCCCCAGGGATGCTCGGTAACGTCCTCCTCTTCCTCCTCCGCAGCGCCTTCCCAAGCAAACCCCCGCCCCCTCCCCATCTTCTGGAGACCCCCGAAGCGCTGTGTGTCCGTCCGTCCGTCCCCCCCCCACCCCCGAGTCCAGTGCGGCGGCCGGGGGGACGGCGGGGGAACCGGGGCTCATCCCCCCCAACCCCGAGCACACAGAGAGCAGCCGGGTCGGAGATGAGAGGTGCTGGGGCGGGGGGCGGTGGGGAGGGGGCCGGGACCCCCCCCTGCACACAGGGGGGCCGGCACCCCCCGTCGCTGGCCGGGGGCTGGTCACGCTCTCCAGAGCAGGAGGTGGTTGGTGCTGTCGTCCCGGCCCACGGTCTCGCTGCTGCTGGTCAGCCGGAAATCCTCGTAGCCATCCCCGCCGCTGATCACCAACATCTTGGGCTTGGACAGCGCCAGGGCGGGGGCACGGGGGCGGGACGGGTCTCGTTTCTCGGCCTCGCTCGGCTTCTCGGCCCCTGGCAAGCGCAGAACCCCCGAGCCCTGCAGCTCCGCCCGTCCCCACCAGATCCCAGCGGCAGCAGCTCAGCATCCACCCTCCACCGCTTTCCCAGGGCACCACGTCCCGGCCCCAAAAACCTCCTCTCATCCTAGCAGCCCCTCCCACCCCAAACTGGCCCCTGTAAGCCGTGTCAGCTCTTCCCTTCAAACCTGCTAGCCCCCATCCCATCTCCTTCTTCTCCCCATCCCACCTTCCCGCCTCAGAGCTGGCCTGGGAGACACCGTGGGAATTCTGGTCTCCCTGGGAATTTTGGGGGTGCTCATGCTGGTAGAGGGCAGTTTAGCACCCAGTTCCCCCCACCCTCCACTGCCAGTTTTTTCACCCTTAATTTTAACAAGGCAAGAACGGAACGGGCACTCCGACATTCGAAGGCCGGTCATCCAGCGCAGCAGTCCCAGCCCGGGGAACACTGCGCACAGCTCCTGAAACGTTGGGACGCGCCCGTCACCCCACCTACCCGTGTCCCTGGGCAGCGGGAAAAGGACATCAAAGCCGTCGGGCAGCTCGATGGCTGTGAGGAAGCGCACGTGGCCAGTGTGCCCCTGGGACAGCCCCACCAGCGTGGGGGCTGCCTTGGCCGACACCGACAGGGTCAGCACCACGCCGGCGCTGGTCCCGATCCACAGCAGGTCCTTGCACACCAGCAGGGCCGTGATCCGCAGGCAGGCGGCCTTGTGCTGCCGGATAATGGCGTCCGAGCCTGCCGAGCATCCCAGCCGTCAGCACCTGCCTTCCCCCCCCCCCCCCCCATCCCAGGGATCCCTTCCCAGGGGTGTCCGGGGCACACGGGACACGGTGAAGGGACCCCATGGCCCCCCTGGCTGGTGGCATCACATTGGGTTGACAGGATGAGGGGGAAAGGCTTCCCAGTGCCAGGGGCCAGGGTTAGATGGGATACTGGGAAGGAATTGTTCCCAATTGCTCCTGGCACAGGGTGTACAGAGCTGTGGCAGCATCTCTGGAAGTGTCCAAGACCAGGTTGGGCATTGAGGCTTGGAGCAACCTGGGATAGTGGAAGGTGTCCCTGCCCACGGCAGCAGGTTGGAATTAGATGATCTTTAAAGTCCCTTCCAACCGAAACCATTCTGGAATTCCATGATTCTGTGATTATGAGATTACCGCCACGTTTCAACACGGGATTATCCATTTCCCCAGGGGCTGCCCTATTCCCATGTGGGATTACACAGCCGCCTAACATGAGCACAAGGACTCGTACTTGCTTCGCCAAACTCAGGATCCTAAATTTCCCAGCACTGGATGCTTTAGGGCGTTTGCCAGGGGGCTCTTGGCTCCCTCTTGGGAGCCGGCGGTGGCACCCACTGGAGACGTCGTCACGGGTGGCACTTACCGGCGAGCATCTTGTGCACGGGAGGGGTGACGTCTGCCTCTGCCAGCTGCTCGTAGGTGGTGGCGTGGTACAGCCGGACCTGGGCACTGCCCTGCAGCGCGACCCACACGCCGCTGCCCGCGCTCACCATGCAGGTGACGCTGCGCCCGCCGTCCTGCCCCACCTGGAGCGTGTGCTGCGGGGAGGGGGACAGAGCCACAGCGGCGCCCTGGTGATGCCACCGCTGCCCGCGGTGCCACCCTCGTGCCCTCCCGCCGTTGCCCAGGGTACCTCCTGCGCCAGCGTGGTGGTGTTGAGGACGATGACTCGGTTTTGGCAGCCGCACCAGAGCTTCCCTGCCACCGCCACCATCTTGGTGATGGGACTCCCCGGTGAGCCCAGGGACAGCGACTTGGAGTTTTGGGGGTCCCAGAAGCGTCCTGAGAGGGTGGGGAGAGCAGAGTGGGTAGTTAAAGTGTTCCCCAAAAAGTCTAACTCGATATGGACAATGGGGTGTGGTAGCTGAAGACAGCTTTCTCCAGGTCACCCCTCAGAGGGGACATAAACTGATGCCACCATGGGGCTCTAGCAGTAGGCAGGGACCAGGACAAGGATGCCCACCTCCATCTGCCTGAGTGTGGTGTCTCCAGCACCCCTCCAGCTCCTCTGGAAGCAGGGAAGCCACCCTGAGCATCCCTCCCCAGGGGCTGCCAAAGCCAACCCCCAACAGCCACCACTCTGGGGCTGTATTTTTGGTGTCCCAAATCCAACCTCACCTGCTTCCCTCTGGTACACAACGAGCTCCCCATTGGCTAATGACACAAAAACCTGGTTATCCAGATACCTGTGGGGACAAACCACTTTTGAAATCCAGCTGCAGAACCCTGCTCTGGCCCTCCCAGAGTTGAAAATCCCCCTTCCCCACTTACAGAATGCACATGACAGCGGCAGCGTGTTGCATCTTCATGCTGTTCTTCCTGTTCCGGATGTTGTCCGAGGACTGGTACACGTGGATGCTGCAGGACCAGAGCAAAGCTTGAGGCTCCCCCAGGACTGGCATCCTCCCCACGTAGGGACTCCCACCCCAGGGACGTACCACCCATCCTCGGTGCCCAGCCACATGGAGCTCTGATGGGCTTCGGGGTCCAGGCTGAGGAGGTCCTCGAGGCTGCCGCGGGTGAAGGAGCCGCGGCTGGAGCGGCGCAGGGCCCGCCCGTCCGTGGGGCTCTCGCCGTGCCGGTTCTGCCCGTAGGTGCCGGTGATGGGCATGAAACCAGGCTCCTGCTCTTCCTCCGAGCTCGTCGTCTCCACTGTTGCCTCCTTGCAGCTCGGGATCTCTTCATCTGTGGAGGAGGAAGAGGAGGAAGGAAGGGGTCAGACCACAACCATCCAACACCCTCCAAAGTGATGGCTGATGGCTGATGTCAAGCCCAGGGGACTGCATAGGGATATTGAGGCTCAAAACCCACGAGGTTTCACCCAAAGCCTCCCAGTTCCAGTGCTACACTGTTGGGCTGGTGGCTCTCAACGTCTCTTTCCCCAGGCTCAAAAGCCTCCACCTGCAGATTCCCCTGAGGAATACAAGGCACAGAGGCCAAAACGATGGAGCTGCCCATGATTTTGGGGCTGAAAAGCGTATTTTTCCCTAAGCAGGGGCTGGGGAGGACTCACTGCCAAAGCTGGAGGAGATGGTGGAGTGGCTGGCTTGGCTCTGCAGCGTCCCGGAGGGACTGGGTGAGGACTCGTCATCCGTGTCATCGCTGTCAAAGGGCACCAGGTCCCTGTTGCCACCCTCCACGGGCTCCGAGAGTTCCAGCGACGAGCCCGAGATGGAGATATGCAGGCACGGCTGCGGCCCCGCGTCCTCCGGCTGCGCTGGGCCCAGCTCCACCGAGGGGCTGCCCAGCGGCTCCGCGCGCTCCCTGCCACCACCAGGGACGAGGGAGGGAGGAGGGAGGGAAGGGAGAGAAGCAGCTCCAGCATCGCCCTGTGCCCGCCGGCTCCGCGGGGCCGGGGAGCGTCCTACCTGTATGTGCGCTTGAGGCCGGGCACGGAGGCGATGCAGAGGATCCTGGCGGAGCAGACGGCGATGCAGGCTTCCACCGTGGGCTCCTTGCGGATGCTCAGCAGGCACACCTGCCCCACGTAGCCATCGCTGTTGCAAACCCAAACCTCATGCGAGCTCTCCGGGCTGCCGTGGCTGGGAGAAGCGCAGGAGAACTGCGAGGGAGCAAAAGATTGGGTAATTCAGGACTGATGCAGGAGCTGGCAGCATCTGGTAACAGCCACTGGGATGGAAAGGACCTGTGGGATGCTTGCAGCCAGACTTTGAGTACCTGCATCCCACTCCGCGTCTTCATGATGGGGATGGCTTTGAGGAACTCTGGGTCCAGGCAGTTTTTGCTGGAAGCTGGGAAAACCAGATGGGGGGATCAAGAAGTGGTGGAGGAAAGTGGTCTAGCAAAGTGATGTAGGGGGGATGCCAAGCCCACCAGCACGTTCACCTCCCCCCTTCCTGCTGCTACCCAGCTTTTTCTTGGCATCCTCGAAGGCTTGCTCAAAGCCCAGCCGGGCGTCAGGGTTGGGGAACTCGAAGATGAAGGACTCTGTGCCGTCAGCTTTGGTGGTGCTGAGCTCCACCTTGTTGGGGGGGAAGGCCATGCTGAAGGACAGGGATTGCTTCTCCGACAGCTCCCGGTGGATGGCGGCCATCAGGTCCTTGATCACGTCATCCAGGCCCTTGGGACGGGGACACACAAGCTCTCAGGGACGGGCCACCACAAGCCACATGCTTGATAACCCCCTGTCCATCCCGTGGCATCCTTCAGAGGCTGCCCCAACCTCTTTTGTGGCTTTAGGGATGGGCACTTTTGGCCACCGGCCCTTCCACAGGTTCTCCCCTCTCTGATGCTGAGGACATCCTGTGTGCTCCCACTGGGAATGTATCCAAGGGGACAGCTCTAGGGCCCCATCCCCTCACCTGGTGGGGGAAGCTGAGGGTCTCTGACAGCTTGCTGACTTGCCCCAGCGTGTTGAGGTCTTCATCCAGGCGGCTGATGCTTTTCTGGATGCTCTCCCTGTTGGTGGCTTGTGAGGCACCTGTGTGGGGACACGTGCACAGCATTAACCCCTCCCTCCCTGCACTACCAGGGGGAGCAATGGGTTTTGGGCCAGGATGGGACACTCCAGCAGGCAGTGAGAGACCTTTGACGATGTCCACATCCTCCAGGGGCAGCTTCCAGAGCAGTTTATACTTGCTGGCGGTGTCGATCACACTGGCCGCCGTGTACCTGGGAGGTTGCGGGGGGGATGGCTGAGCTGCACTCACAGCCATAGCCCCCTAAAGCCAGGCCAGCTGGCACGGACACCCAGGGGATGTCCCCGAGCCTGGTGGTACTCACAGGCTCATGGAGCTGCGGCGGAGTGAGCCCGACTTGCGTTTCAATGTGGTGCACACCAGCAGGTCCGTGAAGAGGAAGAAAGAGCGGTCCTTCTTCCCACCCACCGCCTTCTGTGGAGCAGTGAGAAACACCAGGGGGTTAAAGGCCATCCCTTGTCTGTGCCAGTGCTGGGAGAGGACCCTACCTCAATTTCCCCATGTGCTGCCTTGCCCTTCCATCTGTCTGTTCCATCCATCCATCCATCCATCCATCCATCCATCCATAGCCTCCCATGGGCACAAAGGTGCCCCCATGACCCCACTGCCCACCCAGTTTGTGGTCCCACGGCCCCATAGGCCCTGCTCTTACCACTTCCACGACCATCTCCTGGCGCAGGAACCTGCGGAGCGGAGCCTGGAGCTGTGGGGACAAGGAGATCCATGGGTAGGAAGCCATGGTGGGGAACTCTGTAGCCTTCAACCATGTCCCTGCATCCCCCAGCTCAGAATTAGGACCCCAGTCCATTCCCAAACCCCCAGGAGCCCACCAAGACTAAACGATGCTGGGGAAAGCTGGAGGAGGAAACAAGTGACCCAGCCTGGGGTGACCCAAGAAAGAGCAGAACGAGGACATTTTGTGAAGAAGGAAAGAGTGAGCCCCTCTAAGGCCCCCCATACATACGTCCTCCATCCCTTCGATGTGGGACTCAATCTCCTGCACGATCCTGGCGTTCCTCTCCACCTCCTCCGCGCTCTTCATGCCCTTGTTGATCCTCTCGGCCACTTGCTTGATGTTGCGCTGGGCGTCGATGAGGAAAGGGTGGTCGGGGTGGTCCTCAGGTGTGTGCTTCAGCAGGTCCTGCCGCGGGGACACAGCCGGGGTGTCACCTCTGGACACGCCTGGACATTGGCAATGTCACTGCCCGAGCCCCTCCCACGCTGCTCTGGCTGCTGGGGATGGAAACCAGCCCCAGGGAGGGGGTGGCCATGGGACTGGTCCCAAAATGACACTGGCAAAAAAGGCTGAGGGTAAGGGGACCACAGTGTCGGGGGGCGGGGAGGGAGGGGCAGCAGGGTGACTGTCCTCAGAGTGACCATGTTCACGAAGGCAGAGCCATGTGCACACCAACCTTGTGAGAAGGGGTGGGAAAAAAGGTCAGGAGAGACCCGAGAGCCCTGAAAGCTGTGTGGAGGCGAGGAGGAGCCCCCCGTGCTGCTGTTGTGACACTGCCAGCGCGGTGTCACCCACCTTCACCAGCAGCTCGTATCGCGGGATCCTCTGCACCGGCTTGATCATCAGGTCGGACAGGGCCTGCTTCTCCTTGTTCTCCCGCATGCTTTGCTGCAAAACACCCGTGAGGGACAAGGATGGGCCCCTTGGTGGGACACAGCAAGGGACACTGCCTCTCACTAACCCAGGATCACCCATTTTGGTTTGGGGGTCACTTTCTTCCACACCATCCAGAGTGATTCTGGTTCATCCCAACTCGCCCTCTTTGCAACAAAACCAAGAAGGTGGGGGAGAAATTCCCAGTCTGGCAATAAATTTACTCCAATTAACTCCCATCATGCCTGGATCTAGATCACGGCCAGAATCTATGGAGGCAGGAACCAGGACCCACCTCCAGGAACTTCATGAAAGCCGGCCGGGCCTCCTTGGCGATCCTGACGGCATCCTTGGCATTGAGGAAGTTATCAATGTAGGCAGAGTAGATGTTCACCAGCACATCCTTGGAGAACTGGGAGAGAAAAAACAGGGCTAGATTCAGCACGGATCATGGACATACTGGGAGAGCCTGGAAGGAGCTGCCCCAAGGGTTAACTCTGGCTCTGGGCTGGCACAGGGAGGGCTCACCCGCTGTCCGCCCACCTCGATTTTTCAGCCCTGACGTTTTGTGCTCTCGAGGCAGAAACGCGGAGCTGCAGAGCCAGCCGGGAGCAGCAGCTCCCACCCTTATGCTAAGCAGACAGCAGGCCTGGAGATCATCTCCTGTTCTCCATCCCAGGCCTGCTTGGCCCTTCCTTTCATCACTCCCCTTCCTCCTGCTCCGAAACCTCTGCTCTGAGGCCGTGTCCAGGAGCAGGCACACCCGCATTCCCAGGGGGAATCACCCTGCCAGGACCTACCGACTGCACCAGGAGGTCGCCCACTTTCTGCTTCTCGTGCCAGTTCTGCACGCAGTCGTGGATCTGCTCCAGGAACTGTTCGTGGTGCTCCAGCAGCTCAGGGATCTGGTCGAAGATCTCGTCCACCAGCGAAGGGTCGCACAGCAGGGAGTTCTCCGGCTGCTTCAGCGGCTTCATGTAACCCTGTGGGCGAGCAGAGCCACCATGGAGGGATTCATGGAGCTTTCCTCTCCCTCCCCAGCCAGTTTGGATCTCTCGGCTCATGTAAACAGGGGGATGGATGGCATCCTGCAGCAGGGGGTTCCTCCCCCTGGGGAGGGGACGTTGGGATGTGGGACCGCCAGCAGGACCAGACAGGTTTTGCAACCCAGCCTCCCTGGGTCCCATCACACTCAGTGAATGCCCACAGCTGTGTGGGGAGGGGGGCAGATCTGTATAAGGTACCTGCATAGCACAGGATCCTCTGTCCCAGGGCCTTAAGAGCCATCTTGGCTCTCATGAGCCTTCATCACCTCCATCTGCCTGACCTAGCTTGGAAATCACAGCAACGCAACCCCGGGATCCACACACCGGTTTGCTCCTGGTGGGACTGAGGGTGTTTGGAACCGGGGGCGGGGGGGGCTGGACCAGCAGGATGCAGCCACTGGATCATGCCCTGGACCACCACACAATGGCCAACAAGCAACACTTAGGACCAGCAGGTCCTCAGAAAGGCTGGGTGGGTGGCTCTGCTGTGAAACCCCTGCCCTCCCTCCAGAGCTGCAGAGTGGAGCAGTGCCCCTGGAATGGGAGAGAGAGATTTGCAGGGGATGCAGCAGGATGTGGAAGGTCCTCTCAAGCCTTGCCACCCCCTCAGTCTGACCAGTACAGGGTGCTGGTGGCTTTCAGGATATGTGGAGGACCACACGGCTGAGCAGTGAGGACAAGACCAATCTTGAGTGGCTTCAGACATCACCAACCAAGCTGGCAAAGGAGTCATCCCCCCAAGGATCAGGTCCGTCAAGCTGATGCCAGATATCTCATGGAGACCCAAGTTAGATGGACCAAATCCTGAGGCTCCTAACCCCCTTCAACTGTCCCTACTGTGCCCAGCACCTCCAGCAGGAGCTGGGATGCACTGTGACATGCATCCTGTGCTTCCCATGTGGGGAAGGAGAGCACGCAGACAGCCCTTGCTGCAGCACACAGGAACAGCAGGCAGGGCTTGCCCATGCACCATCCGCCTTGGATGGAAGATGATGCTCCAAGGTGGTCCACCAAGCCGTGTCAAGGATCTGAGCACCTTGTCCCAGCTGAGACGGGGAGCTTGGGGACACCTGGAGCTCCCACTCATATCCCTCCCACCTCAGAGGATGCACAGACCATGGGACAGACTCTCTCCATGCCAAGACCAGCAGGGACACCCACCCCCCCCCCAACCTCAAACCCTGTAGAGCTTTCCCCAAAATCAGCCCCAGAGGCAGGGTCCTCTCGCCCCTCTAAGCCAAGGTCTGCACTGGCAGCAGCCTGTGGGTCCTTCCCCCCTGCAGCACATCTGTATCCACCATGGGGGCATCCCTGTGGGGGATTTACGAGAGGAGCCCACGGCAGTGTTGGGATAGAGAGCCCCGTGCCCTTGTGGACTGTCGCAGAGATCCCACAGGCACTGCTTTTGCAGAACTCCGAGTTTTTGGTGTTTCCACCGGCAGGGATTCGGTTGGAGAACCCACACCCCGGCCAGGTGACGTCTCCAGGGCGTTGACCATCATTAGCCTGCTGAAACATCTTCATTAACATCTGAAACGTGGGCTGGACCCTCCGGCCAGGCTGCTCCAGGGGGTTTGGAACCAGCTCAGCAAAAGAAAAGCCTGAGAAAAGCCTTTGGCTCAGGTCTGCAGGTGATGATCCAAGCGGGGAAGGAGAGCACGAGGGAATAGGGCATTTCAGGGGTCTCCCATCATGGCAGGGCCATCAGGAGATGGGGTGCAACTTCAGGAAGAGCTTTTGCAAAGCAAGCACGGCAAGAGACTTGGGGACACGATACCTGCCAGGTGACAACACACCGTTACAGAAACGTTATAGGCTCGCCTTGGGGAGGGAGGTAACTCTCACGCCCACACCCCGTTCTTGACACTGCTGTCACGGCGCTCCCACAGTGCTGCCCCCAACATCCACCCCATCACCCCAGTCCACGCAGGTCCTGCTACAGCACCCGCAGCCCGGGCTCCGACTTGGGGTGACCGCGGTGACCCCGCGTCACGGTTTGAGGTGTCACACCCCGGCCGTGCCACCTTACCTGCATCAAGGTGCGCAGGGACTCCACGTAGGACTGCTCGGTGTCCAGCAGTGTCATGATGACGTGTTTCCTCATGTCCTGCCCGGGGAGGAAAGACACACGAGTGTTTTGGGGTGACCCGGGGCGGAGGAGCTGCGTGCCGGGGGCCGGGGCCGGCCCTGGGGCTGGCTGGGGAGGCTGAACACCGGAGGAGCCCGGCTGGCGTCCAGCTCCCCTGCGCTGCCTCTCCACCCCGATGGAGGAATCCGGGAGGATTAGGAAGTACATGACACCGAGCGCACAGACGCCTGGTTTCCTCGGCGGCCGCGTCAGGAGCCCGCCCTGGAGCTCACAGCCCTACATGGGTCGGTGCCGGAGCCCTCTGGCTCTCCAGCGGCTCCGCTCCGAGCGGACCCGCAGGAATTCGCCTCCCGCCCAGCACCCCGGGCACCCTGGGGCTGGGCTCTGGCCCCACGGGAGGCGGATTAATGGGGTGGGATGGGCCACCAGCACCAGCAGATAGATGGGTCGGGGTCTTCTTGGCTGCGGGGCTCAGGGGCCCCTCTTGTGTGGTCTCCCTGCAGTTCAGCCTGGGGACCCAGTGCTCCAGAGCCCAGGGCATGAGACAGCCAAAAAGTCTTGGGTGTGAGACGTTCCAAAGGCTCCGAGTGCAGAGGCACCCCAGAAGCTCTGGGTGTTAAATGCTTCAATGCTGCTGGGTGTGAGACACCCCAAGAGATTTCGGGGAGAGATGCCCCAAGGGCCCTGGGCCCCAAAAGTTTTGCAGAAGTGCTCCAGAGGTGCAGTGACACCCCAGAAGTTTTGTGTTTGGATACACTCCAGAAGTTTTGGGTGCAGAGACACCCCAAAGGTTTTGCATGTGGAGGTGCTCCGAGAGACTCCAGGTGCAGAAATATCTCAAAAGCTTTTGGTGCAGATGCTCCAAGTGCCCTGGGTGCACAGATACCCCTAAAGTTTTGCATGTGCAGAATCTCTCTGGATGTGAGACACCCCAAATGTCCTTAATCTTGTGGGATGAGACCCTGGACACATGGGGCTGTATCCGCCCCAGTGGGGACACAACGAGCTTGAAACTGCTCTGCAGCCACAGGAAGGAGTTTGACCATCCTCACCAGGGAGAGAGGCCTCCATGCCCCTCGTGGTCCCCCAGGGAGCAGTGGAGACGGACCCTGGCCAGACCCTGCTCAGTGCTCCAGGACAGAGCTGTGCCTCAGTTTCACTGCATCCCACCAGGCTGCTGATTGAACCAAGCATGGAGGAAACTCTTGCCTAGAGCCAAATATTGGTGACGGGTCCAAGTCTCTCCAGGAACCAGGAAACCATGGTGGTATTGGAGCCCTTGGGGACACCAGCTGAGACCTCCCCACTTGGTTAGAAGGCTTACAGACACTCTCACTGCTGGATTAATTTGTTGTAATTATGGCCAGACAGGCACTCACTGGAGGATGGAGCTCAGGGGAATCTGATGCCCCAAACTGCCTCAGTTTCCCCAACCCTCACCCAGTCTGTAGTTCCCTGCTGTTCCTGTTTTTTTCCCTGTAGCCGTCCCAGCTCAGGACTGGAGCAAAGGGTCAGTCCCAGGAGCTGAACACGCTTAGCACCAGCCACTGGGGATTTGCAGCAGCAGGGAGACGCAGGATGAGGCCCAACTGTTGGCAAGGGGATTTTTTCCACTTTTACAGCAGCAGTATTACCCCGGCAGGGGCAAACTCCCACTGGGATGAGAAGGAGCTGGGGGTAAGGCGCCATCCCAGAAGAGCGAAGAGATCCGTGGGCAAATGCAGGATGTGCCCCACTGCATTCCTTATCGCAGCAAAGCCTCGTCGCCGGGGGGCTGATGATGCTTTAATCTTCCATCTGCTCTCCCGGAGGACGCCCCCGCCTCACCCCGACCTCATCCTGCCTCCCCCGAGATGCTCAGCACCCCCGGGACCAGCCCGTGCCGCCATGGGAATGGGGGCATTTCCCACCAGCCGACACCTCCGCGGTGTAAATCAGCAATGGGTGGGGGGGGGGGGCGGCCATGACTCCAGCACCCCCCATCAACCTCTCCGGGAGGGAGCATCCCCCCCCCCCCCCCGTTCCCCGCAACCCAGAGAATCCCGGGGGTGCGGAGCTGAGGATGAGGATGGAGGCACCGTTGCCACGGCAATCGCGGCGCAGACCCCACAGGTGCCGGGCTCCGCACACGTGTCCAAACATGACGCATCCATGCACCCCCGCCTCGCCCCCGCATCCCACCGGTGCCCCCCCGCTCCGTGCCCGGGACCCCCTCGGCCATCACCTCGGTGCCACCGCGGCTGCCGCAGCCTTTCTCCGGCAGCTCCTCGGCCGCGCCGCTGAGCCCGGAGGTGGCGAAGGCCGCGTCGATGCCGTCCCCGATGTCTCGCATGTCCTCCAGCGCGATGGTGAACTGCGCCAGAGTCCTCACCATCTGCAGCATGCGGGTCCCGGGGGTCGGTCCGTCCCACGCGGCCCAAGGAATCGCGCAGAAATTCCCTCTCTGTCCCTGCGCCTCTATCCCCAGGTGTCCGCCCGAGCCGGAACGCTGCGCCGGGATGCGGCGGGGAGGGGAATAAAAAGCGAGGCGCTATTTATATCGCCGGGGTTCGGTGTGGATGTGCAACTACGGGGATGTACGAAAAGCCCTCCCGCAGAGCGGCTGCGGGGTGCGGGGCTGCGCCTGCGTCCGTGGCCACGCCAGGGTCCCCGGAGCTGCCCAGGCACGGGCGGGAGGCAGCGGTGGGAGCGAGGGAGGCACGGCCGAGCCCACGCGGACACGCGCGGATCCCGCCGAGGGATGCTGCTGGAAAGGCTTCGCCCAGGGGGG
Source organism: Cinclus cinclus (assembly GCF_963662255.1). Lineage (NCBI taxonomy): Eukaryota > Metazoa > Chordata > Aves > Passeriformes > Cinclidae > Cinclus > Cinclus cinclus. Next base: position 1,452,367 of record NC_085047.1, read on the forward strand.
ATGCTGGGGGTGGGGTGGGGTGGGGGGGAGCTGATGCTTTCTTGGGGGCTTGCGATTTTTGGGGAGCGGGGATGCGTGGATGATGCTGGGGTGCTCAGCATCCTTAGGGGCTCCATGGCTGTGAATATCCCCCCTCCCTGACCTTGCAGACGGGGAAACTGAGGCACATCCCCTTTCCCCCACGGCATCATCACCTCAGCACCCACATCCCTGCTGGCCGGGTGATGCATCCTGCCCAGATCTGTTTGTAACGCTCCCCTCCTGCTCCCTTAATTAAATCTAATTAGCCGCTCACCCCGTTTCCACAGCAACGGCGTGCAGCAGGGCTGCATCCTCCCATTGCAGCCAGTAAATTTCCTCTTGGAAATGAGGATGATGAGCATCCCACCCCGGGAAGGGTGCGTGGCAGAGAACAGACCACTCGGGGCATGTAATGAGAGCTTCAGCAGCTGTCGATGCACCCCGGGATCAGGGAAGAGGGAATGCTAATTGCAACCAGGTAACGAGGCTGTTCTCAAGGCAGCAGCTCCTGCTCCTGCAACTGGTCATCCCAGCTGTTGGAACGCTGGGTTTATTTGGTTTGCAATCCCAGATCTGTTTGGGTTGCAGTCCTGAGCTTTTCTGGACTATGAATGGATCCAGTCCCAGATCCATCTCTGCTGTAATCTCAGATTCCTTTAGGCTGCCATCCTAGAACCGGTTTTGTTGCAAGCTTGGATCCACCAGCATTGCAATACCAGAGCCATCTGGATTGAAATCCTGGGCTGTTCTGAGCTCCAGTCCCAGATTCATTTTGGTGGCAATCCCAGACACATTTGGGCTGCAATCCCAAACCCATGTCAATTGCAAGCCTGGGCATATCAGCATTCCAAACTGGGATCCATCAGGGATAAAATCCTGGGCTCTGCTAGAATCCTACTGCAAGCACGCTTCTCTTGCAATCCCTGCTTTATTTGGATTCCAATTCCAGGCTAATTCCTGATGCAATTCCAGATCCATTTGGGTTCCAATCCCAGAACAAAATGGGTTGCTAATCTAGGTCCATTTGCATTCCAGTTCCAGACCCTCCTATTGCCAATCCTGGGTGCTTTTGGCTCGTAATCCCAAAGCCACTTGGATTGCGAATCCAGGCCTAACCGGGCTGCAACACTCTGGGTTGTGAACCCAGGCCCATTCATTTGCCATCCTGGGCCCCATCTGTGTTGGAATCCTGGGGCCATTTGGGTTCCAATCCCAGACCCATCTAGCTGTACTCCCAAACCCATTCCTTTGCAATTCCAGAACCATTTAGGTTGCAATCACAAACCCGCTGAGGATTCAAACCTGGGTCCAGCCACAATGCAATCCCAAATCCATCTGTGCTGCAATCCTGATCCCATTCCTTTGGCAATGCCGACAGCATTCCTGTTGCAATCTCAGACCCGACGGGGAAGCAAACCTGGGGTCCATCTGCATGGCAATGCCAGATCCATATGGGCTGCAATCCCAGAACCACTCCTGTTGGAATCCTGGACCCACCTGGGTCGCAGTTTTGGACCCGTTTGGGCTGCAACCCCAGATCCATCTGGGCTGCAATCCCAATCCCGTTCCTCTTGCATCTCGAGGGATGCAAACCTGGGTCCAACTGCATTGCAATGCCCAGTCCCTCTGGTTCGCAGTCGCAGTCCCACTCCCACCGCTCCGTCAATCCCAATCCCACTCCTGGGGCAATCCCAGCCCCGCTCCTGCCGCAGTCCCTGTCCCGGTCCAGCCCCGGGGCTGTGACCCGGCGGCTCCGCCCGCAGCGACGCCCCCGAGCCCTGCCCCGGCACCGCCCGTCCCGGGACGAGCCGGGCGATGCCTCCCCGGCGGGAGAGCCTTTCCCACTCCCCGAACGCCACTCTGGGATCAATGCCCCATCCAACCCAGCTCTCGTCTCCCCGCGGGGGCACCGCGAGCAGGCGCTCCGCTGAGGTTGCGCTTTCCTCCGGCGCGTTTGGAACCGTCGCTCAACCCCCCAAATCCCACCCAAATCCCTCGGGATGTGACACGGGAGGCAGGATGACTGGAGAAGGGTTAAGCCCGTCCTTCCCGGCGCAGGGAAGCAGCGGGGCCGAATCCCGCTGTGCTTTCGGGGGCCCGGTGGGGGTCACCTCTCCATCACCAGGGAAGCGAATTCCGGAGCGATGCCGGCCAGCCGAGCCCGGACCCCCCTGCAAGCGGCCCGCAGCCCACAGGAAATTCCTGGGAGTGTTTGGCCACTCCAACAGCGCTGCCTATTTTTAGGGCTGTCTAAAATATGAGCCGGTTATTTTTAGCAGTGCGGCTCTTTGTAAACACCTTTAGATTTCCTTTTGGACCAGCCCCTGTTGTTTTTTTTTATTTTTCCCCCAACCTGGGCGTTTCCTCCCCCAAAACCCCAAATCCTCCTGGGAAACGCATGCCAGTTCCTTGGGATGGAGCCAAGGGGACTCATCCTCCATCCCAAGGCTTGTGCCAGCGTGGCAAAATGCTCCTGAAAACCCAAAGATGGAGAGAATACGGCACCGGGGGTTTGGGGGTGATTCAGCAGCACCCCAAACCTGGGACGGGGGCCAAGGTAAGGCCTTTTCCCTCAGCTTTCCCTCTGATACTGGAAATACAACCCTGAAGAAGTATGGGAACTCTCCCACCTTGATTTATTTTATTTTTTAATTAGGCTCAGCGTGCAACCCCATCATTTTGCTTTTCCCTGCGCAAGAATATCGATGCAGGAGGAGTTTGAGCATCCCCAGGGGACTTTAAAACATCCTAAAATATTTGGAAAAAGCCATGGCATATGATGTCCTGCCTCCACCCCCGCAAACAAAGAGGCATCGATGGAGGGAAGTCCTAAAACATCCTTTTTTTAAACAAACAAAGGCCAAAGGGAGAGCAGGAATGTACATTCCATGAGGAATCACAGCCATCATACAAATTCTGGCTCTTGAGCCCGGGCTGAGGCTGTGCACACATCAGAGCATAGAATGATGATGTTTTCAGCCACTCTGAGGACTCTCCCCACTCTCCCAAATTCCCCCCAAATCCTGGGAATTTGGTAGGTGTGGGAAGGTGCTCCTTGTGCTAAAATCACATCCCATGGGAAGGAGGATCTCTGTATCCCCAGAGAGCATCCCAAAATTCCCACACCCACAACACTCAGTGTTTCTCCCTTTTATTGGTGTAATAAGTTGTGCCAGCACCCAGCCATATCCTGAGTGAGCTGCAGCAGGGATTTTACCCCTGAGACCCTGTTCTTGGGTGAAAATATCCAGATTTAGGGGGAAAAATGGGGTGGTTTGGACCACTTTGGGAGTGGGATTTGCTGCTCAGGGCCTTCCTGCAGCTGCTGAAGGAGGAGCTAACCCCTGCCTCAAGCAGAATTATCCTCCCCTCCCCCCTCCAAAACACGCCATAATTTTAAGAGTAAATAAATACAAGTTGTTTTCCCTCATTACAGCTCATTCCTGCTGCCAGCTCCTGATGGGAGAGTCTCTAGGCTGTCACAATAGGGCTGTCCTAAGAGCTACCTGAATCTCGGCACTTCCTTGAAAACACCATTCCCAGTTTGAGAGAACCTGGAATTCCTGCACCTTTTCTTTCCCTGTGTGCTTGTTCCCAGGGTAGATCCCACTAGAGGGAGCTGGGACATAGTGGGAACCACTGGTCCACGGGGACAGTGCATGGTGAATTCCCAAGCCTAACCATTTTAACACATCCTCAGCTCTATTTCTACCAAAACCCTTGAAAGAAAAGGCCTGGAAATAAACTGGACCTGCATCCATCCACCCCAATGCAATGAACCAACACCTCTGCAACAAACAGCCTCATCCTGGCACGTAAAACTTCGTCGTGCAGCCAGAAAAGCCCCTGGCTGGCACCTTCTCCCAAAACAGGATGATGCTATTCCATCCAATCCTGTATTGCCTCAATCACTCAGCGTCTGGCAGGAAATCACTCAGGGGAAAAAAAATAACATTCTGTCCTCTTGGGGATTATTAAAGCAGGACTTTTGATTGGGTTTTGCAGGGTTTTCAAACTTAAACAGACTTTCCCTTGGGGTCAGTGATGCTCTGCCCAATGTCCCACACGTGCCATAAAGTTGGTGGATGGCAGCCACCAAGGAGAGGATCACCCACTGCCATCCTTGGGTGCCAATCACCTCCACTCCATGGTGCCAGTCACCTTTTTGGGGCATGCCAGCCCAAGCCTGGGTGTCAGTCGCTGCCATCCCTGGGTACCAACCACTGCCATCCCTGAGCACAAGTCACCTCTTTTCCCAGGCGTCACCTCATCCCTGGCTTCCAATGTCTCCCTCCCTGCTACCAGCCTCTCATCTCTGAACAACAGTCAACCCATCCCTGGGACCACCGTGTCTGGGGAAAGCCACTCCCATGGGAACAGGACCTGTGGCACAGAAGAGGGGCCGTGCCTGAGCCTGCCCGACGCCGTACGGAATCACATCCGGGGCTGCATTCCCTGCCTGCCCAGCCTCTCCCTGCTCTCCCACGGGTAAGGAAAGTCCAAGCTGCTCTCCAAAGAGTAACTTCTTGAAAGGAAGTAAGAGCATAAATCAGCAGCTCTGATTCAGCCCCGCTTCGGTTACTAATAATATTCCTGTGTTTATTCACAGGCCCGGGCTGGAGATGTTTGCTTTTCCCTTGGCCGTGGTTTTTCCCAGGCTCCCAGCTCACAGAGGAGCATTGATTTGGTCAGGGATGCTCCCATGGAGAAACCCGGCAGCACCACCACCTCCTCCGGGATGGGGAGGATGAGGAGAAGGAGGAGGAGGGGGAGGAGGAGCAGGCCAGCTTCAGCCCCAGTGCACGGGAATTCAGTTGTTTTCCCTTCTTGGACTTCTCGGCTGTGGTGATTCATCCCGGGAGGACACGGCCTGGCTGCAACTCTGCTTTTAAAGTGTGAGAAAAAAAAAAAAGGGAATAAAAAATAACGAATAAAGGAGTAGGCAGAGTTTTTCCAAGGCAGGGTGGAAGGATGCTGGGCATCCCTGTGCTGTCCAGGGGAGCAGCAGCGCCGGGACTGGTGCCAGTGGGATGAGGAATGGGGAGCTGTAGGAGACTCATCTTCCAAAGCAACAAAAATTCCTCCTCTAAACGTACAGCGGGGCTTTTCCTGCGGGATTTGCACTAGGAATCGGGGTTTCCACCAATGGCACTGGGGCGAGGGGTTCTTCCCTATGCCAAAATTCGAAGCTCAGGATTGTGCTGGTGGGTCTCCTCCATCCTCCCTGCACTGCTGGCAGCATCCCATGGATCCCCCCTCTCCATGCCCCCCTTGCCACCCCATGGTAGATGCTCACCCCAACTTAACCCTCCCTGATTACCACCCATCCCCTGGCACGTCTGCAGAGCCCTTACAAAACCAGTGGTCCAGGGCAAAGCTGGGGGCTTGTGGCCCCCGTTTGCTGCCAGCCTTTGCCGAGTCCTGGAGCAACTTTCACCAAATATGGAAGGTTTTTTTTGCCTTCGGTTTTCGGCATGCAGGCCACGGCCCAAGAGCGCAGCCTTCCAGATGCTGAGGTCAGCCCAGCTTGTCTTCCCTCCCCCTGCTCCTTCCCTACTGCCTCCCAGTGGGTTTGGCCTTGCACCCACCAGGACAGGAGTAATTCCACCCCCTCAACTCACCGGAATCCCTGGATCCCCCACCAGAATCCTCTGCTGCTGGCACAAGCCTGACCCCGCATCCCACGCCACCCCAAAAGCAATGGTTAATAGGGTTTTGGGGGACAGGGAGGCCAGGGAGTAGGGTACCTGATGCTGGCACTCCCTGGCATCACTGCTGCATGGCAGCCTGGCACACATGAGTGGGAGGTGCCCTGGCTGCCCGGTGGAATAGGGCCAGGAGTCTTGGAATAGCCAGGAGGGAGCCAGCCTGGCATGCAGGGAGTGATGGGCACCAGGAGGTGCTTGGTACCCAGGAGCTGATGGGGATCCAGGTCTCTATGTGGACCCAGAATTCCAAGCACACCCGAAGCCAAGAGGTATCCAGGAGTCAAAGATGATGGATGCTCAGAAGCTGATGTCTGCTCAGGAGCTACCCTGGAGTCCATACCCAGAAGCCAATGGGGACTCCCTGGGTACCCAGGAGCTGATGGATGCCCAGGATCCAAAAGAGACTCTGGGTACCCATGGATCCGCAAGCACAAAGGAACCGACAGACACTCACAGGCCTGTGGGCTTGCAGAGGCCATGGGCACCCAGGAACTGATGGATAGCCAGCATCCAACTGGTACCCAGCAGTCCACGGACACCCAGAAGCCAATGGGCACCCAGAGGGGATGGGGATGCAGGAGCTGACAGATTCCTAGGATCCAACAGGTGTCGGAAGTCCATGGACACTCACAAACCCACAAATAATCACAGGCCACCATGAGCTGATGGCCCCCCAAGGTGCCAACCAATACCAGGAGTCCATGGGCACCCAGAAATGTCCTCCAGCTGCTGACAGATAGCCAGGAGCTGACAGATGGATTCCTAGGATCGAACAGGTATTGGAAGTCTGGGGGCACCCACAAATCTACAAGCACCCAGGAGCTGATGGACACCCAGGAGCTGATGGATACCCAGCAGCTGATGGAGGAGGTAGGAGACCTGAACATCCCATTCCATGCCCCTGCCAGGACTTCTCCTGTCCCTTCTGCCTGGATCCATGTCCTGGAAGCAGCTGAGGTACAACCACTAGCCTTCACCCAGCTGTGCCCCCCAGACTCCCAGTGCCTGGCGCTCTGTGGGTCCCCTCACCCGGCTGCAAGCAGGACAGCAGGGATCTCGGGGGCGGGAGGGGGGACCACAGAGCTCACCAGGAACGCCCACAGCCCACGTCACGTCACAGTCAAGGCGAGAGGTGACAGCTTCCCTGCCCTGTCATTGTCACAGCAGCACCCTGGGGCGGGGGGGAGGGGGTGGAACAGGGGGGTTTCAGCATCCACTGACCTGCGCCAGGTTGGGACGATCAAGGGACGAGTTCCCTCTCCGCTCACCGAGGCTCTGAGCCATCTACATCCCATCTCACCAGGGTTTTGGGCAACCCAAAAAAAAATGAAAGGACCAAACCCGATCCCCTACCGCTAGCGACGGTGTTTCTGCCGAGGGGTCAGGATGAAACTCTTCCAAAAAAAAAAAAAAAGAGCAAGAAGAAGGATGCCAAATCAGGGCAGGCCGACGAGTCTGCTGCTACTCCAGCTAAAAAAAGCAGGAAACCATATCCCAGGCTCGGAGATGCCAATCTTCCCATGCAAACAACTCCCTTTTTGTTTTTTTTGGAGAGTATTGGAGGGCTCGGGAACAGGCAGTCACAAATAGCAACTCCACGGCACCACCAAGGAAATGTTCTCCAGCCCCAGGGACCATGGAGGGATGCTGGTGACCCCACAGAAGGATGGTGGCTTCTCCAGGGGGCACCTGGTGGTGGTTGTCCCCTCATTGGGATGGTGACTCCCACAGAGGAAACCTGGTGGTGGATATGACCACAGGTGTCCTTTTCCCAACACATCCATGCAGGGATGTCCTGGTGGGGCTCACTGGTATCCTGGATGTCACTGGAGGGCTGCAAGGTGGTGGTGGCCATCTCCTGGTTCCCAAAAGGGGACGTGCCTGGGGTTTCTGGGACAATGCAGGATACGAGGGCCTCACAAGCCCAACATCTGCTCCCATCAATCCTCCCATCACTCGGATTAAAGGGATTCTGCTCAAAATGCCCTACCCAAGGTACAGGGGAGCAGCAGGCTTGGGGACAGCCCCCAGCTGCACCCAGGAATGGTGGTCGGGAGGGCAGGAACTGGGCAGACTGGGATCAGCCTCCTGTTCCCCGGAAGCTGAGCAGCTCCAACGGGAATTTGCACAAAGAGTGAGTTACTGGAATACTTTTACCCAGATGCTGATTTTCGTTCTCCCTCCCATTGGCCGGGCCACAGTTCCCAAAGAACCAAAAGCAAACACACTATTTTTAGAGAAGAGTTCATTTACTGGAGCCATTCCCTTTGAAATTCCTCACTCATCCTCTCCATGGAAACCAAGGGAGTCCGGAGAAACAGCCCCACCGGGACCAACCATCGGAGCTTTAAAAAGAGTCACACTGAGGGAGAGGGGATGGAAGTGGCTGATTTTCCCTCACTGGACACATCCTGGCCTGGAAGCACCATGGTGGAAATGGCAGTGCTTTTGTTTTAGTGGGCTCAGTCTGTGCAAGCTGGGCTTGGTGCCTTCAGGAGGAGACATCCTGGAAGACAGGCCATGTTCTCTTGGAAAATCATGCCTGGATATAGTGTGGGGATTGTTGTCTTGGATGGGTGGTGGGAATGGGTGGAGGAGCATGGCTGGATGGGAGCATGGACACACATGGAGGCTGATGGAGATGGGAAGAGATGGATGAAGATGTATAAATGGATGATGGATGGATGGATGGATGGATGGATGGATGGATGGATGGACGGATGGGAGTCTCCTTCCTTGTTTTCCAGGGCATGCCCTGAAAGAAGAGAAAACCGTACTGGCCAAACCCCAGTGCTGCCTAGCTGCACCTTCCCTTTGTGTGAGGGCACCTCCTTTCCCATCCTGGATTTAGAAGTTCCTGCTGCAGCTCTGAAGCTGTGGGATGCCCCATGGGACCTGCTGTGACCAGGTGAAGGAGCTCAGCAAGGGGAGACCTCAATACATCACCTCCCTGGACACTCCCACCTCACAGGTATCAATATCCAGGAGAAATCTCCCTCTTCAGAAATATCCTTGGGAAAGGCTCTAGATCAGAGAATAAGAGACTCACAGAATGGTTTGGACCAGATGGCACCTTAAGTTCATCTTGTTCCAATCGCCTACCACAGGCAGGGACACATCCCACTAGAACAGGTTGCACCATCTGACCTGGCCTTGAACATTTCCAAGGATCCCACAACCCTTGCAGCAGAAACAAGCCCTGGAAAGCTTTGAACTTCCATCCCAGCTGGGTATGGCAGGAGGTTACCTGGAGTTTACATCCCAGAGAGGCCGACTTGCTGCTTCCCTGGCAAGAGCAGATGGAAGAACAAGGCCACCTCCTCCCAGAAGCTTTGGAGGCATGTGATTTTCCATGGAAAAGCCCAGGCATCTGTGCACAGATGCAGGCAGGGTGCAGGCAGGCTGCCCATTGCATCTCCGGGAATATATCCCAGCACCAGGACATCTCCGTATCCCCGTAAGTGTATCCCTGCACCAGGGACCTCTTCCCTGTACGTGTATCCTTCCACTCCAGGACTCCCTGTTGCAGGGATGCACATCCACACCAGTTCCAGGCATTTCCCTGGATGCACAAGCTCCAGAACCAGCCTCGCTCCCTGTGTACCCCTCCGTGCCCACCCCTCCGCCAGGGAGCTCCTGGTGCATCCCAGCTGCAGGGACTCTCCACAGGCTGGAAGCCGAGCCCATTCCAGCCTCCTACTCTTGCTGCAGTCCCTGGATCCTGCCAAGGGCCTGACCTTTGGATCAGGCAGCCATGGGCCAAGGCCAGCCCCCAGGACCAGCTCATCCCAGTGCTAACCCTGTCGCTCCAAGGCTAGATCCTGCCCCACACCACCATCCCAGGCCTCAAAGGATGCACATCCCACGTGGATCACCCCCTCTGATGGAGCTCACTGCCTAATTAATTAGAGGCTTTTAATTAAAGTAGTGGAGACAAGGGACAAAGCAGCCCTGTTCAAAGCTCTGGCAGCGAGGAAGGGAAGGGGCAGAAACAGGCAGAGGTAAGGGAATTTGGGCACTGGGGAAGAGTAAAAATAGGGCAGAGTTTAGGGGACTTCGTCACCAGGGAAAGAAAAGAGGCAAAAATGGGCATAGTCAAGTGAATTTTGGCACTGGGGAAGGGAAGAGGTAAAAAAATGGGCAAAGACAAGGGATTTTGGCACAAGGGAAGGAAAGAATAAAAATTGAGCAGAGTTAAGGGGATTTGGGCTGGGTCACCCCCTGGACATGTTGCCTGGCCCCATGCCATTGATCCCAGGGTCAATCCATACCACTGACAAGCAGCATCACCTGATTGCAATCAACTGCTCCATCCCACATCCCACCTCTCTGAAGGGCTACCCGTGTACCTCAGTTTCCCCCCTGCTGCAGCATTTCATTCAGCACAGCAGATCCAGCAATGCAAAACCTAGGCAAACCATTAGAGTAGGAGAGGAAAGCCAAGATTTGCCCATTCCCAACTCTCCCCTGCAGCTGCTTTAATCCCAGATTTCCAGTAACACCAAAAAATGAGACAACTCCTAGCCAGAGCCCCAAACTCAAGTTTCGGTGGGGATTCACAGAAATGAAACTGAAAGAAACTGAGTCCAAAGATGACAAACTTTAGGAATATATGGGCAGTGCGTGGATCCGGCATTTTAGCTGTCCCCACAGTGAGGAGAAGCTTCTGGAGGAACAGGGATGAGCCGGGAGGGAGGATGCTGGGGAGGAAAGGGGGTGGTTGACGCAAGCGTCCCTGGGAACATGACCCCATTGACGTGATTCCCTCTGGGATCCCCCTCCATCCCTGATGGCTTTTCCGGGGTGCGGCCGCCCTGCTCGGGGAGCAGCAGGTGGGGAAGGCAGCGACCGGGGCGCTGGGAGGGCCACGTTCCCACGACTCCCGTGCTCCCCAGAGGTGCTATATTTAAATCAATATTTTCCTGTTTAATCCAAGCGCTGCTAAGTCAACAAACACAGCATGACAGCGAGCATACCTAATTTTCCATCCCCAGACTGATTCAGTCAAGGAGGGAAGAAAGATCCAAGGGGATGCCAGTCTGGCACCCTGCTCATCCTCTCACAGAGCAGCAAATGGATCCCAAATCCATCCCAAATGCATCCTAAATGCACCCTGGCTTGCTGCTAGTCTCTGTGGGGCTGCACATGGGTGTACACACATGTGCTTGTGTGTGCCGCCCATTCCAGCAGTTTTTGGGATGCTGGAAGCAGGAAGAAGTCTTTATCTTGAGTTTTAGGCTTGTGCTGCTAATGACCCCTGAGGGATGAAAAGCCTGGTGCCCATCATCAGGCACAGGGTGAAGGAGTTCCTTAGCACCCAGGATGAACTGGATGGCTCCAGCCCCATGGAGAATTGCTGGAAAGCACCCAGGACAAACAGTGCTGTCCTCAAGGGAGAACAGCACGTTACATCTCAGGGTGGGATGTGCCGGATGCACCTCTGACAAAGCCACCACCAAACCATGGCAGCTGGGAAAATATCCCGGGCGAATGATGCTGCAGGGATACTCAACCCCATGAGAGTATCTTGAGGGTGAAAGATTTTGGGAGGGAACATTTTAAGGGAGCATCACCCCAGAGGTGCCAGACCCCATTATTAATTCCTTCCCAGTACAGTCTGCTGAAGATGGACACCATCTCACCATCACCACCATGATACGAGATGGATGCTCCCATCCCCCAAAATTCCCAAGTGGAGGTGATCATTTCCCCATACAGACTCACAGTCTCACAATGCTGGCCATTTCCATTGAGTTAGGGAGGGGCAAAAAAATCTAAAAGTAAAAAATAAAGCTTATTTCTTCTCTGTTGGTCAGGGAGCACATAAATCCCTGTTTCCAGCCAGCCACCCCAGTGCCAAGTTATATCTGGTCCTCGGTGCTCTCACTTAGAATTAAAGCAACTCCCTTGCAGGGCTCGCTCCCCCTCCACCCCCCCAGGCAAAGCTGGTGCCATCTGAAATAAAATATTCCAGCTCCACCATCTAATAAATCAAAAGAAGAAATAAAAAAATCCTGGTTTCAGTTAAGATATGGCTGGAGCACAAAGAAATCCCAAAGCAGGAGTGAGATTTGAAGATACAAGCTGTGGTGTTGTCCTTAAAAGGGAAAATTTGCACCCTCTTCCCCGAGGGCTGCCGGAGGGTTCAGGCAAGGTGAGGAGCAGCATCCTCAAGGTCTGCTTCCACAGAATGGCCCATCCACCCAAGGACATGCTCGGCCAAACAGGGCTCCCAGCATGTAGAAATCTACCCAAAATCATCCCAAAGATGGGATTACACTGACCAGGGCTGGGGGGATGGGGTCAGCAGAGCATCCCTGATATTGGGGCCATCAGGTACCATCCCCCAGGACACCACAGGGATTTGCTTGAGTAAGAAATATCTCTCTATAAATTATTAAGATAAGCCATATATTATATAAACTGAACATATTAATTATTTAGAAATGCCACTGGGTGCACAGCCTCGTCTTGGGGACCTGCCAGTGTCCCCAAGGCAGCACCAGCCAAAGCTCCAGGAGGCTCCTCATTAACTCATTTTAATTAGAACGCTCGATGGTTTCATAGCAGTTTACAGCCCATGATCAGAGAAGACAAAAAGCTACACCTAAACTGGTCCATCAGGCAAAAAAAAAATGCTGCCAAATTCACCCCAAACATCTCCAAGGATGTTTCACACAGTGCCCAATAGTGGCCATCCCTGTTCTCAGCCACCAACGGCTGCCTGGCAGTGGGGAGAAGGAGGTGGATGGGCAGCAGAAATCCCTGGAGAACATTTTGAGGGGAATGTTGCTGCAGGGATGATGGATTCTAAGAGAATAACCTCGGGGAATGATACTGTGAGGATGCCAGACCCCAGGAGATCCTCCTGGGGATGATGACGCTGCAGGGCTGCTGGATCCCACGAGAATATCCTGTGAGGAGGATGCCAGAACCCAGGAGAACACCCTGGGGGGAAGATGCTGCAGGGATCTGGATTTTGGGAGGACCCAAAGAAAAGCAGCCTTGCTCTACGTGGCTCTGCCCTAGCCAGCAAGGGTTACACGGCCGGGCTCAGCCCCGGGGACTTCACGCTTGGCTGCCGGCGGCTGCTGGAAGGGAATAGTCCAGCCCATCCTCTGAAACCAGCATGGGAGCAGGGGAGAGAGCCCTGCCAGCATCATTCCTGTGAGATCTCGGCAGATCCCCCACAGGAATGGGTATTTCTGGGCTTCTCCCAGAGCTATTAAAAGCCCCGTGGGTGCTGGCACTGCTGTACCGCAGCAGGAGGTGATGCTTCCAAACCCTTCCCGGCACAAACACCCGGAGTGATGGGAACCCAAGTCCATGTTCAAACAACAGCCAAGGGGCCAGTAGTGCCAAAAACCCATCTCAGGAAAGATCCCAAAGCACGCAGCTGCGCTTCAAGGTGAGCAGAGCACCTTCACATCCCCCAGACTGCACCAATTCTTCCCCAGAGAGGATCAAACTTTTACCTACTGATCAAATATTCAGTGCATGCACAAAAACATTTTTCCCACCCACCAGCACAGTAATGCTTATGATCCCAAGTGGAGAGGTGGTGTTTTTTTGGGGAGAAAGTGCAGATTTGCTCAATAAGGGGTGTAACATGAGGAATCCCAAGCAGAAGGATCGTTTAAGCCTTCCCAGTCAAGGAAAAGGCAGTTTTTGGTTCAGCATCTCAGGGATGGTCAATTTTATCAGTACCTTATATAGCATCACTGAGAGATGCTATATAGAAACATAAAATTACATATTTATATATATTTATATACACATTTATAAAGCCCTCTTCCACCAAAACTTCCACTGAAAACTGCTTTTTCCCATCCAGAAATGGCCTTTTAATCAGGGAGGTTGCTCCAACAAACAAGAGCTCATCCCCTGAGAACCACCAGAAAGGACTGGGAGGGCTCTTGGCCATCCAGCAGTGCCTCTGCAGATGGGAATCTGTCCACAAGGGACACGTGACAGACCCCCAAGGCTACCAGTGCTTAGGATTGGTGGCGTACCCCAGAAAACAAAGGTGCTTTTAGGACAGACGGACACTTACCACCTGTGGCTTGGTTCTGGGGCCGTGTTCGTCAGGCAGCCGCGAGCACCGGGGCAGCCGGGGCGGTGGGGCAGCGGGTGGCGAGCGGGGTCCATCCCCAGCACTGGGGGATGTGTCACCTGAGTTGAGGGCCAGCATGTACCGCTTGGTGACATCCTCCAGCGAAGGAGGCTGGAGGGTCGGGAAGGATTTTCCAGGTGAGCGGCCGGTAGCCGGTGCAGGGAGGTGGCCATGGTGGCCGGAGGGGACGAGCGGCTCAGGGGCAGCGATGGGGATGAAGGTGGCGGGCTCGCTGGTGTGACGGACGTGCTTGGTGGCCGGGCGGCTCTTGGCGAGGACGGCGGGCGCCGGGGGCGGCTGGTTCTCCTGGTGAGCCGCCCGGTTGGAGCGCTTCTTGGAGCTGCGGCGGGCGATGCGAGGGGACAGCACGTCGGCCAGCTTGGGGTCAAAGCCGTAGCCACGGCCGGTGCCTGGTGCTGCCGGCTGTGCTGAGAGGATGGGCTCGCTGCTGGACGGGGGAATGCTGGGCTCCAGCTCGCTGATGGCCTCGCCAGGACCCTCGAAAGCACCAGGCGCCAGCTCACCGCGGCGGCTGGGGTCACTCAGCGACTTCTTCTTGATGGTCTTGCCATTGGCCTTGTCATCACCCAGCTTGGCCATGGCGCCGGGCTGGCTGACGATGGTGCGGATGAGGCTGTTGTAGTCGCGGGGCCCATCGCTGCCCAGGGACAGGTCGCTGCCCGCGCTGCCCGCGCTGCCCGCTATGGCCGCGGGCTGGGGGATGCCCGCCTTGGCAGTCAGAGAGCCCAGCAGGTTGCTGTCGACGGAGAAATTCTTCGCCTCCTCCGCCACCGAGCGTCTCCGGTGAGGCATGGGGTCACTGAGGGAGCGGTAGGGCTCGGTGCCACCCTCGCTGCCACCCTCCATCCCATTGGCGCCTGCTGACGGGAACTTACGTCGGCGCCGCAGGCTGCCAGGGGTGCTCGGCGTCTCGGCTTTGCCAGCTGGAAGGTCTTCAACAGTTGCCGCTGGGTGAGCAGGCAGCGGCATTTCAGAGTCACCGGCTGCCGTCCCGGCACTGGGCAGCATCCAGGCCTCCACAGCTTCATGCAGGTCTTGGAAGGGCATCCCCACAGGCTCCGGCTCCGTGACGATGCCCTCGTCTGTCACACTCGACTCGTGACCCGACAGCTCCTCCACGGATTTAGTGTGAGCGAGGTTCTCCTCCAACTCCACATCCTTCAAACACCGTGCGCTCTCCACCTGTCCCCGAAGGGTCGTGTCTGTAGTCCCTGTCGGTGCCACCACCTCAGCGCCCTCCACACCTCCGCTGACCTTCTGCTCGGCGGCAAAGCTGTAGTCCTGCTGGGAACCCATCCTGCTGATCTTCTCGAACACCTGCCTCGCCTCCTGGATGTACTGGTCCTGGATGACCATGGGGAGAGGATCATTGTCCCCATGCTGTCCCCCATCTGGAGCCACCCGCTCCTGGCTGCCCGTAGAGGCCAGAAGGAGCTCGGAGGAGCTCTGCTTCATGGTGCTCTGTAGGAAAAGCCGCCGCATCCCAGATTTTTCGGAGCAGGTGAAGGACTTAGCGCGACGTAAAGTAGCCGTCAGGTCCTTGAGCGTTGGCCGCTCACCCGGTGCCCAGCGGTTTTGGGGATGAGTGGCACCGCAGCTGGCAGTGCTGGAGCATCCGTCGGAGCCCACGTCAAGGCCGACCCTCACCCCTTTCTTCTTCACCTTCAGCTCAGAGAGGTCTGATTTGAGGAAGCTGAGCAGAGTCAGGGTCTCGGTGGCAATGTCGGGGTTGGACAAGGACTTGCGGTGCTTGGCTCTCTCCCCTTCCAGCCCTGGCTGGTGCAGGCCCTCGCTCCCATAGTCCGGTTTTGCTTTGGCCACGCTCTGGGGCACCTTGGGGCGGACGCGGACCCCCGGCTGCGCCCACGCCAGGCCGTCACTGGCCCCGAAACTGGGTGATCGATAGATACCATAACCTGCCTGGAGAGTCCGTCCTTGGCTGGGCCAACAGACTCCAAACTGCTCCTCTTCCTTCAGCGTCTCCGTGCTGGAATAACGACTGCTGCTGCGTGATCCGCCGGGGCTGCCGAAGGGCAGGATGTTCACCTTGGAGACGCGGGCCACCATGGGCAGCGGGTGGCGGGAGACCACCCTAGCGCAGCCTTCGGCCTCGGCATCGCCATCCGCCGTGCCCTCCTTCTTCTTCTTCCGTGCGGCGCGGGGCCGGTGGGCAGCGCTCTGCCCTTCGCCTTCGCTGCCCGATGAAGCGCGGGGAGAACGGGCCGCCGCCGCTTCATCGTCCCCGTTGGAGCGGGGTGATGGGGAGGAGGAGGGTGGTTGCGGTCGAGTCGAGTTATGCCAGGAATGCGGGCCGGGCTCCGGCGGAGCTCCGCGGGGAGAGCGGAGCGCCGGGTGCGGGACGCGGCTGCGGGGCGGAGGCGGAGGGGGAGCTCCGCGGGCGCTCCCGCTCCCGCTCCCGTTCCCCATCCCATTCCCGGTGGCCGCCGTCGGCTGCCGGCAGCTTTCCCCGAAGAGTTTCCGCATCGCCGGGACGCTGGGCCAGCGCGGCGGCTCCGCGTTTAACCCCGGGCCCGGCGGCGACGGCGGCGGCGGCGGGGGCGGCGGTGGAGCCGGGGACGGCGGCTGAGCCCCGGCATGAACCGGGCCCGGCGGCTCCGGCTCGGTAAAACGAAGCGAAAGCTGCCGTACCGACGGGGCCAGGCTGCCAAAAGCCCGGCCCGGTTGCTGCTCCGCGATCGGCGCTGAAACTTTCCTACCCGGGAAGAAGAAGGAGGAGGAGGAGGAGGAGGAAGGCGGGGAGGAGGCGGGCAGGAGGCACCGAGCCGCCGCTACCCCCCGGCCGCTGCCCCCCTCCGCCATTGTCGGTGCCCCCCCGCCGCCGCCGCCGCCTCCGCCCGCCCCCCGGCCCCGCCGCCGCCGCGCCCCGGCCCCGGCCCCGCCGCAGGCACCGCCCGGCCCCGCTCCTCCTCCGGGCTGCCGCCGGGCTGCATCCCTCCCGCTTTGTTTTCTCTCTCTCTCTCTCTCTCTCTCTCTCTCCCCCCCCCCCCCCCACCCCTTTTTTTTTTTTTTTGGCTTTTCCTCCTCCCTCGCCCCCTGGTTTTTTATTTGTTGCATTCAAATAAACTTTCCTCCCCGAAGGCGGGGTTTGCTCCCGCAGAGTGGGAGGGTGGAAGTTTTGCTGCCTTTTAAAAAACTATTCATTTTTTCCTTTTTACTTTTTTTTTCTTTTCTTTTTTTTTCTTTTTTTTTTTTTTTTGAGGGGCTGTGGGAGAGAGAAAAGCGGCTTTAGAGCTGTCCTCTCGCTCCCGGGCTAAGCAGGAGCACCTCGCACCCCCCCTGCATCTTTTACCCCCCTTCCCTCATCCTTCGTTACCCCCTGCATCCTTTCTTCCACACCCACACCCCCCCCCCCCCCCCCCCCAGCATCCTTCATCCCGCTTCCCTTTTACAAAGAGGCTTGTAAAAAAAGTGGGAGAGCAACTTTTTACGTGGTCAGATAGTGATAGGATGAGAGGGGTCCGCTTTCAACTAAAATAGGGAAGATTTTAGCGGCATGTTGTGAAGGAATTATTCCCTGTGAGCGTGATGAGGCCCTGGCACAGGGTGCCCAAAGCAGCTGTAGCTGCCCCTGGATCCCTGGAAGTGTCCAAGGCCAGATTGGATGGGGCTTGGAGGAACCTGGGATAGTGGAAGTTGTCCCTGCCCATGGCAGGATATTGAAATTAGATGGTCTTTAAGATTCCTCCCAACCCAAACCATTCTGTGATTCCCCTCCATCCAGGATAAATAATCAAGAGTGTGAGTGCCAGTGAAAGATTCTTCCCATCACAGCAGATTCCTCCAGACCCTGTTTCGCAGCTCATCTCAGGGAAGAGAGAACACCTTGTTCCCAACGTGCACAGCTTTGCAGTAAAGCACTGCCCCGTGAACAGACTTTCTCGTGGGTTTTCAGCATCGCTTGTCAGCGTTTGCTATTTGAAGCCTATAACCCTTTTTTCCCCCAAGACAGCAGATTTATTGCCGGGGATGTGAAAAATGAAGGTGGCTGGGAGGGCTGATGGGTGAGCCGTGGCCTTGGAGATATGGATGGGGTTGGAGAGGTGTCCTGGCCATGTAGGAGATATTTCTGGCTCTGACCCCGAGGCACAAAAAACAAGAGGGAAAAAAATAAATCCAACACCTCCAGTAAATGCATTTTTCAGAACCTCAAAAGTGCCCGCAGCGATGCCTTGAGATGCTCCGCCCCAGCAAGTATTCCTTCCGTGGCTCTCCGTTCCCACCCTCTGCCCTGCTTCCCTGCTTCCCCCAGGCCTGGGTGTCTCCTGGCTGCAAGGATGACATCCCCACGATGTCCCCCCCCAGCTGGCATTTTGGGAAGAGACATATATTTCATCCCTGCTCGGTTCTGTAGGAGCTGTTCCTCAGCTGCTAGCTTTGAGCATCTGACAAGCAAACGAGATTTGTTGAAGTGTTCACCCCATTTCTAAGGCATCCCTTTATTCCCATTCCTAGGCCTGGTGGTGCCAAGGGAACTGCTGACAGGACCCCAAGGCAGGGCAGGACGTGGTGAGACCCAAAGAGAGCTCTGTGTGTCCCCTCGTCTTAAAAACATTCCAAATTAGTGATTCCAATATCAGGAACATCATCCTGAGGCTGTTGGATGCGACCACCTGAACCCATGCAGCCCTTGCAGCCACCACCAGACTTTTTGGAAGCTGATTTTTTTTTTCCTTCCCTCAGACTTTATTGTGGTTCGACATTTTTCGACCACCTGCTCCCACGGTTCCTATCCAGGCACTGGGTGCTCTGATGGTGCAGGGCTCCTCCCTCCCTCCCTGGAGCCAGGTGGACACCCACAGATCATCCGGCTTCCTCAAATCTAAATATTTTGCGCCCTCTCCTGGGTCCCGATGGCGTGGTCCGGGCCTCCCACCCCGTCACCTTCCTGCTGTCTGGGAAAGGATGGGGACATCAGGCTGGGGTTGTCGCTCCACCCACCGTTCCCGCAGCCCCCCAGCATTTTGTCCTTCCATTGCAGGACCCCGAAGATGCACCAGAGGGGATTTGGGCGTGGATGAGCTCAGGCCAAGGGAAAGCACAGGGCTGCCTTTGCTTCCTCCATCACATTCTGTGCCCCAGCCCAGAGTCATTGTCACCACCAAGACAGGGACACAGCTCCTGCGACACCAGGTGGTTTGAGCTAATGCTGCTGCAAGATCCCTCTCTGTTCCAGCCCAGCCGTGATGCTGAGATCTCTGAGCATCATCCAAGAGCCTGTGACCACTGTGGACACGCTCCTGATCCTCATGACAGCAAGGAGACACACTGGGACTGCCAGCACTGCATGCTTGGGTGGCCAGGTACATGAGGGGACACTGTGTACCTGCAGGGAGCAAGTCAGGATGGATCTTCATGCAGGCAGCCAATCTGGAGGGGTCTTCAACAAGGAGATTTGAAACAAATTACTTGAATCCATTTAGGTGTGATTATTACAAGCAGACAAGAAAAACACAGTTATCCACGTATATATTTTTATATATATATAAATACATATATACACTGTATAGATACATATATTGTGTTCAGGCAGAGAATTTCTGCACTGCAGAGCCTGTGCTGGGCCACAAACCTCCCTCTGCTCAGATATATTCTATGTCTGTACATACAGTGGGTGTATACACCCATCTGAGAAAGAGCAGGGAGTTAATTCCATATATCCTATATGTTAGAGAAGACTTGTAGAGCGGTGAGTGCTGCATCCATCTTGCAAATACCTTCTCACTGGGAGGGAGCAGCAACAGAGGCTGTGGGGGCAAAGCTCGATCGCCAGCCCCATGGAGAGGCCAAGCCAGCTGTGAGGTGCACGGCGACGTGGCCAGGACACTGTGTAGCTCTCTCTGGCATTCATCTTCCAGCTCTAGGTGTTGCGTCCACACATGCTCACTCTGATCGTGGTGGATCCTGGTTAGGAGGTGACAGCAGGGCACCACTGGCACCAGGATGGGCCAAATTCGGGGTGCTGGGCTAAGCAGGGAGCTGGACTCAGATGAAGGTTCCCAGGCAGGTGACAATGCTGCTGGCTTATGCCTAACCCAGCCCATGGTCATGGCTTCAGTGGGAAATCCAGCATGGGTGTTCTAGTTGCCGTGATGTCCCCTTTCCCTCTTCCCAGTCCATCCAGGGGTGCTTCTCCACCATTTCTCAGCACCAGCAATACCAGTGAGCCTGTGTCTCCTGCTGGTGTGGCCTCATTCTGGGCACTGGGGGACAGGGATGTCTCAGCATTAAACAAAAACTATCCATGACACTGGTCTTGAGCTGGAGAAACACACGGCCCCATGGTATGGGATGAAGCAAACCCTCCCCAGCCTTTGCATGCTGTCCCCATCAGGGAATTTTTAATTGAGTATGGGCACAAATCATCCCCCAGCAGCTTATTTTGAGCCAGGGATGTGTCCTCCATGGTCCCACCTTGCTCTCCACAGTCCCAGTGGACTTTTATTGCATCAGTGGCTCGACCACCAAGGTGCTGAGCTGCTCCAAGTGAGCAGCCAAGCCAGGGACAGGGCACTGGAACTGTGATGGGGGTAATACTGCACCACTACAGGCTGGAGGTGGGCTGAAAGCACTGAAAGCTTGGGAGATGCCATCCTCCTCTCCTCCAGCATGTCCCCAGTGAAGCCATCTGCTCCGTGGAGCTTAGAGCCGAAACTGCTCCGTGCCTCAGTGGCACTGAGGTGGCCTCATGCCCACCTAGGAGCCGTAGGTGACACAGTGGTCATGCCGCCACTTGGAGCTCATCTTGTCCAGGAGGTAGCGGGTGCTCTCCCGGAACTTGCGCTGGGTGAAGTAGAAGAGGATGGGGTCAAGGACGCTGTTCATGCTGGCAAAGGGCCGCGTGCACTTGTAGGCGATGGCGAAGGCCTGCAGGGCCGGGCAGGGCAGGGTGGGCGAGGAGCGGACGATCAGGTAGATGGTCTTGGTGAGGTGGAAGGGGAAGAAGCTGATGGAGAAGACGATGACCACGATGATGACCATCCGCACGGCTTTGTCCTTCCTCTTGTGCACGGCCAGGCCGATCAGCTCGTCCTTCTGGCACAGGATGCGGGCCATGCTGCAGTAGCAGGCCAGGATGGCCACGAAGGGCAGCAGGAAGCCGGTAAAGGTGAGGGTGATGCCGTACGGGAAGTAGGCGGCGGAGCCGTCGGGCGGGCTCAGGTCGTAGCAGACAGTGCGGTTCCTCTGCGTGCCTGTGGAGGCGAAGACGAAGGTAGGCAGACACTGGGCAATGACGATGAACCACACAGCTGCACACACCAACCACGTCAGCTTCTTGCCCTTCTTCTTGTGCCACGAGGCCAAGGGGTGGCAGATGCCCAGGTAGCGCTGGACGCTGATGCAGGTGAGGAAGAAGATGCTGCTGTGCAGGTTGGTGTAGAACTGGAAGCGCACGAATTTGCAGGTGAAGTCCCCAAAGGGCCAGTAGTCCTTCTGGGTGTAGTTGTAGATGAGGAGTGGCAGGGAGCAGACGTAGAGCAGGTCAGCCACGGCCAGGTTGAGCATGTAGATGGTGGAGCGGCTCAGCGCTTTCTGGGCCAGCCAGATCTGCCCGATGACCACGGCGTTCAAGGGCAGCCCCACCACAAACACCACTGAGTACACCAGGGGCAGCAGGACCTGCTTGAACTCCTCATGGTAGGTGCACGAGTTCCTCCCGGTGCTCACTGCTGTCAGGTTGGTCATGGTGGTGTTCCCACCCCTCAGTGTTCTCTCTGCTGGTGTGGCCCCTCTGAAGCACCTGTGAATGTCAGAGGGGGGCAGTTGGTGACTCGTCTGTGTGCTGTCACATACACCCTCAAGAGATGAACCTGGACCAGTGTTCTGCAGGTTGGGGCAACCCTCAGCACCCACCCAGGCTGTGGGATGAAGGGATGGAGAGCAGCCTTGAGGATGATTTGGGGGTGTTGGTGGGTGAGAAGCTGGACATGACCCAACCATGTGCAGCCATGTGCAACCCCTCCTGCCCTGGACTGATCCCCCAGCGTGGGCAGTGGTGGGGGGGGGGGGGGAATTCTGCCTCTCTTCCCCTGTGCTCAGGTGAGACCCCACCTACAGAGCTGCCCCAGCCCTGGGCCCAACAGCACAAGGACATGTAGCTGCTGGAGAGAGTCCAGAGGATGGCACAGAGATGCTCCAGGGCTGGAGCCAGGCTGGGAGAGCTGGGCTACCCAGAGAAGCTGTGGCATCCCTGGAAGTGTCCCGATTGGTTGTCCTGGTTAGAGCACCCTGGGCTAGTGCGAGGTGTCTCTCCCCATGGCAGAGTGTTGGAATCAATCTTTAAGGTCACTTCCAACCCAGACCCTCATGTGATTCCACGGTTCTAAGCCACAACAATGGATTTAGGGGTCTAACAGGAAGGCGAAGGCAGAGTGAGTGGGACCGCACAGGACAGAGTGGTGGGCACACTTGCCACCACCCCAGCTCCACTTCCCGTGGCAGTTATCCCGCACAGAAAGGTTTGCACAAGCCCAAGTCGCTGCCATCCCCCTCCGGCAGAGGAAATTGCGGCAGGATGCGACGGTAGCCGCCGGCACGGCTTCCTGCGCCTCTGCAGGGGGTGCCAAAGCCCCGCAGCCAGCCGGGCTCAGCCCGGGAGATGCCACCCGCACGGAACCCTGCTCGACCCTCGTGGGCACTGCCAACCTGTAATTGGCACTGGCGACAACGATCCCAGAGCTTTTTAGTTTAGCGGGCTCTGAGAGCCCACGCAGTGTTCTCTGGGCAGGGGAGGAGGACATCTGCTTTCCTCGGAGGCTCAGAGCAGCTTGGCAGAGCGGTCCCACAGCCGCATGAAGCCCCTGCCCCAGCCGTGTCACCGGGCAGCATCTATGGCCTCTCCGTCCCTGGGTACCACCAGCGCCCGGAGCGCAGCAGGTCCGGGAAAGCCTCTCCTCCTCCTCCCTGCCCTCGCTCCTTGCCCTGCCCTGGCCGGAGGCACGGGGCAAGCCCCCGCTTCCCCTGCTGCCCTGGGTACAAACCCGTCTGGAACTGGGTGGCCACTGGGAAGGGGAAACTGAGGCAGGGAGGAGGTGCCCAAGCTCCAGCCAGGAGCATGGGGCACAGGGCACCAGGGAGAGAGAGACAAAACGAGTCCAGGAGCCACCCTGTCAGCGTGTATTCCCCCCCCCCCCCCCCCCCCATTTCAGATGTTTGGGGATTCAGTGGTCCCCAGAGCACAGCCCAGCCATGGTGTCAGTGCTGGGGACACGATTTGGGGGCTTGTGAATCTATCCCCCTGCTGCTGCACACACCTCCTGTCCCCCTGGTACCCTGCACCCCCATTCATCTCCTCACACCCTATTTGAGTCCCTCTGTTACTTCAGTGAGCCCTCATCACCTCTCAGCATCCCACTGTGCCCCCCTAAACCCTGCTGAGTCCCCCCTGCATCCTTCCCACTGACACCCCAGCTCCAGGAAGTCCTGGCACTCACCTCTCCCGCCTCCAAGGCAATAAATGCTCCAGGGCTGTGAACTTCCCTGTCCCCTGGGTCCCCCCCAAAGCTCCCCCGGGTCCCAAGGTTTGAGCAGCACTCACAGGGACCTCTGCTATCCCCCTTGCGTCCCTGGGAGCACCACCAGGGACACTGGGGACAAGGTGGTTGGGCAGAGGGGTCTTGGGGGATCTCTTACCTGCTGGGGTGCCCCAGGGTGCTGGCACCACTGCTCTGCCAGCTCATGGCACATCTGTGGGTGCCGTGCTTGCCCCACTGAGCAGCACTTCCCTTTCCTCTCAGCAGCAGCAGCAGCACCCTGGGGAAATGGGGAACAGAAACCCAGATGGCAGGGTGGTCATGGGGCTGCCTGGAATGGCTCTGCCTGGCACTGCGTGGCTGTGGCATGGCACAAATGCCACCAGGGCAGGGGGTGATCCTGCCTGTGGGTGCCAGGATGTGGCTGGCTCAGGCCATTATGAATTATTTGGTCTTTTCTGTATTTTTTTTAATTTTTCACCTGATTTTTTTTGGCCGCTTTTCCTTATTTTTGAGTCTTTCCTCCATTTTTGCCTCACTTCCCTCATATTTGGTTCCTTCCAAGTGTGGGCAGATGCTGGGGGCAGGGAAGTCCCCTGGCACTGCGACACTAAGAAGAAGAAGATGCTTCACCTGTCCAGGTGCTGCAGTAAAACAAGGGAAACTGAGGTGCAGGCAGTGAGTGAAGTGAACCAGTGTGGCCTACAGCCCTTTTTAACATATTTTTCCCCCAAAACACCCCTTGGAGGGGTGTTGGCAGGGCATTGCTAAGGGCCATGCCCAAGGCTACCTAGGCCTTCAGTTAAGGAGGGCACCCAGAAAAAGGAGGTGTGGCCCAAAAAAAGAAGGGATTTCCCAAAAAATGGAAAATGAGGAAAAAAAAAAAAAAAAAAGCTCTATGTAAGAGTGAAACAGCACTGAACCTCCCTGCTGCTGGGTTTAGAGGGATGGGGAAACTAGAGGAGAGGAGGAAAAATCCTTCCTGATCCCAGGGAAAAGCCAGACACTGGAGAATTCCCATCCCAGTTGTACCCAGGGCCTGCAGCTGCCCAAACCTCCAGTCACAGTCTGCCAGCACCCACCAATTAATGAAACCACACTGAGACCCTCAGCCTCAACCTGTCTCTGTGCCCAGGGCATGCTCCTACCTCACTGTCTGTCTGGGTGGATTATCCCAAAAGTCCCTTTTCTCACCCCAAAACCCCATCATAGGAATCCCTGCCAGCTTTTGGGGTGATGGGGTTGGCCCCTCCCAAATCCATAGGAGCTGGTGCCCTGCCCCCACAGTTATGGGCACTGGCTGAAATTCACTTTTTCATGGAAATGAAACTTTCAAGGGAAAAATGAGACTTTTAGGAGGGAAAAAAGTGGGGTGCCTGTGGTGTTGGGAAGGGTCAGGATGAGGTCACCCTCACCCCAGAGGGTTAAGGTGCCTGCAGAGGAGGAACAAGGATCAGGAAAGAGAAGTGGGGCTGCTCTGTGGCCAGATGGGGAAGAGATTAAAAATCATCACCAGCAGCTTCCAACTTCCCCCTGCACGTGCCCCCTCCAACCAACCGAGCCCTTGTCCAGTGGAATTCACTTTAATTAACACCCTGCTATTGATTTGAAGGGGGATTCTGCAAGCTGGAGACAATGGGAAAAGCTTTTGGATGTTGCTGCCCTCGAATAGGATGTGGGGGAGGGCTTCTTTCCCACCCTGGTCTCTGTGGCTCACTGGCAGGGCTGGAAAGCTGGGCTGGGTGGAAGTGAAAGCTCCAGCTCAGCAAATTTCTAAGAGCATGAAAGGGGGATACTCCATCCTGCATGTCACTTAGCCAAAGCCACCACATCCTTATCCCCAGACATCTCCTGGCTGGTGCCAAGATACCTTGAGTTGCCCATCTGCCCAGTGGGGACCCAGGCTTGGATGTTTTAAGGGAAATCTCCATTTAGTGAAGCCTGAGGGTGTAATGCTGTGGAAAAATCGGGGAAGCGCTGGGAATTTTCGGGTACTAAACATGGATTGTTGGGAATGGGGCACAGGGTGATGGCAGAGCTACTCTGTCTGTGGGTCACCACCTTCATCTCCCCATGATTTGGTGCCCCAACACAAATCAGCCCCTCAGGGAGGCTCTGGGCAAAATGGGCTGCAATTCCCTGCTGGAAAGGGAATGATGGGGACAGGAAAAGTACAATGAGCTTTCCCTGTCTCAGCTGGCCTATACCTCTCTCTGTGTAAATATCAATATCAATATCAATATCAATATATACCTCTATACATAAATACACCTCTGCACATCTCCCCACATATACACCTCACTATATCCAATCATACCTATGGCTCTCTACACACACACACACATATTACATATTTATAAATATAAATCTCTCCACTCACACAGACACGAACTTCAACACAATATACACAAATACATGACCCCTATACACAAAAATATGTCCCTGAGCACATGGAGTCACACTCGTGTTGATACATAACTCTGTGCATATATATAGAAATATATTTATACATCTATACACCCATGTCTATGCAGACATGCTCATATATAGGAATATATTTATGCTTCTGGATGTATATATGCACAAATATATATAAACATATATAAAAGGTAGAGGTCATGCTGCTGGCATCCACAGCCGAGGTGCCGAGGAAAACCAGGTCCCTCGAGCAGATTTAAGCACATTTAGGTGCAATACAACCTCTGGCACGGGGCTGATCCCTATGGATGCCTGAGGGATGCAGGCATGTCCCAGGTGCACCCCAGACCATGGGAGCAGAAGGACAGGGGGAAATCCACCCTGCACCAGCCCTGTCCGGGGGATCACGGTGGGATTTTGAGCCCTGCTCCATGGTAAGAGCTGCCAAACCTCCCCAGGAGCGAAGTCCGGCAGATTCCATTTGGAGTGGCTCTGGGATCACTCCAAATCCCAGCCGAAGCACGGATGTTCTCTGGATCTGACCCATTCTCTCCTGTTCTGCCTCATCCTGCCCAGTTCAGTTCGATCTGTTTGGGTCCAGTCCTGCTCATTCTGCCCCATCCTGCCCAGTTTGGTTTGACTCTGTTGGATCCCATTCTGACAGGTTCAGCTTTACCCCTCGGTTCCGATCCTGCCCGGTTCACTCTGACCGACACGGATCCCCTCCCTCCCAGTTGGGACTGATCCCCTTGTGTCCCATCTTGCCCTGTCCAGTCCCATCCTGTCCACTAGGATCCCATTCTTTCCCGGCTCGGCTTGTGCCGTCCCCCAATCCCCATCCGCGGCACTTACCGGCAGCGGGATGTGCCAGGAAAGAGCGGGTTCACTCTAACCCTGTAAGGTCCCATCCTGCCTGGGTGGGTCTGACCCTGTCCTACCCGGTCCAGTCACATTCTGTCCGGTCCAGTCCCATCCCGTCCTTCCAGCCTACCCTGTCCGCTTCACTCTGGCACAATTGAATTCCATCCTTTCCCGATTCGGCTGGTCCCGTACTCCCGGTTACGCGGCACTTACCAGAGCGAGATGCGCCGGGAGGCAGCCGCTTCACTCTGACCCTTTAGGGTTCCATCCTGCCCTTTCCAGCCCATCCTGCCCTTTCCAGCCCCATCCCGCCATTTCCAGCCCCATCCTGCCCAGTTCACTCTGACCCCCCGAGACCCCATCCTGCCCTGTTGGCTCTGACCCTTTCGGGTCCCAACCTGCCCGGTTCACTCTGACCCTGTTGGGTCCCATCCCGGCCCGGTTCGGTGGATCCCGTTCCCACCGTTCGCGGCACTTACCGGCAGCGGGATGCGCCGGGAGCCCGCGGCACGGAGCTCTCGGAGCCGCCGCGGTGCCGCCGCCGCTCCGCCCCGGGGCCGTCCCTCTCCGCCCCGCTCCAGCCCCGGCACCTGCGGGAGCGCCCGGAGGGGGCTGGGGAGGGGGCACAGCTGGGCTGGGACAGGGCAGGGGGGAGAAACAGCTGGGCTGAGAGCGGCCAGCATGGGGGGCTCCCGGGCAAACATCTGGCTTCGGATTTTGGGCGAGCATCTGTATCCGAGCCGTTGTCGCGGGGCTTCCGACAGCCCCAAAAGTGGGATTTGCAGGGTGCGATGCCTACGGCCTAGGGACAGCTGGACTTTCCTGGCCCTGGGTGTCGGGGACAGGGTCTCCCTGAGGCATCGGGGCGCAGCCAGAGGGGTCGGTGCCTCCCGTACCCATTAACCAGGCGGTCAGCGCTCCGCGCTTCCTGAACAGGGCTATTAAAGAGCAATAAGGCAAAGAACCTCGGGGGGACGGCTTGGGTACGGAACGGCAGATGCATAAACAGCCCTGGGATGCTGGGATTCCGGGGGACGACGGGTTTGACCCTTTCTCTCCCTGGAAACCCTCCAGAATTATTTCCTGCTTTCTTTTGGGGGGCTTGTGATGTGTCTCGGTGGATGTGGAAGGGAAGAAGGTGCTGAAGGCGTTACCCAGGTGATGGAATTCCATACGGGGGGCTCCCCAAGTATCACATTATTGAGCAGGCACCCAGATATGTCGTGACAGGGTTTGGAAAGGAGGGTGCAGTGGAATGAGGCTTCTGGATCCTGCTGCAGTGGACAAACACGGGCTTTCATCGATCCTGGCGTGAGCCCACAGCCCAGCCGGGCAGCGTGGCCACGGGAGAAATGGGCACTGGCAGGATCTGACACGAATATTTGCAACCACAGCCAGGCTGGAGCCATCCCTCACATCCCGGGGATGCCCGGGCTTGTGGGGCTGGGTTGGCGGTGGCTCGGTGCCCCGGTGAAATTCCCCGCTCCCTCAGCCTCCACGGGGAGAGGAAAACTGGGGGGGGGGGGGGGGGGGGGGGGAATGCGTTTTTCCCCAGAAAACACACCTTGTGCAAACAAGCCCAGCGTCCTGGGATGAGGAGCCCAGGACTTCCCGCGAGCATCCGGGGAATGCAGCTGGGGATGGACGCGACTCATCCCCCCGGTGAACTGAAAGTGAGGGAATCTGTCCCGCCTCCAGGGCTGCCTCTGGCTTTGGGGAAGGCTGGTGTCCTCCTTCCTGGCACAGTGGGTGTCCTTGCAGGTGTCCAAGGTGAACAGCCGGCCGTCCTGCTGTGGGGACACTGTAAATAGTGGTGGGAGCGTTAAAAACAGAAAATATAGTAGTGGCTCCTGGCTGCCTGCCACCTCCAAACACCTCCACTGAGCCACAAGCCCAGCCCTAGAGCACCTGGAATTAATGGGAAACCCCCAAAAAAGGACATTTTGGGGGCTGAGCTGGGATAGGAGAGGCAAATTTGGAGGCAGTAGCTGGGTCTAAAAATTGAGATTTCGAGCAAACCATTGTTTTGATATCTCTTCTTATTAATACCAAAGGATTGTTGGGAAAAATAAGTGGGGAAAGGGACTAGCCTGGGTTCCTCTTGGAGTCTGACCAAGTGAATTAATCCTTGGCAAAAAGGCCTGGCACGGTGGTTGGATTTGAGTTTCCGAGCCCCTGGTTTCTGTTCCTCCGGCTGGATGCTGCCAGTAACTGCATTAGCTCCTGAGTGCAGGTGACCTTTGCCACTGCTGTTCCCGGGGGGGTAATTGCACCTTCCCACCGGTATCCAGGCTTCCAGCTGCCAGCAGATCCCAGAATGGCTGGATGTACACAGGAACATCTGTGGTCAAGGCCAGGGAGGCAGTTTTGAACTGGGACCTTGGCCTTTCAACGTCTGCAAAACCTCTTGGAGGTGAAAAGCAGCATTTTTCAAATGCTGAAACTCTGTGGGAGCCTCGGGGCTGGGATGTCCCCACCACCAGACGCTGGCTGTCCCCATGGGGAGGTTCCTCAGAACTCTCAGGTTGTTCCCCAGCACAGACATGCAGGGATCAGGCTGGGTCCCTTCTGCCTCAGGCTCCACCACGTCTCACCAGACCGGAGACGTCTTGCATGAAGAATTTCATTACATCTAAAAGCTATTTATAACGGAAATGGAGTTAATCTCTCATGTCCTGACAACTCCAGCCTGCCAGGGTGGTGGATCTGGTTGAGCTTGCTCATGAGGAGGTGATACTTGATGACAACTTTCTCTTTTTAAGCCAGCTCAGAGGATATGGTCACCCTAGACTCCTCCATGGACATCTGCTATCCCAGCACCTTTTGAATCCCTGGATTTTTGGCAGAGAAATTGTTTGGTGCATCAAGTTTCATCTCCAGAGGTGTACTTGTATGGAGCCCTGCACTTTCTTGCTGCAGCCATAGTTCACCACAGCCAGAGCAGAGCAGCCAGCTGGGGTGAAGTCAGCTGTGTCCTCTCACTGCTGGACTTCTGAGTTGGAGAAACTGGTCACCCTCCACTGCCTTGAGGGGTCCTTTACAATTCGGACCTTCACAATTTATGGTCAGCTTTCTCTCTTCAAGGACAGAGCTGGGGCTTGGGATGGGGACATCTCCAAACTTTTCATGGTTTTGTAGAAATCAAATGCCTCCAGGTTAGCCACAATCCTTCATTTAGCTCCCTTCCCTCCATCCTGAAAATCATTTTGGATTTTCACCTCTCTTGGCTCTTCCCATCCAAGGAGATGAAAAGATGTCCAAAAGTAGGTTCATATCCCTGTGGGGACCTGGAGGATCTGTCCATGCTGCCTGGGGTGATGGTGGAGCACCCCAAATCACTTTGGATCACCTGCTCCGCGTTCCAGACCACATCCACAAGAAGGAATAAGGAGCTCAAAGCACACGGGACCTTGAGGTGCCTTCGGGATTTCCCACCTGGGGAAGATTTAAAACAATGTCCCTCAAGTCACTGCTGTTTCCTCATCAGTTTGTTTGCTTTGGATGTTGGATCTGAGGCAGTTCTGCAGCTGGAGAGCCTTCTCTGGGAAATGATTGAGCCCAATTACAGCAAGGGATCAGGTATGGAAATGCTGGTGGAGGTGCCTGCACTACCCTGAAGAGACCACACAGCCAAGGGGTAAACCAGTTGTTTTAAGGCTGAAACCCAGCATCTCAGGGTTGAGCCACCTTGAGGAACTCCATGACCCTGGTCCATCACCATGAGCCAGGGCCATGCACAGTTGTCCCAGTTTGCCACCGTGTGTGCACCCAACACTTCGATCATATGGATGGGTGGAGACAGCACAAGGATGAGGTGGTTGAATTTCACCAGGAATTTTGTGCAACACAGATGTAATTCTTCACATTAGAAACTACTTGGTGCAACTTCATGTTTCCTCCCTGGGAACCCTGCACTCGGTTCTGGAAGCAAGAAGGAATTTTCCATGTGACTTCCAACCCATGGATGGAATCACCCAACTGGATCGATCTGCAATTTTTAGTATGTGCAACAAATTTGTGCATTTCCATAATGGGAATTTTAAGTATTTTCTTAAGTAATTTTTCAGGTCAATTGAAGTTATTTCCTCATTAATACCATTCAATGCAGTGCTGTTGACTCAGTTTGCCCGTCCCCTTGCCAAGGGCTGTAAAGATGGGGATTCCTGAGAACTCAAAATAACTTCAAGGCATGAGGCACCTCCCAGAGGGACCACAGCTTTCTAGGAATTCACACTGAGAGCACGGATCATTTGCTTCCCAAGAGAACGCAGGGATCTGCTCAAGTTTTAGGCTGGTTCTCCCTTTTCCTGCAGGTTGGTCCATCACATCCAGCCACCACAGCAAATATTTAAAACACACTTCCCTATTCCTTCCGCTGCAGAGGAAACCAAACTGGACATTTATTTCAGAGGAAAAAAGCCCTCTGTTTCATGACTGGCATCACTGATGATGTTTTCTGTGGGAGCTACTCATATGTCTTTACTTCTCCCTTTCAATTCTGCTTCTCAGAAGATCATGCTGTGCCCTTGAAGAAGATGAAAGGGGAAGGCATGTCCCAAGTGATTTATTTTTTTAATTCCAAGAATTGGTCTCTTTTGTATAAGAAGGACATTTTTTTTTTCCTTTTTCTGTGGAAGAGCAGAATTACAAAAACAAGGCAAAACTGAGTCACAGTTTTCTCTTCTGTCATTCACAGGTCAGCAAAAATAAAACTCCACCAGTGCTTGAGGTTTGTACTCAGCTAAACGAAACGTGATGGTGACATTTTGTAGGAAGATTTTGGAGATATCCCAGGCAATAATACCCCTTGATTCAGGGATAAGAGGTTTTTCTGCTCTGCTTTCTGGGAGGTGACTGAAGCACCACATGTTGGAGGTTTTGCCAGGAGCAGCCCCACAGAGGGACGGTTCCATGTCCTCCATTCCCAAAGGGGAGTTATTTCCATTTCAGCAGCATTACCTTGGCAGCACCTTCTAAACAAAGCTCAGAGCAGAGCCAGTGCTCAGACACTTCATCCAAACACTGGGGGGAAACAATAACAAGGAAAATACAATCCTGGGGGGTCCTGGCCATCAAGTGTCTGCGTTTGGGCAAAACCAGGCACAGCTGCTGAGCCTTCTCTTTTGATGCGGTGGCTTTCTTGTGTCTGGGGGGTTTGAGTGGGTGGGATTCAGGTGCCTGTCCAGCACAGGAGCGTGGCCAGGGGATGCTGATGGATGCTCAGGAGATGCTGATATTGATGTCAGGTGTAGCTTTGAGGGATTGTAAGACCATCCTGAGCAAGGAGGTCTGTGCTTTAGGTCACTGCTGGGAGTGGCAGGGTGGGCCAGGGAGATCCTGTGGTGACCCCAATCTGTGCCTCGGTGCCTCCAGTTGCACAAAAGAGTGAATGCCCAGCTTTCGGCTTCCGAGTAACAGCTATAAACCCCTCAAACAGAGCGTTGGGAGGTTGTATCCCACGTCTGCCACAGGTGAAACCTCCTGGAGCAGCAGGCAGGGCCCTCCTCCTCTCAACGCTGCGCCATCTGGGACACCTGAGACCTGCCCCAGCCAAAAATGCTCAAGCAGGTCCATCCCGCTGGGGATGTGTTGCAAAACCAAGGCAGTGGCTGAGTTCTGCACCTCAGCAGGGAGGGAGGAGGGGAATCTGATGGGAAACAAGATCAGCTTGTTGCCCCGGAGCTTGCGTGTGCTGGCAGGCTCAGGAGCAACGGTGACCTCACTCAGAGCACCTTTAGTAGTGTTTCAGCCTCTTGAACTTGTTTTTAAAACCATTTTCCTGCAAACGAGGTTCTCTTCTATTTTTTTCTACTCCAAGTTATTATTTTTAAATCCCTTTATTCAGGCCAGGAGCTGCCAGTGCTTGGGTCACACTCCGTGCACGTCAACCCGAGAGTCCTGATCTCAGCAGGGTGGTGACTCCTCCAACTTAAGGGATAAATACCCAGACAAATCTGGCATAAACAGAGAAAATGATGAAATGGGTTTGATTTAATATATCCAGTAATCCTAGGCATTCTCACTTCCTTCCCGTTATTATCTGATGTGTCTTCTATTCCTGGATACTCAGAGAAATTTGCTCAAAGGAAAACCAAACAATAACAGACAGGAGATTAAAATAAAACCAGAAAAATAATGGGAATGGCGGACAAGAAATCATTTGGGATTCCAGGAAGGTTCAAGGGAGTCTCCTGTGCAGGAACATGACTGTGCCATGCTCCAAATCCCCGTTGGAGGGGGAGGTGAAGGTGCTGTGCTCCCCTCAGGAACAACTGCTGGGCTTGGGTGTTCCTGGTCCAAAGGGACTCATCTCAGCAGGAGAAGGAGCCCTGGGATGTTCTCTGGGATGTGCTGTGGTGGGCTCTGTCCCTGACACATGGCTCTGAGCATGACTTATTCCCACTCTTGTCATCCAGAGGCCAAGATGGGCTGAGACCAGGCGGCTGTAATTAAGCAAATCATTAAATCTGTTTTCCAGGCACTTGGACATCTGTTTTTTAACCCAGCCATGAGAGGAAGCACTGGTTTTCTCCCCCGGATGAGACCAGGTGCCAACCACCCTTGGCTAAGCAGGACCTCTGAGCACCACACACCTCGTGGTCTCCTCTCATCCTGGCACACCTGGATATGCCAGAGTGAGGGCTGAGCTGCATCCCATTTTCTCCTGGGTGAGTGTCCAAATGTCCTGACCTCTGGGATGTTGGAGGTACCACGTGGCCCATGAGCCAACACAGCAATGGTCTGGTTTGGCCATTCCCAGGCTGGGAACCTCCAAAGAGAGCTCTTCCCTGTGCTCATGTGTGCACAATGCTTTCAGTCTGCAAACAACCAGCACAGCTCAAGGGCTTGGCTCTCACTCTGCCAGCTCCTGGATGTGCTCCTCCACTGACTCTTCCCCTCGGTGTGTCTCAGCAGCCCTGCTCCTCCCTCCTCTCTGAGCTCGTCCCATGCCAGGCATTAACATGGAAGAGCTCCCAGATGTCAGGGACGTCCCCATGTGTTGTGGTTTTGATTTAATCAGGTAGAAACACTAATCTTGTGTAGCAGTTTGGGGTTGTTAATTAGAATTTTTTTTTTTTTGCTGTGAGATAGGATTAGAAAGAAGGTATAGAAGGCTTAACTTTAAATGGTACAAAGAGAAAGTTTATTATTAGAAACTATAAGAAAAAAAAGAATAAAACTCAGAATGAAACTTTTAGAATACTCTTCCTTCCCCACACACTTCTTTCATTTCACACTGATAACAGAGGTGCTGTGGTTAGTACGTTGTCCTGGATTGTCACATCATCATCAATATCCTAGGACCAGTGAGGAAGACACATCCACAATAGCAGGCAACATTAAACAGGTTCCTGGTGTGGTGGTGAAGGCAAACAGCCGGGCTTCTCCTCCTCTTCCTCCTCCTCCTCGGGCACTTAATATTGACTGGGTTTATGAATTAACTTTCCTCTGAGCTAGTCGGCAGAGCCCAAACAGGGACATTAAACAAAAAGCAAGTGGCTTGTGACTCACGCCATGGCCTCGTGCCAAGGCAAGCACAAAAGCAGAACCCTTGGAACTGTTCACTCTTCAAATCCACATGGTCCTGGAAAGGATACCTGATGGGTCCTCTCACTAAATTCAGCTGGGGCAGGTGGAAAACTTCTCTCCTTCCCAACCCTGATGCTCAGGAACTCTGCTCCTCACCCAAGGCAGAGTCAATCAAGCAGAACAATCCATGGAGACATTCCTTTGGGAAGATAAACCTCATCCCTGAGGGACACCTGGCTCTCACAGTGACACAGACCTCATCCTGGATTTGAGATTTGGGATTTGGGAAGGTCCCTCTCCCACATGGCACAGGGCCCTGCTCCTGCATGGGACTGTGCAGCCCTGTCCTGCAGACTCCCAGAGGTCTCTATTTTTGAGGAAAATGAGTAAGAGTTGATTGTCCTTTTGGGTAGGAGTGGATCAAAGAAGTTTTAAATAGTAAACCTGTCCTTTCCTATACTTATTTCCCTCTTTATTCCCCCTCCTGGCTGCTGGGAGGTTTGTAAACATTTATTAAAATCTGCTTTGACATGTCATGCTGAGTATTTCCTTTTGGCCAGCTTCTCACACGTTTGCTTCCATCCAAATTCCCATACAAGGACAATGGGGAGCCAAACCCCTTTCATCCCTCACAGCCTGCCCAGAGCCCTCTCAGGGGTCACATCTGGAGGGCAGGGAGGCTGAAACCTCCCCAAGGTCCTGGCTCAGGCAGATCCTTTGCTCTGCTGGGCTAAGGAGAGGGGCTGTCTCCACTAGCTGCTTGCAAGGCAAAAATGCAAGGGCAATGGGTGAGGTGAGAATAAGAAAATGGAGCCAGAGTCTTTGGAGTGGTATCCAGGTGATGAACACCAACATGAGAAATTCTGTTTAGACACAAGAAAATCATTTTGCTACGGTGAGGGTGGTCATGGAGATGCTCAAAATGCATCTTGACAAGGCCCTGAGCAACCCAGTCGCAGTCCCCGTGCTGGAGCACTGGACCAAATGGTCTCCAGAGATCCCTGCCAGCCTTGGTCCTCTGGAAGGGAAGGGAAGAGAGGACACCCCTAGGAAATAAACCCTGTCTGCTTGTGTAGGAAGGGGAAATCTCTCCCATACTGAGAGGTGACCAGGGAAGTCCTTGAAGCCACAGTTAGGTGTGACAAGAGTGTGTCTGACCCACACTTCTGTGGTGATGGAGGGGCTGCTGGTTCCAGCCCTTCCCAAGCCTTTTTATGAAGCTTTCTCCCAGACACCCCAGGGCATATCAGAAGTGCAGTCCCCTGCCTTGACTCATGGAGTGGCCCTGCAAGGACACAGTGAGCTCATCCTCATCCTCTGCCTCCTCCTCCTCCTCCCCCTCCTCCCTCCCCATTAAATCCCAGACATCCTCCAGATGTTCTGCGGAAGGATGAACACCATGTTTTTTGTCATTAGATCAGAGAGAAAAGCTCCGGCTGCAGTGGATGAACTTGTGCCCTCTGAAGCAGGTGCCCAAGTCCAGATGTTCACAGCATGGGCAGGGATGAAATGAGGGAGAAGGTTGGTCCGGGAGAAACATCTGGGCACGGTGGCTGCTTGACCTGCTCTCCTTGGAGAGGGACTCCTTTCCAACTGGTTTGGAAAGGCAGCACAAGCTCCTCTGGAGATGAGAAGCACTGGGAAGCACCAGCACCTCTCACACTCCCACACACAAAGAGCCACAGTCACATCCGGTGTGGGGAAAAAAACAAGTGAAATATTGGGCTGGTGAGAAACTGAAAACCCACCTTCTTTAATAAAATCATAGAAAAGTTTTGGTTGGAAGGAGTCAAAGTCCAAACCCAGATCAGGTTGATCAAAGCCCCATCCAGCCTGACCCTGAGTGTTTCCAGGGATGGGGCATCCACCACATCTCTGGGAACCCCGTGAGGGTGTTCCACCACCTTCGTTATTACAAAAAACAAACTTCTTGCATCTAACTTTTTGTCCTGCTTTCTTCTTTCTGTGCCATAAATCATCTTATGACTCACTGCCCATGGATGTGGAGTGAAGAAGGGAACAGGGCAGGGAAAGTTGATCCAGAGGGAGAATCGAAGGCCTGGAGCTCAGTGTTTTCCTGGGAGCTGCTCAGAGGTGTGATGTCCCTCTGCTCCAGCTCCTCACCCTTGTCTTGCAGAAAAAGCAGCTTTCTGGGGGCCTTCAGCAGTTCTAATCAGGTCCTCCCTTAGCCCAAACAACCCCATTCTCTGGCTCCAGCCTGTGCTTGCCCTCCAGGGCTGCTTGGTTCAGTGCCCTCGGGGGCATCCTGAATGTTTCACCCACTGTGGATAAAGGGACAGGGTCACTGTGTCCCTCACTAAGCTGTGCTAGGAGGAGGAGGTCCCTCTCTTCCAACAGGGCCTCCCAGCACACTCCTAACATTCCTCCCAGTGCATCCAGCCTCCTGGTTTGAGAATGGAAAATGTAGAGAGAAGTGCTGAAAAGCGTAGTGGGGGGTGGGAAATAGGTACAACCATGTATTCACTGCCCCAAATCACCCCTCTGTGCTCACCCAGCCTGCAAACCCAGCTGGCAGGAGAGGGATGTTCTCCCAGTTTAAAAGTGCTCCCAGTTAAAGATTCCTCCCAGTTTACGAGCACAGGGAGAGTATTTGGGGGAGATAAGGGCTGGTACAGATGCAGGGAGCTGGGCTGAGATAAGAACAACCATTGGCTGAGCTGCAGAGCACGGAATTGTTTCAGCTCCAGGAAGTTGCATCCATGGCCAAGCGAGCCTGGATTGCACCCGAGATAGGAGAGGGACACACTCTGCCAGCCCTGGGGGCATGGACAAACCCTGCCCCTCTGGGACTCAGCCCAAAATCATGGATGTTCTAATTGGATCCCTTTGCTCCGCTGCCCTTTGCACACCCGGGGTTAAAAATCACAGCTATAATTCATATAAATAATAAACATAATTTTAAAATTCCAAATAATTATAGCTGAGCATCCCCCAGCACCCTGATCCAGGTTCTGGCTCCTTCTCCAGCTCTCTGTGGTATTGTGGCTGGATGCAAAACCATGCTCAGGGTTGTTTCCCTTGGGAAATTAAACTGGCATTGGGTGTTTCCCTTCCCTTGGCCTTGGATGGAGGTCACATACTCCAGGTCCTTCTGCTTGGTTCAACATTAAGGCTGGACTTGATGATCTTCAAGGTCTATTCCAACCTTAATGATTTTATGATTCTACAATGTGCTGCAAACTTCTCTCTCCTCCTTCCCTCCTTCCCAATCCATCTTCTTTGATTTCCACATTGTTCTTTGCACACAGGTTGCCATGCACTGAGCAGGTCTAAGCATCCCTGAGGATTTGCCTGATTCCCTTTCCTTCAG
Organism: Cinclus cinclus; assembly: GCF_963662255.1. Lineage (NCBI taxonomy): Eukaryota > Metazoa > Chordata > Aves > Passeriformes > Cinclidae > Cinclus > Cinclus cinclus. The sequence goes on from NC_085047.1 coordinate 1,489,861, forward strand.
GCTCAAGCAGGATCTTGCTTCTTTTATCCCTTCACCCAACAGTAAAGCTCATTTTCAAAGGACAATGCAAGTCCTTAATGCCACAAACCAGCGATTTCTGAATATTTGGGGACAAGGCTTGGGATTATGCAGAGCTGTTTGCTGCCTACCTCTGAATTACAGTGACCTCCCACGAGCAGCCACAGTGGGAGCACCAGGGAAATACCAGTGCCCCAGAAATACTGCACACAAACAGCACAAAAAGACAAATATTTGTCCCTTCATACTCCCCATGAGGGTTCCTTCCATGCAGAAGGAATCCTCCTGGCCCTGGACTGGGATGAAAGGGAGAGGAAAAGGTGGAGAGGAAGAGAGGCTGGGGGAAAAAATAACAGAGGCAAACAAGCAGCACCAGCATTTGAGCCAGACCCTGGACAGTGAACTCAGCTCCTCTTCGTGATGTTTCCTAGGACACCAAATCTTCCCTCTAATTTGAATGGATTATTTTAACCAGGAATTAATGTGTGTTGCTTATGCGGGCCACATTTCTCACCACAGCCAGTGGCAATCTGTGTGTTTGCACTTGGGACACAATGCCAGAGAAGTGAAATACAGATCAGAAATCCCAAGAAGCTTGGAAAGAAGAGCTGATGCTTCAGCAATGTCTCTAACAATGGGCATCCACCCACTGGGTACAGAGGAGCTGTTCCTCTCAGTTTGGAGACTGGGAAGTGACAATTCCTGAAGTTTCAGCTTTATGAAAGTCATCCATGGGGATGAGGGATCCAAAAAATCCAGGAAAAGCCCTGTGATGAGAAGATGAATAGAGAGAATGGAATAACAGAACATGTACTATTCTTGTGTTCCCACAGTTGGTTGTATTTGATTTTGGATGGGCTGATGGTAGCTTTTCTAAGACAGCAGGCGTTCATGAGCACACTGGAGTGTGTTTCAGAGAATCATGGAATTATTTCAGCTGGAAGGAACTTTAAAGTCCATCTTGTTCCAACTCCACACCATGGGCAGGGACACCTCTCACAAGACCCCCAAACTCTGGCCTTGAACACTTCCAGGGATTCTGGCTCAAGCACCCAGGGTTTCTTCTGCCTCTGTCTGAGCAGAGGTTCATCACTTCAGGACCTTCCTGCCTCTGCCCCCGTGGCGAGGAGCAGAGCCTGGTAAGAGGTGGCACCCAGGTCAGCCTGCCCTGGACTTTGTGTCTCGGTGGTCCCTGTGGCTTCCCAGCCTGGTCCGTAACCAGGGACAAGGAGTTGCCTCACTGCTGCCGCAAGATCAGGAACTGCTCTCTCTCTCCATCCTCCTTTCCTCTGGGCTCTGGGGAGTTTCCATTTTTGCTCCTTGGATTGTGTTCAAACCCTCAGGCCACACTGAACAGCAGCAAGGAGGTGAGCTGGTGCCGGAGAATGACGTTTAGGGGACAAAGGAGATGTCCCCATCCTTGTTCTCCATGAAGAGGGAAAGGTTAGGAAAGGGGTTCATCTCTGAGGCCCCCCAAGATATCCACAGGGGATTTTTATCTCTTCAGGTGTGCTCAGCCAAGCAAGGAGTTTCACACCTGGAAAAAGGATCTGGCACCATATCGGGGACATTTTCTGTGTCCATAATATTTCGGCAACACAAAGAGGGACTTTGGTGTGGCTGCACGAGACAGCACTTTTACACCCTTGTAAAAGTGTGTAATTCACAGATTTAGAGCTTTCCTGGGCAAAAAGAAAAGGCTATGTCTTGTTTTAGGGGTGTAGAGACACCATCCAGCCAAGTAAATTTGCAGGTCTTGCACCGTAAAAGTGTAAGATGCTTTTCCTTAGCTTTTCCTCTTCCTCTGGAGGATCCATGCACCAGCTCAGGGTGCTGCCACCAAGCTTTGGGTGGCCAAGCTGTGACAGGCAGAGCCAAGATGAGGCATTTGTTTTGCCACAACACTGACCAGTGACTCTCCAGGGATCGAGCTGGGAAGTTAAAGTGCCCTGGCCCATAGTCAGAGCAAATATTCCCCTTAGGCTCATGTCTGGAGAGTCACTGCCTGCCCTGAGTCTGCTGGCTGGAGAAAAGGTCCAGAGAGGCTGTCCCTGGAGGACAGTGGTCAAGGGGCATCTAGAGGTGACCACACTGGCAAAACCCCAAGCCTCAGAGGAGAAATGTCCACAGCAATGTGCTCCTGGCTGAAGCACCCTTTGGTCCCCACAAGCTCTGGCTGTCCCAGAACACTCGTGTGTGTCAGGGAGGGTTCCCCAGCACACCCAGTTCAGCCAGGCTCTCACCACCTCCACCAGCCTTGCCCTGGGAAGATGCTCATGGGGGTGAGATCCTGGACCCTGGCCTAGACCATGAAATACAAGAAAAAATCATTTTCTACAGCAATATTTGAGAGAATTTACTTTTCTCTCTTTTATTGAGACCATCGAAGAGATTCTTCTGCTTAAAGATCCTCTGGACTTTCCTTTGTAAAAGCCCACAGCAGTTCAACTTCTGTAAAGCCTTTAAAGCTCTCAGATCCTGGAATCCCTCCTAATTTAGCCATGAGTTAGTGCTCCACCCTTGGAGAGGACAAATTCATGGCCAGCCCATAGGGTTGACCATCCTTGGGCATTATCTTGATGTGTTTGATTTGGCCCAACTAAACCCCTGCCTGGCCATGGTTAGAAAGTTGTTTGGATTTAGCAGAGAAGGCTCAGTATCGCTGCAAAGTATTTTCAGTGGGAAACAATTCCTGGTACTGCAGTGTTTGAGTGTAAAATGACAAAGAAATGAGGAAGCTCCTGAGAATTAAGCGGCTTGAACAGGATGAAATGTTTGCAGAGGGAGTGGAAGTGGGCTGAGGATGCAAATGCAAAGCACTGATTCAAAAAGGCCCAGGGCAGCCAGGTCCAAACAGCAGGCTGAGAAATGTCAGCAGGGGAAGGGCAACCTCCTGCAGAAGGTCCTCAGCATGTCCAAACAGGAGGCATGGGAGAGGTGATGGACACAGCAAGCTGAATGTGAAAATCCTCTTGAGCGTGTAGAAGATTTTGAGGAACAACTCACTGAAAGCTGCCAAAGGAGTTAACAGGAAGCAGAGCTCACAGCGCAGAGCTTGGTGGTGGTGGATAAAATTAATTGTGCTGAATTGCACAGTGCTGAGGAGGTGGCAGCATCTCCCGCCAGCTGTCCCTTCCCTGCTGTTCCACAGGGAGATGGGCTGGAGCTGTCACGGGCCCAAACGTGGAACAGAGACCTCAAACTGTGATTAAGCCCCTCATGGCTGTAAAAGACCTGTCCAAGACCCAGGACCAAGAGCCAAGATCACCTGGATGGAACAGGGGGGTTCCAGCCACCAAAACTCACCCTCCAGCACCCACCTGGAGGAGGTAGTGTGACATGTGAAGGTTATAAAAGCAGGAAAGTTTCCAAAGCAGGGAATTTTTCTGGGGATTATCTAACTTACCCCACCTTCTTTTCGCAAAATCCTGCAGCCACAAAAGCAGGGTGTGATTCAGAGCAGGTATCACATTGCTAATTCCTTCCCCCGTCCCTTTCCTATTGCCTCTGCCAGCAATGGGGCACTGGGGCTAATGCAAATATGTATGAAAAAAATGCACAATACATCTCAAAATACATAAATATATATTTATATATATCTAACAGGTTTCACAAGACATTTGAAAAGTGTCACTGCTGTTACCAGGATATCTCCAGATATCCGTAGGAAATTCCCCAGTGGGGACGTCTCCAAATGGCAGCCTGAGGAACACAAAAGAGGCCCTTTTCAGTGGTACTAAACCATGTCATTAAACCTGAGATTACCTGGGGTCAGTTGGTATCATGCAGGGTAAACATTTGCTCTTACTGGAAAAGGATTTTTTTATCCCTCCCTGCTTTTGTGCTTTATCTGCAGGGTAATGAGGGCACTGAGTCTTTCTCTTGCTTCTTTTCTTCCTAAATCGGGTTTCTTACAGTCTTCAGATCCTCCTCCCACACAGGGTCGACGTCAAGCATGTGTCCACCAGTTTCACAATAATCCCATTAACTTGAAACTGGATAAAACCCACAAAGCTGGCCCTGGGCAAGGCTGGGGCAGGAGGCATTTTGTGACTGGGTGGCTGAACCAAAATTTGGGAGGAAAACATGATTCCGGTCACAGGGAGGTCAAAGCAAGTAGCTTCTGTTGATTTCTTTTAACCCTTGCCTATTTTGGTAAAATAAAGGAGTGGAGGTTTTATGTTTGGTTGGTTTTTCATTTGTTTGCTTGTTTTCTTGGTTTTTTTGTGGGTTTTTTTTTTGTTTGTTTTGTTTTTTGGTTTTTGGGTATTTTTTAGTTGCAAAAAGTGTCTTTTTGAAATGAGAACTCAAGTGCTTCGTATCAGAAAAGTAGGAAGAAGGGGAATAATTCTATCTCCCCAAATGATGATGTTTTCTGGGAGTTTAGGTGTTTATAGAAATCACAGAACCATTTGGGTGGGAAGGGACCTTAAAGACCAACCAGTTCCACCCCCTGCCACAAGAAAGGACACATCCCACTATCCCAGGCTGCTCCAAGCTCCATCCAACCTGGTCTTGGACATTTCCATCCCCAGTTTCTCTATTCCTCCCCAAAATACTTCCACCTTCAACTAAACATCAGTCTCTGAGGGGCAGAGCAACACCTTGGTGGTAAATCTTCATGTGGTGCTCACCTGGAATGATTCACCTTCCTTGGACACCACCAGCTGGATCCATAGCCCTGGGCTGGGAATGTCCAGATTAATCATTGCACAACCACCGGCATGGTTTGGACCTGGACTCCTCCAAAGCAGCTCTTTTTTTTTTTTTTTTTTTTTTTTTTGGGATGCCCATCTGGATGTGGCCAAGATCTAGGCATCTTGAGTGGCTCAAGAGGGATGATGGGGTCCTGGAAAGGCCATCTCTGAATTGTGGGTTCATATTGGGGTCTTGTGCAGGTCACAGCCAACATCTCTCCCACGACAGGCTTAAACCACCCAAACCAAGCATATGGTGGGCCACATCAGGGGGAGGAGACCTCAAAACACCCCGTGCCCCCATCAAGCAGGCAGCTGAAGGAGGAACCCGGAGGGGGGCAGTGCTCTTCCTCCATCTACGGGCAACCAGGAGGAAGAGCAGCTGCTACCAATGCAAATTTGCAGCACATTTCAATCCAGCTGCCTTCTGGGGAGGCTCGAAGAGTTACCATAATTGGTACAAAAAATGGAAATATTTTGGCGGTGAGGGGCATTTTGATGCTTCAAGGCATTGTTGGAACTTGCCGCTCGTGCTCCAGGCTTTGTGCTGTCTCACATCACCAGACAGATACTGAAATGCAGAGAGGGGTTGCAACATCTGGGAAGCATTGCCCGGGAAGGGATGATGGATTTCGAGGAAATGACCTCATAAAGTTTGGATGAGGGACAGGACAGTGGGGTATTAATCACCACATGGAATTGGGACATCTTGGGACATGGGCACTCTGTGCTGCCCATGGCCCTGGCTTGAGGCATTATCCTCACATCACTCAGTCCAGGCCACAGTCCCAAACATTCCACCTCCCTGGCATTGCTGCTGCTCCCCACACCTGCTGCATCACCCCAGGCGCTGACCACAGAGGGGTCCCTGAGCCCAGACCACTCTGCTGGGAGCCCATCTGCCCAAGGAGGAGCAGATGAGGAGGGACAAGCTGGGAAGCTGCTCCAGGGCTTTTGAGACTTCCTCTGCAACCCGTGGCAGTTCCTTGGATGCTGTGGTGCACCCACCGTGTGCCAGAGGGGTTTGGGGTCACCTTGGGAGCACAGATGGGCTTGGGGACACAGGTTTGGGAATGCTGATGCTGGTGACGGTGCTGCCCGCCCACCCGCTGCCCCCAGTGAGTTATTTTTGGGTCTCAGCCCTGTGAGCTCATCCTCAGAGGATGCTGGAGGGTGAGACATCGGAGTATTGGCATCTTGCTGAGCACAGGGCTGCAGAAGCTATTTAGGGACAATTTGGGTCATTCAGCAGCTCCCAGCTGGGTTGTCTCGACTCCTTTGCCCAAGGAGGACCAGAAGAGCGTGGATCCCCTGAGCAGCCCTGCAGGCTGCAGTGACAGGGTGACTAACAAAGACACCTCACTCGAGTTCCCAACCCGCTTTGCAGCCCCATCCCAAGGGTCTCGGGCTTGTGGGACCAGATGGACTCGTTCCACAGGCCACAAGGAGCGTTGAACCCGCACCCTGTTTGCAAACAGGCTGTGCTGGCACCCATGTGGAGCCTTGTCCTGCTGCCAGGCTGCAAAATGCACCCAAGTCACGGAGCAGGAGCAGGGCAAGGACCGCATCCGGCTGGGGGGTGGAGCTGCTCACCTGCAGAAGCTTAGGAGTGACATCCCTGTCTCATCCCATCCTCTTGCTTCTCAGCAGAGGAGGTTTGCAGGGAGTTTCAGGGCCCAGATGAATGACTGATCAGGGACATCTGAAATAAACTCGTTTCCAAAGGCAGGGATGGTGGGGAAGCCCCACCATGAAGGGCAGCACCAAGGTCCTTCCCTTCCCTTCCTTGTGGGTGCCAAGTGGCCTCCACCTCCATCCATATGCATCCATCATTTCCTAATGCTGTGCAGTTTCCAACCCACTTGCCCCAGCTGAGAAAAATGATGGCAGCATGTTAAATGAGCATCAAGAGTTTCCTTAGGGGAAGAGATGGAGCTGGAACAGTAGGTGGGAGACTGGATGATGAGCTGATGGTGACCAGGCTCCTCCTTTGTCATTAAAACCACAGATCATAGGAGGAGAAACCACACAAGGGAAACTTGAAAGTGAACAGAAAACCTCCCCATTCCCTGGAAAGTCCCATGGATGAAAATCATGACCGTGCCTTGAGTGGCTGTGAGCACCACAATCCCAGCCTGGGGACAAGGACCCCGCTGCTGGCACAACCCCTTGGCACCAGCAGAGGACTCTGCTGCTGCAGCTTCAGCCTGTTCAGTCAAATTGTTTCTCCATTAAAAATCAGCCCAGGATGGATTTTGCATTGCTGGCCCCAGGATCTTCCATGTACCCTCTACCCCTCCCAAGATCCCCATGCTGAGATCTCAGCTGAAAACCCCTCACCCCTTTCTTTCTAAGTTCAAAGGTGGGAGGTCAGTGGTTTGAGGGCATCTTGAGGCTCCCCCATGATTTAAGGGGGGCTGGGAATGGGGCTGTGACACCGTGCCTTTCCACAGTGAGGGCCAAAAGCAGAGAAGGGTCAGAGCATCAAAGGGGGCTGCAAAACCCACCCACCCAGTCAGGATGGGGGTTTGGGGGTGCTGCAAAAGTGGGAGCCTCCAGCACTGAGCTGAGACCTTGCAGCTCATCTCGTGAGTGAGGAGCCACAGCCAAGAAGATTTCTGGGAGGATTTATGGAAGTGCTGTTCTTGTATTAGTTAGATTTTGGGTGGGGTTTTTTTGGTTGTTCTGAATGCTTTCCTCTGCCATTTGGAGATCAGGCAACAGGCTTGAGGGTTCAAACCCTTCTCCAAACCTGGAGCACGGAAGAGTGGGATTGTGGGCATCTGTGTACTTATATAACACATGCATGTGTGTCTACATGTGCACAATCCAGCTGCTCCCCAAAATGCTGGTGCTTAGCCAGGGCTTAAAACTGCAGGTATTTGAGGAGAGATCATTTTTAAAAACGGGTATTTTAAACTTTCAGATTTTCCTGAGCATTTATTTGTCAGAGTCTGCAAATATTGGTATTGAAGCTGTGAAAGTCTTCAAATAAACTCCTCACAAAGCTGGGTGATTGGCGTGTTATTTCAAACGCCCACTGGTTTGGTTTCTCCCTGAGCAACTGCTGCCCATCCATATGGGGGGAATTTCTGCAATGATATTGGTTTGTGGGATTTGGAACTCCCCCCCGCCCCCCAAGTGTTTGAACAGAACCTTGGCCTGCTGGGTGGCTTTGGACCCGTCACCTTCCCTCACACATCATGGTCTGAGGGACACTTTGGCATAGGGGAGGTTTCTCTGGTGTCTAAAACAAATTTTGAGCTTTTGGGTGACAGTTCCTTTGGCTCATTCTCCTTCGTGTCACAATTTCCCACCAAATTCATAGGAGCTCAACAGTGTGGCGACTTTGTCCCTGAATCAAACTGGCCAACCAGGTCAGAAATTACTTGGAGGAGCAGACAGACTTGTTCCTAGGGATAATCCAGCCCCAAGGCAGAAAAACAGAAGAGAAATGAAGACAGGACTTGGAAAAAGAAGTGGATGCACCAAGTGTTTACAGTAAAAACAGGGCCCGGTGCCTGCCACTGTCCCATTAAGGGTCTACTTCCTAGAAAGGCAAGGAAGGAAAACTCTCCACTTGGATGCTGGGAAAGTCCAGCAGAACTGTGCATCCCTCCAGCCCATGTGACAGATTTGTTTCCTTGGCAGGAAACCATCAGTGCTCTTCACTTTCGCTTCCTGCTCCCTGTGCTAAGGGATATTTAGAAAAAGTGGTTTGTAACCACTTGGCATGGCTGGGTGGATTTTTTTCTGCTTGTTTCTCTGTACAACCTCTGTGCTCCCCATCAGTGGTTGTTTTTCTTCCTTAATTCTCATTCTTGGTTTGGGTGACTCAGTGCTGGCATGATCTGTGCAGAGTTACTGCAGTAAAGATTTGGGAATGATGCTCTAAATCCCAGAAGTTAAACCTATTCACGTGTGACCCCTTGGTGCCTGGGCATTGCCCCCAGAGAGAGATCCCAAAAATCTGGGCTGAAAATCAAGAGAGGTTTTCCAGAGGGTGTATCCTGGAATATCTAATTTAGCAATTCTGGGGCTCACAGCTATTTCTTTGGCTTTATGTTTTTGAGACTTAGTGTTTTGGCAGCTCTAAGGGCTAGAGAGTTCTTGGAAAGAGTAAGCAAAGCAAAGCTTTCTGCCCTGATGCAGGAGACCATGAAGGGCTTCTGTCCCACAGTGGGGGAGGAGTGACTGGCTGCTCCTTAAAAGACATTGCTGGGACATCAAGAGTAAACTGATTTCAGAACAGCTTCAGGATGAAAACTGAATGAATTCATAGAACCAGAGTCATGGAATCACAGAAGGTTTGGCTTGGAAAGGACCTTAAAGATCATCTCATTCTAACCCCCTTGCCATGCGTAGGGACCCCTTGCACCAGCCCTGTCCAGCCTGGCCTTGAACATTTCCAGGAATGCACAGAGCGGTGGGTTTCCAAAAAATTGTATTTGCAGACATTATCCATATCCCTTGGAAGCTCCTCTTTGAGCTTCCCAGATTATGCCTGAGCAGACTGCAGGGTGACTTGGCCACAGTTTGGAATTAACACATCCATGGAGCTGAGTGTGTCCTGAGCCTTGTTTCACTGAGAGAGAAAGGCCCAGGGAAAGCCAGGCTGGGGACCAAGATAAATTGCAGACCAAATGAAAACTAAATTGAAACCAAATGTATTTTTTCATGGGGACTTGTGGTTAGGCTCAGGAAACCTTCTCCTAGTGTCTTCAGGGGAAGGTGAGGAGCCTCTGAAAACCAGAGGTTTCCAATATCTTGGTTTGGTGGCTTCTGAGTGACTGAGAGAACCAGAAAAACAACAACAACAACAACAACAACAAAAGGTCTATGGGATGGGAGACAAATTATTTTGAGATTTGTTAATTAATTACTTCATTTAACAATTTCTTCTAGTCTTCAAGAAGAGCAGCCTAGGAGAAGCTACCATGACCATGGAGACACAACCAAAATAGTTGGCTGTTGAATTTGTCAGCCCCCAAGGGGTTTTGTCCCCTGTGAAGCCCTGCCATGACCACAGCGCTGTGTCTGCACATGGGTTTTGCCAGAACTGGTGGCACCAGTCCCATGGAAATCAAGAGTGAAGACTGAATTTACTGAATTAGATGGAGATCAAGATTCACAAAGAAGTGGACAGCTGTACCTGGAGCTTAAAATATTTCCATGGCATTCAACGATCCAGTTTCTACCCCAAATACCCATCTTTGCACATACCAGAGGAGATGGCAGAGAAGTGCTTGTAGTAGAAATAAACTCATTTACTATCAGAAGTCTGAGGTGTTTGCATGTTACAAAAATAAAAATGTACAGTCATAAAACTCACCTTTTCTTTTTTTTCTCTTTCTCTAGTATAAGTTAGTGCTTGTACAAACAGAAACAAACAAACAAAAAAGTCTAGAGCTAGGTTTCCAGCTGGTACCTCTCCAACCTCTCTGCATCTGGCCAGTGGGACCCCTTGGGGATGAGGATCACAGAGGGACACCCCTGATGGCACTGGCAGTGCTTGAAGCCAGCTCAGAGGGAGGTGGGATTTCCAAGCAGGACCTCGGGAGGAAACTTCGGGTATGTTTTCTGTTGAATTATTCAGAGCACGTAACGTGTCCACACTGTTTTTTGGCAAGTGTGGGAGAGCAGGCAAGGACTGGCCTGGAGTGACGTTTGTACCAGTTCAGTGGCCTGGCTGAACTCATTTCTCCCAATTGTTCGTCTCACCCCAGTGACTGTGCTATGACCCTCACCACAAAGCCAAGCTCTCTCCATAAAAACAAAGGAATAAAGGTGCTGCCACGGTGCAAGTCCAGTCTTAGCCCAATGCTATCCTAAACACACTCAAGGCTGGGATGAACCACCCTACAAATCTCCTATTTGCCTTTGCCTCCCGTGACTGTGACATTATTGGTTGGGACAGGAGCCCCCCATTGGGGGTGGGAGCACAGGAACCTCCCAGTTAGCCCTGAAATTGTCCCAGTCACCCATGATTGAACACCACTGGTGGCACAGTGATGTGGCTTTGTCTCCATCAAACAAGAAGGAAGGATGGGAGAACTAAGGGGTGGTCCGAGGTCTTGGCCTAAGTCAACATCAAATGCGTTTGCCTAGTCCTGAAATTGAACTTTTACAAAACATGACTCGTCCCGTGCTGTAGCCCCAGTAATTTTCATTTTTGGGGAGAGGAATTAGGACTCCTCCTGGCAGGGAAACCGTTGACCTGGGCTCTGGGCTCTCCAACCCAGCAATTACAGGGAAAAACACCGAGAGCACCAACTGGTGAAGTGCTTTTTGGACATCTTTTACAAATCCAGACAGAAAGGCGTTGAGCTCAGCACCACTTGCATCTCCTCAACTCAGGGTTTAGAGCTGGGAAATTCTGTCACCTCTGAGGGACAGCAATGGGGACATGGCAGCACTCAGCCAAGGGAAGAACACTGGTCTTTGCTGCTGGGCTGGAAACATGAGGGTTAAAACAAGACATGAACAGCTCACCTTAAATTTTAATGAGCTGGAGATGATTATTAAAGCCAGCAGCTGGAAGCTGTAGGTTCCTAAAAGCTTTTAAAGGGTGACTGTTGCTGTTGGAAAGCACTCTAATGGGCTTTTTGGAAGATGTTGGCCCCACTTGAGAAACCTACAGGGGACCTTCTCGATGGTACCAGTAAACTCCAGTGGGCTGGTCCCAGTGAACTCCAGTGGGATGGACTGTCTATCAGCACCCTGGTTAATGGGAAGCCAGCCCTTGGACAGGAGCTGGGAATCCCATCCCCGCTCTGCTAGCTTGAAGCTGAGAGAGAGCATTTCTTCAGGGACACAAAGTTGTGGGAGACCCTTTCCCTTTCTGGGTGATACTTGTCCTTGACATTTGCACCAAGCTGTTCATCAGAACTGCAGCTGACCCTCCTCATCCAACCAAAGCCTTTCCTGCCTTGCCAAGGTACAGAGAAATTCCGGCTCCCCCTGTGCCAGGCAATCTGCAGATGGAATTCTACAGGGTGACCTTTTGCACAAGGCGTTTTTGCTTTGGAAAATGATTTGAGGCACTCAGGGCACAATTTTTTTTCCCCAGATTTGGTCACCTCAGCGTTGATCAGAGGGGCAGCCTGGGATGAAGAGCCAGATATCAGGGTTCACGTGTGCAACCACAGCTGCATCTTCCTGAAAAAAATACAGCAAAACAGGCAGAGGAGCATGTTTGACACAGACCACGCTGGAGCGGGTGCAAGCCTAGGCACCCCAAACACCCAAAGCCTCGGGCTCCAGAGCATCCTGTTTCCCTTCACACCCAGGATAAACCCTTCTTTGGAGCACAGCTAGGATTTCAGATCCTTGGAGAGTGTGTCCGTGTCACTGCTGGTTCCCAGGTGACTGTTGGGCACGATGCCCAGAGCCACCTCGTTCTGAGGCTTCCCTGGCATTTTGTTGCCTGTGAACTTCATAAATCGTTGCCCTGCTAAGAAATACAAAATGGGATCCAAGCAGCTGTTGGTGCTGGCCAGGGGACGAGTCACCTTGTAGGCCAAATTGATGGCATTGAGGGTCTGGCAGCTCAGGTCCCAGCTCCGGAAGGAGTAGTACAAGGTTCGAGTGACGTGGAAGGGCAGGAAACAAACAATGAAGACCACCAGGACGATGATGATCATCTTCACCGACTTCTTTTTGGAGCGGGACAGGCGGGAGATGCCCCGGGTGGGCTGGAGCAGCCGCCGGGCCATCAGGCAGTAGCAGACGATGATGACAAGGAAAGGGATGCAGAAGAGCAGCACCAGCATCACCGAGCTGTAGATGACAAACTGGCCAAAGAGTTCCTTGCTGGACGTGTCGTGGCAGGTGATGGTGTCTCCCTTGACGCTGGTGGTGACGAAGAAGAGCACGGGGGACTGGCACACCACAGTCACCACCCACACCGCCACCGACACGCGGCGCGCGTGGCGCACGTGGCCCCACCGCAGCGACTTCAGCGGGAAGCAGATGCCCAGGAAGCGATGGATGCTGATGCACAGCAGGAAGAGGATGCTGCAGTAGAGGTTGGTGTAGAACAGGAAGCGGACGATCTTGCACAGCCCCACGCTGAAGGGCCAGTTGTCCCCCATGGCGTAGTAGTACACCAGCAGGGGCAGGGACACCACATAGAGCGTGTCGGAGATGGCCAGGTTGAACATGTAGGTGGTGGAGGCGTTCCAGGTCTTGATCCTGAAGATGAAGGCGTAGAGGGCCAGCAGGTTGAGGAAGAGGCCCACCACACACACGATGCCATAGGAGACGGGCAGCAGGACGTATTTGAAGTCCTCATCGAACACGCACTTGTAGGGGTTGTCATCTGTGCCACCTGGGTCCAAGGAGCTGTTGAGGATCCTGGTCCAGGCCGGAGGAGTTGTGAGGCTCTCCATCACCCTGGAGGGAAAGCAAAGAGGCTGTAAGGACTTGGAGGCAATAGCTCAAGAGGGCAGCACATCACTGATCACAGCCCCCTGGCATGGAGGAATTATGGTCATGTGGATGAGGCGAGTTTTATTTAACCTCATTTTGCATCTGGAGCACAGAGGAAGAACTGAAATGCTTTAAAGTCACCAACAAACCCCAAGTCAATGTGGGAGTCCACCTCAGACCTCTTGCAGCCCAGTTCAATGCCCCAAGCAGCCCTTCCCACCAGGTTCACACAGAAATTTGGTCTCCTGCTTCACAGAACAGGAAAGACACTCCATTCTGTGTTTAACCAGCCACGAGAAGCAACTCAGCTGAGCACCAGTAAAAATGGGTCCTGCTAAATCCCAGGCAGAAAGGATTAGAAAGTGGAATTTTAGCAAGCAGCCCTCGTGACTGGCCCCCATTTCAGAGGTCTTCAGCTCCTTCTGGTAGGGAAAACCTCACAATACCTGCAGGCCCTGTAATCAAAGCTTGCCAAAAGGAGGATGTTCACCACAGGGACTCTGCCTGGCTTGGCCGTTGATGAGGATGAGGGCTCTTTAATGGGTTTAGTGTTGGGCTGATGGTGGCCAGGTCACAGTCCTGCTCCCTGGCCTTGAGCCCTGCTTGTGCAGAGCTGGTTTCTGCACGGGACTGATTAGCTGGGAAGAGAAAAATGGCCTTGAAAGGGTCTCTGAAGACACGCAGAGCTTGGCCTGTCTGTGAGGAGGGACAAGGGCCCTTTTGTGCCCTGGGCTCTGCTGACACACAATCTCCGAGAGAGCCTGCGGGTCAGGAATCAAATTAAAATGCATTTCCTCCCTTCCCGCAAGAGAAGCCAGATTGATGTCCCTGCTGTCCCCTGCCTTACAGGAAGACTATGGAAATGGGGAGCGGGGGGGGGCGGGTTACACAGAGATGAATCCAGCCCAGGAGCTCAGGGATGAGGATCTCCTGCAGGAGAAAAGGTCTGAGGAAAGGTGCCCTTGGAATGAGTGTGTGGGATGTACCCTGACCCAAACCTCACCAGGATTTTACATGGAAAGGAGCAATCCTAACCTTCTCAGCTAAAGGGCTCAGCTCTAACCTGCTGCCACCATGCTGAGGGACAGTGGGGTCATGACCTTTCTTGCAAAATAAACACCAGATCCAGAACTATCCTGCCCCTACCTCCAATTCAGACCCTGTAGGGAAGGAGGCAACGACAGCCTCTTTGAAGCTGCTAGCCTGGATGATCTCTCACCAAAGTGAAGCACTTTAGGACTAAAAAGCATCTTGACAACTATTTGCTGAGGAAGAAGGGATGAAGTGATGCTTCCAGGCCAAAACAAGGGGTAACTCCAGTCCTTGCTCCAGGGACTGGATCAAACAACCTATCCAGAAGTGCACTGACACCACTCCGATGATGTTTCCCCCATCCTGCTGCTTTCTCTCTCCTTGGAGCAGAGCAGGAGCAGCGCCAGCTTAAGCTCACACTTCCCAAGGACAGGGGTGGAAACCACACACACACACACTCTCACACCCCAGCTAATCTGCAGTATATACAAAAATCCCAATATAACTTTGGGAACCACTCTGTGATGACAATCAGGAGCCAGCACTGTCCTGCCCACAGGGTTTTGCTTTTCCTGCACTCAGTTCAGCTCTGCTCCCATCCTGCTTCCCCCAAGTCCTCAGCAGTGTGTCTGTGGATGGAGAGGGTTAACAGGGCTCTGGAAGATGGGAAAACATTTTCCAGCTGCTGTTCTCCGCAGTTTCTTCCTTCCCTCTGAGCTTTGCAGATCTGTGGCCAGCCAGAGAGAGGTTGCCCACAGAGCTGGCAGCTGATGAAATGGGTTGGACAGGCCACCGTGACCGAGGGAAGCCACACAAGATGCCCTAGAAGGCACAGGGAAGGGCAACAGAGCTCCAGAGGTTTCAGCCTGGCATGGGATTTCTCTATCTGCATTCCCTCTCTCCCCTGCACATAACTCAGAACTGATAGGGGGAGATCACCCTGAATTCCAGCTCATTTTCCCACAGGCTCCTGAGACCCCAGTGAGAAAACCCAACCCAAATCCATCCAGAAGCCAAGGTGGAGAATCTCGTCCGGCTGCCCAGGGATGTGCCAAGTTCCTCATCTCCATCTTCAGGACAAGGAGCAAACAGTGTTTGCTGGTTGGTTTGAATGGAGCCTTGTCCTTGCTGTCGTGCTCTCCCTCGTTTCCCTTCTGGGAATGCAAAAGCCTTTCTTTCTCCCTTTTCACCCTAGTTCTGCCCAGAATCCCTGGGACAAACCCAGCTGTGTGTGCGGGGCCCGTGGCTGCAGTCCACCCCCTCGCTCCAGTCCCGCTGCATCCGCAGGGAGCGAGCTGCAGAGGCCAGGGCCAGCCAGGGCATGTGAAGGCACAAGAGCTGGCAGTGGCACTGCCCTTTGCTGTGCCCACGGGTAGCACAAATGCCAGCTCTGACTGTGACACCCTGAGCCCCCAGCAGGGACAAGGGGAGGGCAAAAGCAGCAGCAACCCCCGAGGATGCCAAGTGGGATAAATATTTCTGTGATCCCCAAAAGCAAACAAACCACGATGCTTTGGTGAGAACCACCTGCATCTGCCTCATCACTTCATCTTCGGGCCCTTCCCGAGGCCACAGTGGGAAGTTTTTTCTCCGGCATTGAATGCAGGTGACCAGGAGCAGCTTTTTGGGTGCTCTCCAGCTATCCACGCACATCCATGCTGAGCCACGTGCAGGTTGCAGTGGCTGGAGCATCTCTCTCTGCAGTGTGGCCTTGGACCTGTTTATCCCATGGCACACGGGGGCTTTTTCCCAGAAAATACGTACCCTCAGTGCCAGTGGATGAAGGCAGCACTGGAGAGGAGCCTGGTGATGAGAGGAGCCAGGGCACATCCCTGCCCTCAAATAAAGTACCCACAGGCACGTGCATGTGAAGTCAGCATCCCAAAATGCTCCTGTAACTGTATCTGCCAGCAATATTTAGATCAGCCAATGTGGGAAAGGAGGGGGATGTCATGGGAGAAGGTCATGGGTAGCTGAGGGATGGGCAGCACTCCATAGGAAGACCACGGGAGAGGCACTGAATTACCAAGTAAAGGCCTTGACTCCTGATTTCTGCTCCATTTTTCAGCATTCCCAGTGCCATCCCAGCTGTGTTTCGTGCTCACGAATTTGCCAGGCAGCAGCAAAGTCACTGAAGACAACAAGGCACAACCAAACCACGGCTGCCATGAATTCCTTTTTCACAGGGGGCTGACAAAGTTTAATTTGCCTTCCCAAATAATTAACGTGGATTAATCTACCAGCAGGACCCCACAGAGGCAGCCCTTGGTTGTGCCACTGCTCCCATTGTTTTAGGCTGGAGGCTGAAACCATGATCCATTCACCGCATCTTCTCCCTGACTCCCTTCCAAAGGACACACAGAGAACGTGGGTGTTTTCCCTGCCCTAATTCAGAGGCATTTCGTAGACTCATCAAAATCCTCGCTCAGGATCAGGAACTATTCGAGACTCTGGGAAGCAAACGACCTGGAATCGTTTTTCACTGCTCTGGGACTGTGGTTCAAACCCTTTGTGACCAAAAGCAAACAGGCAACGCGTTCAGACGCTCCCGAGCCTGTCTGCCCAGAGCCATGAGACGGGACCTGGCCGAAATCTGAGCCTGCCCGGTTTTCATCCTCCCTTTCCCTCTGGATCCTTTCTGCCACGGTGACCTTCAGAGCCTTTCTCCTCTGGGCTGGCCCCAGCCACCAGTGTGGGCTGAGGACCTCCCCAGCTGCCCCAGCTCCACCATCCTCAGTGCTTCTCTCCAGCCATCCCAAGGCAAGACACCTCCAAAATTCATTTCCAGTATAGCCAAGCATCTTAAGGGGTTTTATCCATCTCCCTGCCAGGTAACATACCTCCTTTATCCCTAATAGGTGGGGTCTACCCTTCCTCCACCCCTAAAATAGCCAGAACACCTCATTTATACCAAAACCTTGCAAAAAATCTGTGTTTCTGTCCCTACAAAAAAGCACCTTTGGAGGGCAGCTCCACTCCAGAAATGGAACTGCTCCACTGAAGCAGCCATGTGCCTCAGTTTCCCCTTCTGTTGCCAGGCTGAGAAACAGCAGAGTGGAATTTTTGTCCATGAAAAATATTTTTCTGGGGGTGTTTTGATTTCCTAGACAGTTTTTCAGTAACTTGATCTAAGCTAAAAAGGGGAGAGAAAGTCTGGAGAAAAGATATACTGAGTTTAAAATACTGTTATGACTTTGTTTGGAGGTCAAATAAAATGCTTTGCTTTGAAAGAAATCACTTTTTCTGGGAATTTCTGGTTTCCCCCTAAGAAACTCTCTGAATTCCTCCCTGAATCAATCCCCCTTCCAGCCTTTGCTTCCCAGAAGGTACCAGAACCTCCTGCCTTGCTCAACACCATGGGAAATCAATCAGGACTAACCAAAATTAACCAAATTAAAGCCAAATCTGTGGCTTTAAAGCAAATTTACAAAGCATTAAAACCATCGATGACAATAGTAATTAAGGCCACCTTCATTCAGTTGAACCTGACTCAATTCCCAACATGGCAGGGCTCTGGGGATGGATCCTTCTGGAAGCAAACATCAACCCTGGCCAATAATTAATCCCTTCATCAACACTTCCTTTCCTGCTTCAGCAAAGGCGATGCTCCCTGCCTGTTTTTCCCTGCTGTGGGATTGGGGCGGATCCTATCTGAGCCCTCAAACTTCCAGTTCTACTTATGCCATGGGGGAAACAGACCACTTGCATCCCTTAGGCTTCCTGGAGGTAGAAAGGTGGTGTTTCTATCAAGAGTTTGACTTTGTGACTCTGTGACCATTTAATGCTCACTGGAGGAAGCAATAGCCAGAGGGAAGAATGTGGGACCAGTCTCTGGCCAATTTGGTAATACTACAAGCTCCAAATCTGGAAGAAAAGGACATTTCCATGGAGACCTCACAGCCTCCTGTCCACACCTAGGGAGTCACAATCACCCTGTAAAAACCAAAGGCACAACCAGGATAACACAATTACCTATGGCACCACCAGAAAACCCCACAGGGGGTGGAGACTTTGGGGAATAATTTTTTGCTCCACAGGCAGCATCCCGTGGAGGCAATAGGGTCTTGGCTTCATGGGATGTTCCCATTCAGGTTTTAGTGGGGGCTGCTCAGCACTGAGGAGGGAGCCTGGCGTGGGCGGCAGCACGCTCCACTGCCAGAGAACTATTCATGGCTTTGGCTTCGTGCCAACAACCCGAGATAAAAATCGCACTGGGCAGAGACAGGATAAAGTCACTCAGTGCCACAGAAATCCTTCTGGGGCTTTTATAACCCACTGAGTCCCGGGACGCGGCCGCGCTTCAGGGCTCAGCGCATTTTGGGGTGTCTCCTTTACACTGGAGCCCCTTAATCTATCAGCCACCTTTTGCTGGAGGGAAAACAAGAGGAATTTGGTGGTAAAGAAACGGCTCAATTTTGGCAGCAGCCACCACGCGCTAGGCCCTCCAGAGCTAGGTTTGCTGCTCCTCACCTCGTGTACAGGAAGGCAGTGGGTTGCCAAATGGCTTTTGCAATAAACCGATAAGAAAACTGGAACAGAAAGAAAAATAAGACGTTTTGACCCCAAAGTTGCTCCTGCAGTGATGTCAGCTAGTGCCCAGCTCTGGGAAGAAGGGTCTTTTGGAGGTTAGGAGCTGCTAGAAGGAGTCAAAGGGTTTGAAATCAGAGAATCACCCATTGCAGTGTAAATCAAAACACTCCCAAAGAAATTGCATAGGGAGCCTAGCATGCAGGGAGGTGGAAAAACATGTGGAGCAAAGCAGGGAGTCAGCTCCATGGTTTAACCAGAGCTGTGTACGGGAAATCACGGATAAACAGCCAGTGAATTCCCCAGGGAAGGCAGAAACCAAACAGCAAGGATTATTGTGAATTAATGCAGAAAAAAATCCTACAATTCAGGCACAGAGGAGCCAAAGGAGCAGGAGGCTTCCATGAGTGCACAGTTTGAACCATTTGTACCAGCACTCACCCGTGCCAGAGACTCCCTGCCGGCTGCTGGTGCCACTGCCCTGTCTTGGGGCACTTTGGGACTTTTGGGAGGTTTTATTGGCAGTAGGGGCAGTATTGGGGTTGGGAGGAGGAGAGCAGGAGAGTCAGGGTTCAGCTGTGTCCATGCAGTGTCCCACTCCCTGCTTTGGCTGCCCCGGGACCCTGTGTCACCCACGTCACCCAGACAGCAACAAGTGCCACCACCGTGAGTATGTGCAGTGCGTGTCCGTGTGCATGTGCACATGAGGGCGTGCCTGTCCCCTATACATCTGTGTGTGTGTGTGTGTGTGTGTGTGTGTGCGCGTGTGGGTGTGCCCCCTATACACCTGTGTGTGTGTGCCCCCTACACACCTGTGTGTGCTCTATACGTGTGTGTATGTCCCCTACACATACGTGTGTGTCCCCTATACATGTGTGTGCATGTGCCCATTAATGTGTGTGTGTCCCCTATAGGTATGTATGTCCCCTATACATACACGTGTGTGTGTGTCTCCTTCACCCCCGTGAGTGTCCCGTCTCCCTCACGTCCGTGTCCCGACTCCAACTCCATCCACGAGTTTCCCACTTGATCCTGGAGGCTGCCACCCGTCCTTCCCTGTCGGGAGCAGGACGTGCACCCCCACATCCCCCCATGGTCCCTCCGTGGTCCCCCGCCCTTCGCGGCCGCGCTCACCGGGCGATGCCGAGCCGGGGGCTCCGTGCAGGGGGTCGTGCCGGGATTCAGCGCCGATCGCCCCGCTCAGAAGGGTGGCGGAGGCCGCGCCATGCCCGGCTTTGGTCCGTCCCAGTGCCGCTCCCGGTGCCGCCGCTCCCGGTGCCGCCGCTCCCGGTGCCGCCGCTCCCGGTGCCGCCGCTCCCGGTGCCGCCGCTCCCGGTGCCGCCGCTCCCGGTGCCGCCGCCGCGTGTGAGCCGGGACGGGGCGGGCGCGGGGCTGCACCGCCTTCCCGGCACTGGGAACGCAGCTTGGACGGGGCAGGACAGAGGCCAGAACTGCTCCGCCCGGGGCTGGGACCGCCCCGTCCCCCGGGGACGGGACAGGAGTTGTGCCTGGATGGAAAAGTGCGGGGGTTCGGGACTGGAGTCCGACCGCCCCCTCTCTTTCCCCCTCCCGGAATGGCACTGTGGATGGGATCGGGATTAGGGCTAGAGCAGGACCCCATCGCTCCCTTCCCCGGAGATGGGAGTATGGATGGGATTTGGGCTGGGACCGGGAGTGGGCACCGACAGCTGTCCCATTTCTCCCCGGGAATGGAACAGGGATAAGGGCTGGGGCAGGATACCGCCCCCCCCCCCGACCCTCCCCAGAAATGGGAGCATAGATGGCATCAGAATTGGGACTGACAGTGGAGATAGATGATTGCTCCCCAGATCCTCCCCCGAGGATGGGGCCGGAGTTCGGACAAGGACAGGACCACTCCCACCTCTCTGCCCCGGTAATGGGACCATGGATGGGAATGGGTCTCCGACTGAGACAGTCCGGGGCTAGGACCGGAGTGATGCCAGGACTGGGATGCTGGGACTTTTCATCATTGCTGGAACCAGGAGAACATGGCAGAAGGTTTGCCCGAGGTTTGCTCCTTTGCTGCGTCTTCTTTGAACTGCTGTTCCCACAGAGCCCCAGCACGACACAGCCTCCCAGGAAGCTGTGGAGGGCCACCTCTCCCACAGCTGGCTGATGACCAAGGGAAGCAGTAGCCAGGTTCAACCCAAGCTTCCCGGTGGGGCTCATGGACCTGGGTGAAAAATCCTTCATATTTGGGGGGGCTGGAGGAACAGGCACAGCCTCACTGGATCCCGTGCAGGTGGCCCAGTTGTTTTCCACTGCCGTCAGCACGGAGCAAGCCCCGGTGCTCCCCCGAGTATTCCCCATCTGTGTCCCTGGGTGAAAGCCAGATCCTCCTTCCCCAGCTGGGTCTGATTTCGTGTGGGGCTCCTTGAGCCCCTGGATATGGCTGGGGGGGGGGACCATGAAGCCCCTGATGGAGGAAGGGAAGGACACCAGTGGCATCTATTATTCAACAGCAGAAAGTGGCAGCTGGCTAAGGAGCCATAAAGAGGATATGAACTCCTGGCATGGACACAGTGCTGCAGAGATTTTGCTCATGGACCTCCATGCCAGAAAAGAGCAAAAAAAAATATTCCTGTTTCCTTCTTCTGATGTAATTTGTTTGAGGAGGGAAAACAATACATCACATCACAGCTATTTGGGGCTGATAAGGGAGGAAGGACAGGCTTGCTGCTTGCCCAGAGGGAGGGAGATGCCTGGGAGGAGCTGGTGAGTGAGGCTCAGCTGCGTGAAGCTGCCCAGCAGCGCCCTGGATGCTGCATTCAGCCCATCTCTCCTGGATTTGGAAACACTTCTTGAGCAAAGCTTGGATTCACCCAACCACAGCACCTTGGTTTCATCCTCCAGAGCCTTCACTCTCCCAAGGAGGGATCTTGTCCAGAGGTGATGGATGAACCTGTGGATGATGTCCAGGGAGTTGTTGCTGTCCTTGCCTGAGCTGTGACCTATGGGGTGATCGCTGCTGCTCGGCAGCCCTTGCCTGGCGCCATCTCCCCCAGCCTGGTCCTCCAAGGTCCGAACACCCACAGCTCTTCCTCGTCAAGATAAAGCCAAACAACTCAAAAACAAGAGGCAGGCGCCTTCCTCATCTCCAGGGGTGATTAATTATGGCCAGACCGGCTGCGAGGTCTGCTTGGCGGCTTGGTGCTGGATGCTTCAGCAGGCCAGAGGAGATGTTTTTCTAAAGGCTGCTTTGGAATGGGGAAGTGTCCCCTGGAGAGCCCTCTTCCCATCAGACCTTTCCTGAGCCTGGTTGAAGTCCCAGCAACTTCCAGCAAGCAGGAGCTGCCCAGCTTCACTGTCCACTGCAAGGAAAAACCTTTCCTTTCCCTTCCTTTGCTTTTTCTCACTTTTCTCTTCTTGTTTGGGCACGAGGTAGATGGAAGGAGGGTGTCAGCCCTAACCCACCTTCCTCATTTCTGTCCTTCATACAGGGGGATCCAAAACCAGAGCCTCCCTCACCTCAAATCTCCATTTCCTAGCTCCACAGCAGCTCGAACAAGCCCAAAGAAGAGGCAGATGTTTTAAATCCCGCTGAAAAGCGTATGATTTGTGCAGCTGCAGTGCAGGAGACAGAGGCAATACCCAGCGAGCCGACCTGGAAAGCAGCCCTGTGCTTCCCTTTGTGGCTTCATTTTTCAACTGTTTTGGCAGTCCGGCAGGTTTCTAAGACACTTTCAAAACATTTCCATGTTGACTAGCGGGCAGGAATGTGATACAGGAACGGGTGGACCGGGAAGGTCAGGCTGGCCACAGCAGAGCCTGTTCTGCACCCATGGGTGCAGCTCAGACACGCAGGGAGACACCGGCACAAGTGCTGGAGACAAGCTGGCATGTATCAAATCTCTTAATTTTTTGCCTTTTGTTTTGTTTTTAAAGCCTTAGGTGCAGCAAGTAAGAGAGTCTGGGAGTGCTGGGCTGAGCCTGCCTCTCCTCATCTCAATCTGTGCAAGGGCAAAGTGATGCCCTGATCCCACCTTGATACTTCTCGAGGTGTCCTGTCTGGAAAATCAGCTAATGGACACAGAAACCTGCCCTGTGAGACTGGGCTTGCAGGAGAGACATCCCATGGGGCACGTGTGATTTTGCAGCTTTCCAGGATGCCTGAATTCTACCTCCAGGATGTTCTTGTTCAGGACCATCAACAACTTTCAAGGGGCAGCAAAAGCCAGTGCAGCTGGAGAAGGAAACCTCTGTTCATGGTGCCATTGGGGTGGTCTGAAGTGTTGGTTCCCAGGGATATTCTTTTCCTCTTATATTTACATATATATATGTACACAAACAAGTCTTAGCTTGCTAAGAGTTTCATACCTTTTCTATTTCCCACACTGGAGACGAGGTCAGGTGAGGCTGGAGAGAGACACAAGCTCCAAAATAGAGTGGGTGGGTTGTATGTGCGAGCTGGGGCTGGACAACAGAGAGTCATGGAATTAGTAGGGCTGGAAAAGATCTAAGATCTAAGATCATGGAGTCCAACTGTTAACCCAGCACTGCTGTGTTTGTCGCTAAGCCACGTCCCCAGGTGTCACATCCACCCATTTCTTGAACAGTTTCAGGGACTGTGACTCCAGCACTTCCCTGGTCAGCCTGTTCCAATGTCTGACCACTCTTTCAGTCAAGAATCCTTTCTGAATATCCAATGCAAACCTCCTTGAGGCCGTTTCCTCTTGTCTGTACCAGCAGCTAGTCCCTCTGTCCATCCCTCATCCGCACATGCTCTGGCGGATCTCCTCCTGCCCCCTCTGAGGCTGCAGCACCCAGGAGGAGATGCTGGGTGAGTGCTGAGCACAGAGAGGGACACTTTCCTCCCTTTTCCACCCTTCTCCCACTAATCCCTTTAAGAGGATTGCGTGCAGACAGGGCACAGGGGACCTTCTTTGTTTGGGGCTGGTGCTCTGTGGGGAAGAGGGAACTTGATGCTGTCTGGGGCAAGCAGCTGCAAGCAGCAAGCCTTGAGCACGCTGCTTCAGTTCAGGGAGGGCTTTGCTCTGTGGCTGTGGCCGTCTGGGTGTGGATTTTCTCTCCTCTACCAACGGTTGGGGATTTTTTTTTTTTTCAGCCCAGCTTTCATTTCTCCCCCACTTAGTGCTTGTGATGTGTCTCCCCTTCTCACCATCAGGAGGGTGATGGAGGTGCCACGCACTTTTCCTCCGAGCTCCTGCGTTACCCAGGATTTTTGGAGGGGTTTTCAGAGTCCGAGTGCATTTTCCCCCCTCAGGATGGTGCTTGCAAAGAGGGGAAGGGGTGCTGCCACAACCTCCCAGGCAGCAGGAGCTGCCTGCCTAAAACACAAGCATCCTGTTGTGGCCAAAAGTGTTGCTTCTATAAAGACCATGAATAAATAAACACCTCACACCAGGGCAGGTGTGTTAAAATTAACTATAGGCTTGGGCTATGTGTGCTGTGGGTTCCCAGATATGGTTCTGCTCTGCATCCCATGCAGGGAGGGAGGCTGGGGAGGTCACAAAAAAGTCACAAAACTCATTGAGGTCAGCTCTGACAGGGTCACCTCTGCTTCTGCTGACCCACTGATGGCTTTCTTAGGAGTAGAGATGCTGAGTTTTCTGCCAAATTTCATGACATTTCCTCTTCCTCTGGGACTGCCTAGAAAATAGTAAATAAGACAGATTAAAAAAAAACCCCACCAAAACAAAAAACAATCAAACCCATTCAAGGCCTTATTCAAGAGAGTTTGAGCAAGTTGCAACAACAGAAGCTGCTGGAAGAGTTGTCCTGGAGGACAGAACTTGCTGCTGGAGGAGGTTTTGCACTGATCCTGGCATTCAATAACACAAATAAATACATGTCCTCAAACCAAGCCCTCCTAAAACCAGCAGCAGCAACCCATCCGCGTAATGGTCCCGGCCTAAAATAGTGCTTGGGGAGAGGCTTTCCTGAGAAAGGCTTCTTTCTCCTCATTTCTCTATTTGCAGAGCTGCTGAGGAGCTGTGCAGGCATGGTCCCAGCCATGCCTGGACCCTGGTAGCAGCTTGGTGGGATTCAATGGGCACGGGCAGCTGGATTGCAGGGTCCAATCACCCCCAAATTTTGTGGGGTTACTTCTTGGATGACCCACCTGCAGCTCAGCCTGGGGCTGGAAACGCAGCCTGTCATCACGATGGATTTAGCTCCAGCTGGAAACTGGTTCAAGGGATGGAGTGGCAGGGACCCCATAGTATCCCATGTCTCTCATTTTTTACCCGATCCTTATGAAACCCACAGCAAAGAAAAGCCACAGAGAGGCTCAGGAGCAAATTCCCATTGGTGCTGGAGAAAAAGCCATTTTTCAGTAGTTTTGTGGGCCATTATTTTTGCTCTCAGCTCCCAGCAGTGAGACCATGGAGACCAGCACAGGGTACCACCCTCTTTGTTTCAAACAAAAATACTTGTTCTCACTACGGGACTTTTGAAATCACTTCCTTCCCCTTCTGCTCCAAAACAACCCCTGTGTCCTCAGGGAGATTCCCTGAGGCTGAGACAGCCCCAGGTATGGCCCTGGACCCCAGAAAGCCACTGCTCCCTGTGGATGTCACACAAAGGGGGTGATCCTTATCCAGCTCAGCCCATAAAACAGGAGGTTTGTTCAGCCCCAGTGAGCCCAGCCCATGCCTGGAGCCCCCTTGGATGTGTCCATCTAAATTCACTTCAAATAAATTTTATTTGAAATTCACTTCGAATGGGTGAAAGAATCATACCAAGTGTCTCTTCAGAGCCCAAACTGATCATGTGGGGATTTGAAGGATGGGTGAAGATGGGGAGAGCACCATTACACCTTCCCAATGTCCCAGCAAGCCTCCTGGGTGACCCATCCTGCTTCCTGCCCTTTGGCAGAAGGTTGGTGACCTTCTCCTACACTCGTGTCATCCTTTAGCAGCTTCCCCATGGATACAAACCCTGTTTTATGAAAACCAACATTAGATCTGCTTCAACTTCCAATAACAATATTGGAATCATTGAGGCTGGAAAAGACCTTTAAGACCACCAGGTACAGCCATTCCCCAAGCACTGCCACCACTGATCCATGTTCCCAAGTGCCACATCCACACGGCTTCACATCCCTCCAGGGATGGGGAATCCAGCACTGCCCTGGGCAGGAAAACCTCCCTGCAGAGGATGGATGCAATTCAGCTTCTGTGTTTTAAAACCTCTCTATCATCATTATTTATTTTAAAATTGTATTTCCCTGTACTTTTTCATTTAACACGTCATTTAGACCCAACCTGGGCTCTTGAAGCCCACCCTCAGGAGTGCAGAGTTCTGTGGCCCCTGTTTTTTCCTGGTTGGAGCAAAGAGGGAAGGTGGGAAATTGGGTCCACATGGATTTGTCTCACCCCGAACAGGGAGCCCAGCCCTGAGGCTCATTCCCAGCTGGAGTCCTTATCAGGAGGCCAATATTGTTATCTAGGGGCTGGCTGGTGTTTCTTCTTTGGACCTTTGCCACTGCAGTTAAAATATCTCTCCCACCACTCCCAGCTTGTAAAGGTCACGTTCCAGAGATTAATCCAGAGCCTCCTTGGCTCGGGATCCCTGCTGGAACCAATGTGGAGCAAAAGCCTCGGGATGCTGGGTGTGTACTCCCAGTGCTGGAGATCCCCTGGCCAGGAGTGTGCCTGTCACCAGCACCAGGTCCAACATCCTCTGTGAGCTGGACATGGAGCTGTGAACATTTCTGAGCTAAACAGAAGCCAATTCCCCCGGCGGAATGGCTAATTCCGAGTAAATCTTCTCCCAGCCCTCAGCCAAGCAGCCCTGGGAAGTTCAAGTTTGCAAAACAAGCTTTGGAGGCATTGAGGGTGTTTGACAGCTCTTACATTTGGTCCTGTGCTTGTTTTTTTTGTTTTGTTTTTTTTTTTTCAAAACAAGTTCTGGAATGACAGGAAAGGGTTTCCAAGTTAAATTCAAGAGGAGAGTAATTGAGTGCTTAATGAAATGGGTATAAGTGAGACATCTCTAAATGAAGGGGTAAGTTGTGCCTAAGGAGCAGAGGAAGTGTGGACAAGGAAAGAGGGAGGGGGAACAGAAATTCCATTATTCCCAGGGAAAGAGGAGTTGATAATCTGTGGCACAGGAGGTGGGAAGGACAGCAGGACCTGCAGTGTGTCCTCTGCAGAGACACAAACCTTCACATGAACATCATTTTCCCAGCTGGATGGACCAAACCTGCAGCATCCAAATGTGCACAAAGCAGCTTAGGACAACCCAAGGCTTCCTTCCCCAGATCTCCCAGGGCTGCTCCTGATGCCAACAGGGCTTTTCCAGGAGAGGTGATGGTGGAACTGGAACTGCTGCCTTCATTTTCTTCTTGGGGTGAGGAGACCTCTTTGAGGAAGTCTTTGTTATCCTGGCAGCACTGCTGATGTGGACACCACTGACATTCCAGGGTGAGGAGAAGGGAAAACTCTTCCACCACAAGCAGGTTGTGCAACCTCTGTCCTCAGAGCTTTCCAAGACCCAACTGAATAAAGCCCTGCATAACCTGGTCTGACCCCAGAGTTGCCCCTGCCAAGACCAGGGGGTTGGACTGAGACCTCCTGAGGTCTTTTCCAACCCAACTTATTCTGTCATACTCTGATCCAAGGATCCCAAACACATCAGTGATGGAGCAGCATCGTGACCTGGTCTCCTGTGGCTCCACTGCCCTGAGCCGTGGGTCTCTGTCACAAACTGGGGGAGTCATGGGGAGTTTTGCTGATCCCTTTCTTTCAGCTTCCACATGAACTTCACCCTGCAACCTTCCATGAAGTCCATTAAGTCTGGACTCTGAACCCTCCAGCTGGTGACATTTAATGGCACTCACCTCAGGCTGGTAGCTGTCATTAAAACCAAGCCACAGACTCATGCAGAAACAAGAGAGTCTCATTGTCATTGGGATCTACCTCTTCCTGGTTAGGAAACCCCATGAGGAAGACCCTTCCCTTAGCTAAGAGCCTGCAGGTGTTTCCTGATGATTCCAGGCATGGGGACTGTCCCAGCTGTCCCTTTCAATGAGCCAGTCATGGGGTGTCCACGGCAAAATTTTGGAGCCACAGATGGAACCCTCAGGGCTCTGTGATTTTTAGAACAAATAGAACATCTGATAAGAAAACCCCAGGCAGAGATAATTTTAGGAGCAGGTATTTCCAAGGGAAGTGGATAGAGATTATTCTCCAGATAGATAATCACCAGGGAGAGGGATTGCCTCCAGTTTACACAGGAGTGAGTCACTCACCTTCCTGTGGCAGGAGGAAACCTGGCACTCCATGGACCTTTCCTTTGTAAGGAGGAATACAGCTATTTTGGGAGACAATGCTACAATGCTCTGCTTCTTCCCATGTCCCTCAGGGCCAGCAGCGTGGGTTTGGGAATCCCTGGATCAGTGGAATCCTCCTCACCACCCTGGCTCTGGGCTTCCTACCTTTCCACCGTGGCTACAGAGGGATGGCAGCAGCTGGGAGCAGGGGGAGAAGTGGGCAGGTCTGGGCAAGGCTCAGTCCTGGTGCTGACCAAGACACAGGGAATGGCTTTCCATGCCAGAGGGCAGGGTTAGATGGGATATTGGGAAGGATTTTTTCCCTGTGAGTCTGGGGAGGCCCTGACACAGGGTGCCCACAGAAGCTGTGGCTGCCCCTGGATCCCTGGCAGTGCCCAAGGCCAGGCTGGACATTAGGGCTTGGAGCACCCTTGGAGCATCCAGGATAGCTGAAGGTGTCCCTGCCCATGGCAGGGGATGGAATGAGGTGACCTTTAAAGTTCTCTCCAGCCCAGACTGTTTGGTGATCTTCCATGAAGGCCATGAGGAGGTGGGACGTGATCATCTCACACCAACAGGGTTTTAGGGCCTGAACTTGTGGTGCCCTCTGCTCCAAAATTCAGCTGTCACTGAGAAACCCTAAACCCCAGTGAGACAGAGGATAAAGGGCAAGACTGTGGGACCAGCATCCACAGGAACTGGGGCATGAGCTCTGCACCACATCCTGGCCTCCTTAGAA
This sequence comes from Cinclus cinclus, assembly GCF_963662255.1. Lineage (NCBI taxonomy): Eukaryota > Metazoa > Chordata > Aves > Passeriformes > Cinclidae > Cinclus > Cinclus cinclus. The sequence continues at coordinate 1,518,560 of NC_085047.1, forward strand.
TAACTGAGGCAGGAGGATTTACCTGCAGTTTCTGCTCCAAGTTTCTGCTCTGACCTTCAGTAAGGTCAGGTTTTGTCAAGGACAGGCTTGACTGCCTCCAAGGATGGAGATTTTCCTACTCCCTAGTGGAACCTCTCCAGCTCCTCCATCAGCCCTGCCTGTCTCAACCCAACCATGCTCCCCATCCTGGTTCTTCTCCCAAACTCTCTGAGCATTCCCATTCCATCATGCAGGTGGTTATAGGAGTGATGGAGGCTCTTCAAAGAGCCCTTGAGTCTGTCCTGGCCCTCCAGAACTCCCTGGAGCATGCAGGAGAGAATCTCCCAAGCGCAGCTGCAGTGGGACATTGCATGTGTGGGATCAACAGCCAGGCTTTGGGTTAACCCTTCACATCCCTTCTCCTCCCAGCTGTCCAGTTACTTCCTGCTGTTAGAGGACAGCACTTAGGCCATGTCCCTGTACCTCCCAAGGACACCCTGATGACACCTGGTGTCCCCAGGATGCCGGTGAGGAGTGGGTAGACCCTTGGGGAGGAGTGGGGATGCCACAGAGGGCTGATGAAAACATGGGTAAGGCAAAGGCCTCTGTTTAGGTCTCAGCAAGATCCGAAAGCAGGTTGGTCCAAGGGATAGCCTATCCCTGGGAAATGTGATGGGAAAAGGGATGCTCAGAAGACAAAAAATGTTCCCACATCCTCACAAGGGCAACCTGCACTTCCAGACTGTGCTTCCCTCTGGTGAATCCATCTCACCTGGGGCATGGAGGTGCTCTGTGTCTACAAAGTTCATCTCAGCTTGTGCAACCACGGAGCTGTGATGTCCTGCACACACTGATGTGAATCCCAGGTGCTACCCTGGAGCCTGAGCCGGGAGGGCAGCACGGGGCTGCCCAGGGCGTTCCCACCTCCGAGGGCTCCCCGTCCTGTTCCAGCCTGAGCTGGGACACGCCACTGCCAGCAGCCAAGCGTGGCACAGTCGGTGAGTCAGAGATGCTCTGCAGCCCTGCATGGCATTCCTGAGAGTCTGGGCATGTAGAAAAGCAATCATGGGCAGCAAAATGTGCCTGCCAAGGCAACAGCAGCAGCAAGGATGGGAAATCTTTATTTTGCATGGTTTCGATGCATCCAGGGGCACACCTGGGAAGTCTGGGGCTTCGTGGCACAGTTTTACTTGTGCAAATGCTGGCCAGATCATGGCATGGAATCATGAAATGGTTTGGGTGGGAAGGGACCTCAATGATTGTGCAGTGCCACCCCCTGCCATGGGCAGGGACATTTTCCACTATCCCAGGGTGCTCCAAACCCCAGTGTCCAACCTGGCCTTGGGCACTGCCAGGGATCCAGGGGCAGCCACAGCTTCTCTGTGCACCCTGTGCCAGGACCTCCCCACCCTCACAGGGAACAGTTCCTTCCCAATATCCCACTTAACTCTGCCCTCTGGCAGCGGGAAGCCATTCCTTGTGTCCTGTCCCTCCACGCCTTTGTCCCTCTCCAGCTCTCCCGGAGCCCCTTTAGGCACTGGCAGGGGCTCTAAGGTCTTCCCAGAACCTTTTCCTCTCCAAGATGAACTTCCCAGCTCTCCCAGCCTGGCTCTAGAGCCCTTTCCTGAGCTTTCGTAAGGCACACATTGCCAAATAGGCTCTTGTCTCTGAAGAGCCAGTCTAAAGCTTAACCAAACTCATGTTTATGCCTCCAAGTGCTGGGACTTTCCAGATTTAAGATCCGCATTTGTGGATGGGCAACGCAAACGGATTAAGTATTTTGTGGAGTTAAAAGCCGGCACAAATTCTTGTTTCATTTCCCCTGTGACTCAGAGATGAACACTCACTCCCTGGCATGGCTCTTGTGTTTGCCACTGTTCCCTGCCAGCTGTTCCTGGGGAAAACGAACCTTTCCCAGCACATGAGCAATTCCCTCAAAGCAGGAAAAGCAATTTTTGCTGGAAAATTGCAGGTCTTCATAGTGGAGAAATGCTGTTTTCATGCAGGTGATGTACAAACCCAACTCAGCTGAGCCCAGGCTTATTTAGAATGACAAAATCATTAAGGTTGGAAAAGCCCTCTAAGGTCATCATGCCAACCATTAAACCCTGACCCTCCGCGTTCACCACTAAATTGTGTGCCCAAGTGCCCTAATTCAGTGCTCTCAGGCACTGCTAATCCACTAGGGTTGAACAAACTCATCTTTGGGAGGGCAGCATGAGGCTGTTCCCTGCCTTTTGATGAGAACCCAGCACTGAATTTGTATTTGCAAGGGGTTTGTTGCTGTTTTCTGGTGCTTAGGCTGAAAACAGTAATCCAAGCTCATAGAAAGCTCAAACCACTCAATAGTTCTCCATTTTTTTTATTGGGATATTAAATTAGGGGATTACTTATTGTTAAAATGCTTTGATTGGTAATTACAGCCATAATGACTTACCACCATAATTCTCCAGGAGAATAAATATCTCTGGGGCCTTTTCTTATTCTCTTTCACATTTTGGGGTTCTCACCTCTCCACTTCTCAAAGTCTCAGCCTCCAAATAACATTATTTCACTGGCAAAAAAAAAGCAGCAGAAGAGACAAAGTGGCAGGAGTGGGGTTGGTCTCTGTGCCTTTGCTCAGTTACAGTGGGAATAAACCACTTCTGCCCTCAGGATGGGAGCAGGATGTTGCAGCCCAGAACATTATCTCTGGGAAGCAGAGAGGAATAGGAATTAAATCAGCTGGAGGCACATTGCTCCCACCACTTCTCCTTCATTCAGGAAATTTTGCTTCCCCTTTGTGTGTGAAGATCCAGCTCTAAACCCACGTTTCTCCCACGCCCACCCTCTGGACAGAACATGCCAGGCCATGCACAGAATGGGGAAAAAAGTGCTGAAATTGGCTTATGCCATGCTTTCAACTCCGTGTCCAGTTTCACTTCCTTCCTAGCCTCGGCAGAGGATGGGTAACTCCAAGATCTCCATGGCTGGTGACTTCTAAGGCCACACATTTGTCTCCTGATGTCCTCTCCTTCTGTCTGTACCAAGGAGCGTCCTCTTCATCCAGGTCCAGTCTCCTTACAAAAGGAGCTTTCTTAGGAGCTTCCTCTCTGTTTCCTTTACTGGCACCCAGTGTCAGGGGAAGACTTGATACAGACACCTTTTGTTCGGAAAAGGTGCTGGGAAAAGGGAATCTGTGTATGATTTTTACCTTTATTCTTCAACATGAGAGTAAGGAACAAGTTTTCCAGAGAAGCTGTGACTGCCCCTGGATCCCTGGGAGTGTCCAAGGCCAGCCAGGTTGGAGCAGTTTGGTTTAGCGGAAGGTGTCCCAGCTCATGGCAGGGAGTGGAAGTGGATGAGCTTTAAGGTCTTTTTCAGAAACCACTTTGTGATTCCATGATTTGAGGCTGCATCCAGATCCCAAGGTTTTTAATTCCCCTTGGCTGAACAAGAGCCAAGCTCCTGGGCTTCACAGTGGGAGTGTTTGGGGTTGGAAAGGGCTTTTCTTCAGCAAGGACACTGCTTCTTCCCTGCTTCCCTGGCTCTAGGAAGAGAGGTGGAAAAGGGATTTTAAGGCTGACCAGGGTGAATGGAGGCATCTGCATGAGACAGCACCCGGAGAAACTCAGTGCAAGGGTGGAGGGGATGGCTGGTGCTGATAACCAGGGCTGCAGTGGGACATGGCCCAGTGGGGAACACTGGAAAGAAGCCATTCCTGTCCAGCCCAGCAGCTGTGGGCTGATACAGTCCCTGTGCAGCTGAACGCCAAGGAGAGCAGTGCTCTGATAAGGGCAGGGAGCAGCCAGGTGGCAGCATCTCCATCATCCTCCCACTCTGGAGATCAAGCAGCTCTTCCCACAGCACTCCTGACCTACACACGTGTGCTCTGAGGGTGCCCTGTCCTTCCTGAACATCCACCACGGATGCAGAAAGCAATCCAGCAATCCCTTTCCCTCTGCAGCTGTAAATAAGGAGGAGAAGGGCTCCCCACCTCTTCTCCCAGACACACAATAGCCTTGAGCCCTGTGAAATGCCTGGTCCCCAAAACTGCTCTTAGACACATTTTTCAACCTCCCTTCAGGCAGCTATTCACTCTCTGCCCAAGACAGAATTTTTCTCAGCTGCCCTGGAGGGATCATAGAATCACAAAATGGGTCATACTGGAAGAGACCTCAGAAATATAAAATTTCTAAGGTTGGGAAGGACCTGTAAGACCATTACCCAGAACCACCATTTTCAACTTTAAACCACATCCCCAAGTGCCACATCTACACATTTCTGAACACTTGCACGGATCCAGGGCCAGCCACAGCCTCTCTGGGCACCCTGTGCCAGGGCCTCCCCACTCTCACAGGGAACAATTCCTTCCCCATATCCCATCTAGCCCTGCCCCCTGGCAGTGGGAAGCCATCCCCTTTGTCTTGTGTCTCCATGCCTTGTCCAAAGTCCCTCTGGAGCTCTCTTAGAGCCCCTTTAGGCACTGGAAGGGGCTCTAAAGTCTCTCTGGAGCCTTCTCTTTTCCAGGCTGAAGAGAAAACTCTGAGGAGACCTCACTGGAGCCTTCCAAAGGAAGGATCCAGGATACTCATGCCTCCCCATCTGATTCTCTTCATGTGCCACCATCCACCTGCAGGTAAAGATACCCCAGTGGGAGCAGACAGGGATGGACCTGGCTGGGGACAGATAGTGCTGGGATCACAGCAATGTGCCTCAGCCAGTTTCAGGTTACACATTAACAAGAAAAGGGGGAGAGGAGCCATGAAGGTGACGCACGACCAGGCAGGAATTTATAGCAGGACACCATACAGGACAGCCCCATCCTGACATGCTCCTGGAAGCAGCAGGTTCTCTGTGATCTGGACACACTGAGACTTTTGGGATTTGATCTGTCTCCATTAGGCCAGAGCTAATTTGCAATAGGATTTGCCAGTCTGACAAACTTGTATTCCTAAGGAAGGTCTGGGAAATCAAATGGGGACTGCAAGAAAGATGGGGACAAACTTTAAAGCAAGGCCTGTTGTGATAGTACAAGGGGTCATGGTTTCAAACTAAAAGAGAGGAGATTTAGTTTAGATATGAGGTTTAGAAGCTTGTATCTAAAATAGAAGCTTTTTATAATAAGGGTGAGGAGGTCCTGGCACAAGTCATCCAGAGTAGCTGTGGCTGCCCCTGGATCTCTGGAAGTGTCCAAGGCCAGGTTGGACATTGGGGCTTTATATCAGCAGAGAGGTCATATCCACTTCAAAGCACCAAGAAGCACCTGGAGAGCCTTGGAAACACAGCCACAGTGGGATGGGACAAAGGGCAGACACCGTGTCCTGCTCCAGATGTCCAGATACCTCATGTTCACATCTGGTCACACGCAATCAGGGAAAGAGCAGGAAAGCTGCCAGTTCCTGGAGGAAAGCAAACCCCACAAACCTGCCAAGCGTCCCTGCTCAGAAATATTTACACTTTCAACGTGTTCTCATGGAAATTAATCCCGGTCTCACCCCTGCAGGTATAGTAAACATTAGAAGTGAGGAATGGGGAGAGGCCAGGACAGCGGAGCAAGGGGAACAAAGCTGTTTGGGTGTACCTGCCTTCCCCGAAATGTGGTGGAACAGGCCCAAGCAGGACGTGGCAGGGCTGCTGGGGCTCCCTTCCAGCCCCCTGTGGCCATTCAGGCTGCCCAAGGAGTCCTTCCATGACCCGGAGGAGGCTGATCCCATCCCCTGGACTCCCCAGCAGCTCCTTCAAGGTTTCCTCAGTCTGCACCAGGTTGCAACAAGCCCCAAAAAGGGATTGGGGAAAGCCAAAGCATGCAAGAAGCAAGGAATTCTGCGCATGGGGGGAAACGCATCGTGCCCTGTGAAACTTATTTTCCCCCATCTGTAGAATTCCGTGCTTCCTGCATGCTTTACGAATCTTGTCCTTCCTAACCAATGCATTTTCTTTCGTCTTTTTCCTTCTATTTTAATATTTATTTATATCATCGTGTCCTGGCTGAAAGCAGCCAGCAATGTCAGCTGCTGAGCTGTCACCTGCCTCCTTCCCGTGGCTGTAGGACCAGTGTGATCCACATCCACATGGCACCCCCACGTGGGGAAAGCCTGGAGGCTTTCATTCCAATATGAAATATACTGAGATTTATTTATTAAAATAAATTCTTATATGTTCATATATGTCCACACATAATATAAAATAAATATTCTTATATTTTATTTTCATGTAAAGAGAGCTGGAGAAGGACTTTGGACAATGGATGGAGGAACAAGATAAGGGGAAATGGCTTTCCACTGGCAGAGGAAATAGATGGGATATTGGGAAGGAATACCTGGCTATGAAGGTGGGGAGGCCCTGGGACAGGGTGCCCAGAGAAGCTGTGGCTACCCCTGGATCCCTGGAAGTGTCTCAGGCCAGGTTGGATGGGAGTGGAACGTGTCCTGCCCATGGCAGGGGTAGAACAAGATATTTTTTGAAGTTCCTTCCAATGAAACCATTCTAGGATTCTATGATGACCCTAAATATTCGTATTTACCACAGTTAAACATCATACATTCCACATAAAAAGCTGACTTCCCTGGAGAAAGCTCCTCAGGAGCTGGCAGCCCCCTCCCTCCACAGTCTCTAGTGGCGAGCAAACTCTTTTGCCAGGACAAAAATCCTCATTCCCAGCAGTGCCTGGGATCTGCTGCTGGAGGAGGGAGAAGCTGCTCCGGCAGCCAGAGCTGCCTCGTGCGTTAACCACGGGCCCGGCGCAGGTTCCAGCTCGCCGCATTCCGCTCGGGAGCGCAGCCTGGCAGCCAAGAACCCTCCAACACATCGAGTTTTTGCACTTAAAAAGGTTTCAACCCCTGCAGGGATTAAATTCAGATGTGAAGAATGAACAGGCCCAAGGGGACAACGGAGCAGCCGCTTGGGAGCCGGGATCCAATGCGTTGCCTTTGCCTCACTATGGGAATCAAGGGAGCTCCATTCCCTTAAGTTCCTCTCCAAATTTTGCTTTTATGGCTATTTTTTTTTTTTTTAATTTTTCTTCTGGACAAGCTGCTATTTTCAGCTGTGGGCTGTCACCATCAGCTGGAATTTGGCTCTTGGGGTTTCCAGACTTGATGTCTCATCTCTGTTGGGGGTCCCTGAAAGGTGTGCATTGCTCTGGGACTGTATTCTGTACCTTCCCTCATATCAAATGAAAGAAAGCAAAATGAAAGTAAATCAAATAGAATGAAATAAAAATAAATTAAATTAAACAAAATTAAATTAAACAAAGTAAAATAAAGGTCAATAAAACATAAAATAGTAAATGTTTTAGTGGGAGGTGTCCCTGCCCATGGCAGGGGACAGAACTGGATGATCCTTAAGAGTCCCTTCCAACCCAAACCATTCTGGAATTCCATGAGACTCAACTGCCTTCAAGTCTTGCAATCAAAAAGGAGAAATCAAGGGATAAAGGCTCATCATAACATTATGCTGCGAAAACAAGTACTTTGATAAAATATACCACACTTAGACACATTATCAACTGTTTGATAATCTTTATTTCACATCCTTTTTCTCCCCTATTGTCAGATGTGGAAGAGCCATGGGCAGCTACAAGAAGCAGCTCCATCAGGATTTATCATCCCAGATGCAAAATCCTCCAGGATTCACATCGAACCTGCAGCACTACATGAGTCAGGCTTCAGGGAATCTGTGTTCAAATAGATAAAACATAATTATTCATGGAAGAATACAAGCAAATAGTAGAAAACAACTGCATCATAAGGGAGGATGATACATCTGCCCGTAGGCCTGGTACCTAAAGTGCTTCTCAGTCCTGCATGCAGAAGTCTGGGCATGATTTTTTGAGCAACCCGGGCCAGTGGAAGGTGTTCCTGCCAAGGGCAGGAACAAGCTTTAAGGTCCCTTTCAGCCCAAACCATTCCATGATTCCATGAAGGGCTGCACATGCAGATCCCATCCCCTTGCAGCCCTAATAGAGAGATGCAACATATTTTCACAGCATCTGCTGATGCACCAGGTCTCACTAATAATTTCAAGTTTCCCGGGGAGAAAGAGTTAAGACTCATTAGCAGCACTAAATAAACTAATAGCTGGAGGGGAAAGCAGAATTCAAGTTGCATTTTAGTTTTCGAGGTGCTTAAAGCGTCTTTAAAGGCAAGGGGTCATTTTCTGGGAGCTGGAGCAAAGGAGCTCATCAATAATGAAGGAGCCGGCGATGGAGCAGCGGCAGGCAGCAGCGCTGGAGCACTCGGGAAAATGCAATTATGGGAATTGCCTGACGATCTGCAAACTGCCCCCGTAATTTGCTTAAGGGAAACAGCCAAATGCACGTTAATATTTCAAAGATTTCGTTGCAGCAGAACTGATAAGCAAAGGTCAGGAATTTCAGTGCTGGGGAGAGGGGTTAAAATCTCCAAATTACTTCGGATCGGGGGTTTTTAATTCACACCCAATGAAACATGACAGGGCTGGGAGCATCACTTCTGCCTCCTGGGCTCTCTGTGTCTGCAATGCTGAAGAGTTCAGCCTTATTTTCCTTTTGTTAAAACCAACCCCGTGCAAAGGTTTGTGTGCTCTGGTCCCAATGTGCTGCTCTTGGGACGCACCAGGATCTGGGTGCCAGCATCAAAGGATTCTCCAGCTGCTGTCAGGGGGTGATAGTCCCTAATGTACTTCAGCTTAAGTCCAGCTCTCGCTGCCCGGCTTTGTTTGGGCAGCCCGGAAAGTGCTGGAGGGAAGTGCTGGGTGCCACCCCAATCCCAGTGTGCGGATCCTGCACTGGACTCGTGCCTTGGAGGGCACTGCACTCCTCTGGGACACAGCCATGCACACCCCATACAGACCCCATTGTGCACACCCCTTTGTGCACACCCCATTGTGCACACCCCATACACACCCCACAATGCACACCCCTTTGTGCACACCCCTTTGTGCACACCCCATTGTGCACACCCCATGCACCCCCCATTGTGCACACCCCATTGTGCACACCCCATTGTGCACACCCCATACACACCCATACGCACCCCATTGTGCACACCCCATGCACACCCCATTGTGCACACTCCATTGTGCACACCCCATACACACCCCATTGTGCACACCCCAGTGTGCACACCCCATGCACACCCCATACACACCCCATTGTGCACACCCCATGCACACCCATCCGCACTCCATTGTGCACACCCCATGCACACCCCATACACACCCCATTGTGCACACCCCATACACACCCCATTGTGCACACCCCATGCACACCCCATGCACACCCCATGCACACCCCATTGTGCACACCCCATTGTGCACACCCCATACACACCCCACAGTGCACACCCCATTGTGCACACCCCATTGTTCCCCCCCCATTGTGTCCCCCCCCTCGCGCCGTCCCCGTGGCGCCCCCCCGCGGCCGCCGCGCGCCCCCGCACCCCCCGCGCGCGCCGGGGGCGTTCCCGTCCCCCCTCCGCCCATGGCGGCCGCCGGGGGCGGCGCAGGGCCCCGAGGCGGCCGCGAGGGGGCGCGCGCGGCCGCCGCGCTCCTCTTACGGCGTTGGTTTTGTGTTTTCAAAATATTTTCTTTTTCCTTCCTCCTTTTATTTTTTACCACCCCCGCCACGTCTTTTTTCCAAGTCTCTCCCCGCTCTCCCTCCATCGTCTCCTTTCCCTCGCCGCTGCCTAGCGCCAGGACGCTGCTCCGCCGCCCGCAAGGAAGGGGCAGCCCCCCCCCCGCCATCCCTCCCCGCTCCTCCCTCCCTCCCTTCTTTTCCCCCCCCCCCCCCACCCCCCCTCCCTTCCCCGCTCCGCCCGCCGACCGGGACTCGCCCCGAACCGGGAGGGAGACGGTCTCTGCCCGCTCCTCCTCCTGCTGCTGCTGCTCCTCCTCCTCCTCCAGCGGGGGCCGCATCCTGCTGCCGGGGGGGAGGGAATTGATGTGGATACCCAGCGCAGCACCACCATGCAGCCGCCGCCGAGGAAGGTGAGACCCCCGCCCGGCGCAGGGGGGCTGTGCGCGGAGGGGCCGGGGGTGGTTCTGGGGGGCTGCGGCGTGGGGTGGGGAGGGTTTGGGGTACGGGGGGGATGCGGGGGTCCGAGGGCGCGGGGAGGGGTGGGCTGTGCGGCGGGGGAGGCTGCAGGAAGGTTTGGAGAGGGAGCGCGAGTGTCGGGAAGGGAGCGGGGGGGGGGGGGGGGTTGCAGCGGTCAGCTGGGGGCTGGGGGGGGCTTGGGCGAGGGTGGCCCTGCGAGGTGGGTGACGGGGAGATGTCGGGGGGCTGTTGAGGACTGGGAAGGCAGGGCCGGGGTGGGATGGGGTGGGAGTGAGCTCTGGAGGTCGGACAGGGCGGAGATGGGGACGCACGGGTGAGGATGGAGGTGCGGGGGGGCAGCGCTGGGTCGGGGACCCCCGTCTGCAGCAGAGGCTCTCCAGGGAGGGAGACGGAGGGCTGGGAGGGGGTCAGTGCCTGCACGGAGGCGTTGAGGTTGTGCTGCTGGTGGGGTGTGCTCCCACAGGCATATTTGGGGACTCGTGTGGTGTGCTGGTGCCAGCGACGAGGGGTTGGTTGTCCTGGGGGAAGAAGGTCACGTCTGGAGTTGATCCAGGGACGCAGACTGTCCCGGCGTGTGCCAGGAGCGCACGGGAGCAGGGACGGCCGCAATTGTGGAGCGTCTTCAGCCGCGTTCCCACGTGCGATGGGAACAAGCTGCGGCTGCAGCGGGCAGGCTCCTCGGTGACCCTGCTGCCCGTGGGGATGTGGGGTGCTGCCCACAGGGGAGTCTGGTGTGGGAGCGCAGACAAGCAGGAATGGAAATTTGGGATCAAGGCTGTGCCCGGTGTGGCTTGTCTGGCTGGGCAGGTTGGTATCGGGGAAACCCGAGCTGCAGCGGGGTCTTGAGCTGGTCCGTGGTGATTTTGGGGGTTGTGCGGCATGGCTGGGATGTGGGGAGAAGGGAGAGGTGGAGAGGATGGAGAGGCTGCTCCTGTGAGGCTCCAGGGAAAGGAGGAGTTCCGTGGGGCCGGGATCTGTGCCTGGTCCGTGCCTGTGATGCTGCCCGCTTTGGGGTGGTCCGAGCCGTGCTGGTTTGCAGCCCCGTGGAGATTTTCGATTTTTCTCCGTGGGGAGAGGAGATTGCCCGGTTCTCCTGGGTAATAAACCCCTGCAATAGCGACCGGGAGAGGAGGGAGCAGAAACAGGATTCCCTTGTCATGCCCAGAGCAGCCCTGGCAGGCAGCTGCAGTGAAGGGTTCTCCTTGGCTCCTTCCTGCCTCCCAGCCTCTTATTTTAGGGGCGGACTCTGCTTTTGTCAAGCAAAACCAATTTAATTTCAATTATTTCGATTTTAGTCTGCGTTTGGTGGTTTATTTATTTTGCACGTGTGTCGTTCTTTGCCTGTACTATTTCATTTGAGCTTATTTTCATCACCTGGCTTGTGTCGTGTGGGTTTATTTATTTTGAGTTGGGCTTTTTAAATATACAGAAAAAACCAAAAATGCTGAAAGTTATAAAAAAATGCTTTTTCTGCTTAGAGTCAGGGGCATACATGTGGGTTTTTTTTTTTTGTTTTGGGGAGGTTTTATTTTGTTGTTGTTTTTTTGGTTTTTTTTTTTGTTTTTTTTTTTGTTTTTTTGTTTTGTTTTGTTTTGGTGTCACGTGAAAAACTTGTCTTTATGTGATGTTGTGATTAAAAGGTGCTTGTTGCCGGGGCATGGTTTTCAGAGTTAAAATAGAGAAGCTGATGAGATCCAGGATTTTTTTTTTTTTTTGCCTGGTTAATGAAGAAGAGGGTGATGGGTGCCCTCTTCCTCTGAATTTCTCATCCCTCTGCAGTAACAGTTTGGCATTTCAGTCCTCATGAATGCATAATGTGTTCAGGGATATTGGTGATCATTATTTAGGCCGATCTGTGGATTCCCTGTCATCACTAGAGGGCTTAAATGCCAAGGCCTCTTGTTTTATAAAAAACAAGAGCAGAACAATTCCAAGATTCCCTTCCAAAGCCAAATAATTCCCAATACCCTGTGCCACTGGTGCCCTGTGCCAGTTACTGAGTAGGCTTCCCAAGTATTGGAATTTTAGCTGCGCAGGATCACAAGGCTCAAAGGAAAACTACACAAGCACTAGAAGTGTAAAGCCAATCTTCTGAAGCCTTTTCTAGTTAGTTTTCATGTTGAAATGTGACTTAAACTGCAGAAAATGTAAGTGGTCCTTGGGTTGGTTTGTTTCTTTGCTTGCTTGTTGAAATGTGACATGAACAACAGAAAATGTAAGTGGTCCTTGGGTTTGCTTGGGTTTTTTGTAGGTGAAAGTTACACAAGAGCTGAAAAACATTCAGGTTGAGCAGATGACAAAACTTCAGGCCAAGCATCAGGCAGAATGTGACCTACTGGAAGATATCAGGTAAGGCTACAGAAAATGTTACCAAAATTCCTTTAATGTCCAGTTTTTGGAAGAACATTTGAGTTACAAAATTCAGGAACTGACGATGGAATTTCCTCTTTGGATTTCCTGCTTTTAGGCTGTTAAAGTTTTGACACAGCTGGAAATTATAACTGAAGCTAACACAATGCAAACCATTTTTTTTCTTCTCTTCAATGGGGGAAATGTTAAAAGAAACTCACAAACAACATCCAAAAAGCATTGGTCTTTTCAGCAATATTTATTTACATAACATGCTGAGACTTTGATTTACCAATTGTAAAAGGCTGCTAAAATTTCTAAAATATTTTAAAGCCACTGATGATTTATGTCTCACTAGAGATAGCTCTGAAAAGCACTTTCAGGCAGATTGCATTTTTTAACAGAAAGTTACAAGAAGATATTTGCATGTATAATTTAAAATTCTGCATGGGTTAAAAACAACAGAGAAAATCCACACAACATCAGTTGTGGGGGTTTCATTATTCCTTTTACCTAATGTGGTTTGCTTCTCCTGAAATGAAAGGTTTGCTTTTAACAAAATATGGTGGGAGTGTGTACCTGGCATTATATGAAGGATTAATAATTTCATTTCTTGTAAAATATTCAGCAGAAGCCCATTGCTGCCCTGCTCTTTTTGGCAGTGGATAGTCCTCATGTTAATTATTTAAATGAGATTTCCTGCTTGATGTTTGTATGTTAAATGCAAGTGTTTGGCTTTGACAGATGAAGTTCTGTTTGTCTCACTATCAGCGTCCTTCATAAATCAGAATGTCAAGGCTGGAGCCTTCTTTTCTCCCCCTTGTTTTTTGGGGGTGTTGAAACACTTTTTTTTTTCATATGGAAAAGATCACAGTGTTCATTTCCTCAGATTAAGATTATTTTAGGGAGTGTGTAACTCACACATGCTGAATAGTAAGCAACAGACTAATCCAAGGAATTTTCCCCCCTTAGATAGGAACTTGTTTTTACAGCATCTTAGCTGGGTACTGGTGCTCTAGCCCAGCTTTTGTTAGCACTTGCTGTTTTTCAGGAGCTTATGATCACTTCAGTCTGCGTTCTGCTGAAAGATGTCATAAGCCTGTGGATACAAACCCGGGAAAACCTGAAAACGCCGGCTTAAAATATTTTCCTTTAGAGTAATTTAATTTCTGCAGTTAATTAAATTTCTGAATTTTAATGTTGGGGATTAGGAAGCTGGGTTAATATGTTTGATTCACTCCCATGGTCACTGAGTGTTTTCAGCACTCTGGCTGCAGAATGGTTGCGTGGATTTACAGATTAAACTTTCTTTCGGTGTGGGATGATGAGATGGGCTATGACAGCTCCGCCGTGTCAGTGATTTGGTCAAATATCACATAAGAGAATCAGAACCAGGGAATTTGGGGTTAAAAGCTTTTGCTGAACAAGCCCTGATCTTGGTGTGTGAGGCAGAGGCCTTTGAATTGGGAAGGGGGAAAGCTTTGGGGGCTCAATGGTGTTGGTCAGGGTGTGATGCTCCTGTGAGGAGCTGGGTGTTAACCTCGCCCTAATATCCCCTGTAATTTGTGGCTGGGTTCAGGATATGTGGCCGCTGTGGTTCCGGAGCATTCCAAATAGCTGGAACCACACACACAGGATCTTCTTGTCTCTTGAAGGAAGGTTTGTTTTTATGGAAAGCACCCTGCTGTTATCCAAAAGCGTGGAATTTGAGCAGAGTGCCATTTGTTTATCAAGACTCAGAAGAGTATGGGTCCTTTGGTAGCATTTTTGAAGCTTTTGGGAAACTGCAGGAGCACAACTTTGTACTTGGAATTCCAGAAACTGAAGTGCTGCAATGGCAACAGGAAACACTGAATCAGGGCTTGCAAGCCAGTGTGATTAAAAATGCATGTTTGAAAAAGTTTTCACTTCATTGTGAATAATTGCTTCATTTGTTGGCGCATAAATGCAAGCGTTCAAATCACATTTTTTGTATCTCTTTGGTTGGGTTTTATGTGCGACTAAAGAGAAGTGATAGGAGGAAAAGATCAGAAAGTTCTCCAGCAGAATACATCTATTGTCTGGTGTATTAGCAGATGATTTTTGGCAGTCTACCAGCCCATAAAGCATGCTTGCAGTTCCAGCAGCTTTGATATCTTTATGCAAAACTGGGGATTCTTGGTCAGGGTTGAGGAATATACGTGTAACGACCCTTTTTTTTTGGTGGCTTTTGACACTATGTAAAATTCTAGCATTTATTTTAAAGTATACCAAATATCCATTTCAGTCTTAACAAACTGTGTTGTGTTCCTCTGTGGAAGCTCAGTAGCGCTAAAGCTGAAGTCACTTTTCGTAACTTGACAAGACTCTAATAAAAAATGTGTGTTAGCAAATAGATTTAAAAATACATTTCTGTGTTTACAATCTCTGTTTGGCTCTTTGTGTCACATTTCTTGATGCTCAGTGACTGGGGAATTTGGGGAACAAGTGATTCCAGGATGTTTTTAGGGTCTTTGGCTTACTTTTAGGCATGATGTGTTTATCTTCTGTAGCTCACTAAAGCTATCTTAGCCTTTCTGAGGGAGATCTGTGCTGGCATTACCATAAAAAGGTTGTCATTCTGCCACTGGGATGGAGAAAAACGTTTTTTCCTTGACAGGTAAATGTAGGTTTTGTTGCTGTGATCCAGAAACCCTTCAACGTTTATGGCAAGGAGTCCTTCACTCCATCCACACTGGCTGCTTTTAGGCAGTGAGTTAATTATTTTTTTTTTTCTGTGCTATGAATGGCTGAATTTATCAGAAGTGTTAGCAATATTCGTGCATTTTATTTTGCTTTTAAGATTGCCTTATTTGACTGGTGGTAGTAAGTAAGTCACAGCCAGGGTCTGCAAATGCTCTTGGTTTGCTGTGACACAGGGATGCTTTCCTTTTGTGTCTGTACCAGTGCCTGCAGAATTGTGAAGAACTCTGTATGATTCAGTTTTTAATTCAGCTTGGCATTTCTGTGAGGTATTTATGTGCTACAGACTTTATAAACTCATTAAGTGATAATTGCTTTACATTAAACATTGGGTCTTGCTTTTTTTGGGGTCTGCATTTCCAAAGTTCTTGTTACGCCTTCTTAGGTTTTGCTGAGGTATCCTAAAATGTCTTTTTTAAAACTTCTTCACATTTGTGTTTAGGTAGAGAGAATGAAGTTGTGCTTATGTGCCTTGTTTTAACTTTAGTCTGGATTAAATATGTAGGGCCAGGTCCACTGGCCCCAGCTAATTCTGCTGTAGCACAGGGTGGGCGAGCTCTGTAGATCAGGAAACTCACCCCCCTGAAATCAAACCTTCCCTGGCTTTTCTCCCAGGTTTTTTGATCAATTCAGTCCCTGGTCCAGCGTGGCATGAGAGGGAGGGGGAATGGTGAGTACCTGAGGAAGGAGAGGGAAAGCACAGCTGCTCAACAGCAGCCCAGGTTCACACGGGTTTAAAGTCACTGTGTAAACCCAGCCTGATGCCCCTGCAGAAGGCACAGCTGCTGCTTTGTGAGTTACAGCTCTGGAAAATTCACCTTATTGAAGTCTTAACTCGTTTTGGCTGTCTGGATGTGTTGATCTACGTTGCTTCATCCTTTTAAGTCATTTGAAATGAGATGTAAAGATTGCCTGATTTCTGGCTGAGAGGGAGTAACAATGCAGTCCTTTCATTTGTTGGCTCCTGAATTTAGTTTTTTCAGGGGGTTTTTTTCACATTCATAGTTTAAAAGGAATTACCAAAAAAGACAGGCTCACAATCTACTTGTGCTCCTGATAGGGATGTGAATCTATGTACAAATACTTCCTTCTGTTTCCTTCCTTTTTCTGTCCTTGTGGTTTCTGCCTCTTGACATTTTGTTTTTGATAAAGCTGCATTTCTCTGTGTCATTCAGAGACTTTTCTCCTGCTGCTGCCTTACCTTTGTGGGGTGTTTTTGTGGGTCCCTTCAAGCTCAGAATATTCAGTGATTTTCTATCTTCTACCCTTTACTCCAAAGCTCTGCCTTCTGACAATTCTTCTCCCTTCTAATTTGTCATCTTCTTTTTTTTGTTTTTTTCCTCCCAGGTGCTTCATCTCCTCCATTTCTTTATCCAGTTTTGACCTTGTGAATTTTAATTAGTTCTCTGCTCCTGAGATTCTTTCCTATTTAATGTTCAGCAAAGCCCCTGAAAATGTGTTAAGCCAAGTGGGGAGATCTTGTGGCTCTTCCTTACCAGTCTGAGCCCTTCCCTGTCTTGGATGCTGTTGCTGGGCTGTCCCTCCTGCAGGTTATGAGGGAAGCAGTAATTCCAGGGCAGGATTTATGTTTCTGTGCCCAGGATGGGGACAGAGAACTCCTTGGGTGCCTCAGCCTGTCATAACAAGCCAGAGCGAGCAGCACAGATATTTTAAAAAAAGAAAGTAAAAGTATGAATGAATTTACATCTGTAGCCAGCCAGTTCCTGCTCGTTTTAACATGTCATTTTCTGTGCTCAGTTATGCTCCGTGCAAGCTTTTGCTGTTGGATATACTTTGTACTCCCTGGTGGAATTTGTGCTCCTGGAATCTGGCTGGCTGTGTTGGCAGGTTCCTGATAAGGTTTATGGCAGCTGGGGCTGAATCTGGAGTAGGCACCAGCAGCAGTTCCAGTTTTAAATACAGCAAGTCTACAGCATCCCTTAAAATATTCTTGTGGAGCTGAGGAAGGAGGAGCAGATGGAGAATATAAAGCTGTGAGATAATATGTATTTACATGTGTGGCCATATGTATTAGAATTCCATAAAAGATTCATAATAATTTTGAGAAATCTCTGCTTTACCTGCCCCCAGGCACAGTGGTGGTGAAGAGTTTGCCTTTCTTCCCTTTCTTTCTGGTCTCCAGCTGCAGGGAATGCAATTTATTTGGATATTCCTGGACCTGGGCTTCAGAGCATGCATGCCCTGGCTGCTGGCACCTGGTAAAGCCCCTTTTTTAAAAAAAATTCATCTATCCACAAGCAGGTCCATCTCTTTTTTTTCCCCTTTATCCTGCTGAGAAATGTGTCCTTGCTTTTTCCTTCAAGGTCATTCCCTGCATTCAGCAGATGCAATTTTTGCTTCTGATGTTTGGGGCTTTATTTCAGTAGGAGCAGAGTGATTTGCTGTGCTTACAGGTTCTGAAACCTGCAACCTACCAAAGTGGAAAGCAGCAGAAGAATCAGAAAAATTCCCAAAAACCATGTGCCAAGTGTTATTTTTTTTCTGGGTTTGACTCACACTTGAGGCTTTCCTTTATGTGACTGGAATATTTATTTATTTAAAACTTGCAATTTTCTTACGGGCTGATGACATTTCTTTCCTCCTGGGTTGATCTTTCTCACCAGTAATGATTATTGTGACTTTATTTTGTACTTTCAGTTTTTTTCGCAGGCTCTGCTAATTAGTTGAGGGCACACCTTTCTTTGCTATGTCACTAAATAAGCAGAAATTTCAGATATTTTTGAGAAAAGTTGGTGCAGTTACTTCTGAATAATATTCCATATAAAGATACCACAGAATCTGTGGTCTGGGCACATTACCTATAATTAGGCAGGGCTTTAATGAGATGCTCACATTCTTGATGGAATTAAAATCTGGTGATGTTTTGACTGGAACTGTTTGAGGGAAGCTTGGAATGTACTTTAAAAAAAAGCTGTTGCCTACTGGGTGTGGAAATCCAAGTTCTGAGCAAAAAAAGAAGAGCTTTAGTATAAACATGGCCACAGTGTAATGATTCATGCCTGTCTTGGCACAGTGGAATTGAGAAATGGACCACATTCCTCCTTTTTTTTTTTTTTTTTATCCCTGACAAAAATTAATTGATCTGCTTTAGGATTTCTCAGTACCTTTCAACCAAAGAAAGTCAAACAATCAAAAGATGATTTTTTTTGTTTGCTTTTTTTTTTTGTAGAAGAACTAACAGTGTAAAAAATGCCCAGCAAAGCATTTCTCACATCAGAATGAAAATTTTTTTTTCCCCCTTTTTTTCTCAGAGCTTTTCCATTTGAATTAGCTTTTTTTTTCTTAAAGCAATTCCAACACACTGTCTGGAAGTCTGATTTTTAAGGACTTTTAGGAGAACTTGTGCTTGTTCTTTTAAGCTGTGCCTTTTATGTGAGTTTGTCTTCCAAGACATAACAAGAGGATTTTGGTTCTGAGTACAGCAACTACTTGCCAAAAGTTGCATTTTCACTTTTGACTCATGCCCCGTTTTTAAGAACGAAGTCTTCAGATTGCAGAAAGTCGTGTGGGTTTGATTTTTTTTTTTTTTTTCTGAATTTTATCCAAGCATGTCTTTTCCTGGACCTAACTCTTGTTTTTCACCACCATGTTGCTTGGCAGAGCTCTGGAAAACCAGCAGCAGCTGCCATGAAGTCCCTGTAAAGTTGCCTTTAGTACAGATTTTTACGGGGACATTTGCAACGTGTGTTAAAATATATGTCACAGAGTAGTTCTAAAGGAACAAAAAGCTCTTCCTTTGATCCACTTGTTGAAACTCAAGGTGCTTCTTGGGTTTTCTTTCTTCCCTCATTGCATCCCTTGTGTGGTGAAGGTTTTCCCTCCAGGCTTTTCATCCCAGCTCTTCTTAGAAACCCCTGTGTGTAAGGGGAATTGAAGGCATTTGGGGACATCCCACAAATGTTACGATAAGCTGTGTTGGGAAGAGGAAGATTATTCTTCTCATTCCAGGTACAATTAGTGTGGCCTGGCCTGATTTCCTATGGTGGTTTGTTGTCACAGAGTCATGGAATATACTGTTGGAATGGGCCATCAGGATCATCCAGTCCAACTCCTGGCCCTGCACAAACCCCCCAAACTGCCCTCCCTGTGCCTGAGAGTGTTGTCCAAAGGCTTCTTGTAGTCAGGCTTGGTGCTGTCACCATTCCCTGGGGAGCCTGTTCAGTGCCTGACCACCCTGTGGGGAAAAGAGCCTTTACCCAACATCCAGCCTCAACCTTTTGTTCTGTTTAGTTCAGTGCCAAAAGGTTTTATTTTTCAGGTTTTGCTGCCTTTGCCAACATCCCATCAGGAGACCTCAGAAACCTTGTGCCTTTTCAATGCTAGCATCCTGAAAAACGATGGGAATGGGATTATCAAATCCTACACCATGTAAATATTCCTTGTAAGGGAGGAAGAGGTAAAAAGAGAGGTTGCGTGTTTTTTTTTTTTTTTTTTTTTTTTTTTTTTTTTTCTTTTTTTCAGAAAAGAACCAATGTGCCATTGTTATCATGGCTGCACAGAACTTGCTGTCCTTTTCTTGTCAGTCCCAGCTGGTCCTCTCCTCCTCTGAGTGAACTTTTGACCCAACTAATATCTTATCTTACATGAGGTGAATTTGGTTTTCAGATGAATATGCATCTGATTTTAATTTTTATTTTTTTTTTTGCTTAGTAAAATCAATGACCTTGTTTAATCATCTTGATTGCTTTCTGCATATGAAAGCACACAGAAAAGGTGTTCTGCATTTATATCTTTAAAGACTAGCAGTTGAAAAAACGCTAAAACCTTTTGAAACCTGAGTTTCTCTGGTCAAATGTTTGCAGTATAAACTGTTTTATAATGGCTCAATGGGGTGATTTTCTGACTGGTTTTTATGGTAGATTTTAAAATTTTAATAACATTTTTCCAAAATACACAGTAGGAATATCTTTAGTTGGGGGCTTGTTTTTGACTTTAAGCTTGTACATGTTGGGTTGTGTTTATTTATGGAGTAAATGCAGTATTTCCAGTTAAAACTTGAGGAAAGAGAGGGAAAGTATTGAATTAATGGTGGTAAGTCTTGGGTTGTGTTTATTTAGGAAGCAAATGGAATATTTCCAATTGAAACTTGAGGAAAGAAATTAACTAAAAAATAACCTATTGAAATCTAGCTTCTTTTTTTACCCTGTATGCTACTGTAAGCATGGAGATTCCATTCTCAGACTTTAAAAATTATTCATACCCTTCGGAGACGTTCCTTCTAAGAGCCTTTGGAGTTATTTTAAGCGTTCCTTTCTTTGTGCCACTGTGAGAACAGTTTGGGCAATCCCCAGTGGCTCTGAGAAGGTTGTTCACACACTCCTCTCTCCTCCTGCGCCGGCTCCACCAAACATCCCTTTAATGACACAGACAAAATGCTCTGGTGTCTAATTTTATGAGCAGAGCTCAGCCATGCAGAAGACTTTCGAAGATTTATGGTGGTAAAGCCACTAAGTATAGTTATTTCTAGCCAGATGCAAGCCAATGTTAGTGGGAAAAATGTTGGCACTTAGGGTCATGTTTAAATACCTACAATCCTGAGCATGAATAAGATTTTTTGAGGGGGCTCTGCTGTGTTCAGTTGGCATTTTTGAAGGAGAAAAAAAGGGAGGAGGCAAAAAAAACGGAGCAAGCCGCAATTTTTCTTGAGGGCATGATGCTCTGAGATGAGCTCAGATCAGAAATGCTTTTAAAGATCTTTGAATGTAAGGCTGAAAAATAGATTTGTGGAATGGTTTTGGGTGGGAGGGGGATGTTAAAACTCATCCATTTCCAACCCCCTGCAATGGGCAGGGACACCTTCCAATACCCCAGCTTGCTCCAAGCCCCAGTGTCCATCCTGGCCTTGGACACTGCCAGGGATCCAGGGGCAGCCACAGCTGCTCTGGGCACCCTGTGCCAGGGCCTGCCCACCCTCCCAGGGAACAATTCCTGCCCAATATCCCATCTAATCCTACCCTAGGGATGGCCCTCTCCTTCCGTTGTGTCAAATGCACTGCTCAGCTGGGTGTCGTCTGCAGACTGGAAATTTGAGGAATCACTTAACTGTATAAGAGGTGGAATTACTTGGCTTTTATTTCAGGGTTTGAGGGTAACAGAGATGATGAGCTCAAGTTCTTGAAAAATGAAGTAAAATTGACCCCTATTTTTCAGTCTTTCAGTGGGGAGTAAAATAGTTGTAATCTCTTGACATAATGGGGAATTTCTGTCTTGAAACATTGCCATGTGTTAGGCTGCTGAATTTCTGTTTATGTTTGACCTGAAAATCATTGTCTTCCTATCCTAAAGCCAGGCAGAGGCAGAAAAGACAGGCTAGATTGCCTTGCGAATTAAAAAGAATATTCAGAAAAGAAGTAATGGGCAGTGTTACGGTGGCTTGATTTCTAGCAGCTGCTTTTCATAGTCTTGGTGTGTTCCCAGCCTGGTTTTAGCCTGTCTCATCTCCAAATATACTTTGCTAATTTTCAGCTGTGTTGCCACTGGTGAGAAAGGGTGTAGATGGTAGTGGCTTCCCATGTTATTTTAATGTGCTTGTTGTTTATGAAGTTTTCTTTCATGTTAATTGATGTTGTGTGATTGTTTCTAATTACCTCTCTGTGATCTGAGCTGGCTTAGTAAGAGGACAAATACATATCATTGCCTAGAATCACCTAGTAAGAAAGAAGTCCTGCTTTTGAATTTCTTCTTTGTCTTCTCATTCTTCCTCTGTTCTTCTCAACTCTGTTCAGCCAGAGTTGTGTGAAGAAACACAAGGAACGATGGGAGAGGATCCATCAGAGGCCACAAAGATCATGAGGAACAGGAACACCTCACTTTTGAGGAAAGGCTGAGGGAACTGGGTTGTTCGGCCTCCAGCAAACAGCTGAGAGAGGATCTTACCAATGCATACCAATGTTTTCAGGCCAGGTGTCAAGAGGATGGGGCCAGAGTCTTTCCAGTGACAGGACAAGGGGCAGTGGGCACAAACTGGAATGCAGGAAGTTCCCCTTGAACGTGAAGAGAAAAACTACGGTGAGGTGACAGAGCACATGGAGGAGGCTGCTCAGAGAAGTTCTGCAGTCTCCTTCTCTGGGCTTATTCAAAACTGCTCTGGGTGAACGTGCTTTGGCAGGGAAGATGGACTGGGGGACGTCTCCAGAGGGCACTTCCAGCCCCAGCCATTCCGTGGTTATGTGATTTGGTGAGATTAAGAGAGGAACATCACAAGGGTGATTTTGTTTTGCTTTGTTTTGGTTTTTTTTTTACATGAATCAAAGCAAAGCCCAAACCTTTGAATTTCAGTAACTTTATTGAACCAGATCCTGTAGCACTGGTTTAAGGTGGTAAACTTAAGGTACTTCACTCTACCAACAATACCCTGCAAGGCAAAGAGAGCCTGGATGAAGTTACCTCACATTGGTATCTTGAAAATCTCCACAATGGGGACTCTACATGTTTCTTGAGGTTGTTCCAGGGACTGATGCTCTCTTTCTGTAACATGGGAATTTGGGAGCAAAAGATTCAAGGCTCATGATTTGATTTCCTCTGGATCTCTGAGCAGTCCCATCTTTTCTTTGCAGTTAAAACAGCATCAGTTCCCTGTGTAACGAACATTAGTATTTTTGGGGTACTTGTACAACTAGTGTGTTTGGGATTGTTAGCGGGAGTTGGAGCTATTCCTTGTATGCCACATTTCCCACCCAGTAGCAGAACTTCTGCAGTGGCAGTAAGACTGGTTTGTACCTCCTTCTTAGCTCTTTCCTTTGTGTTTCAAATCAAAGCAAAAGCTCAGAATTGTAACAGTGTGGGATGTGTTGAGTCTCTCAAATCACTATAAATAGTGGCAGACTTGGAAGGACTTGGGAAAGCTTGGGAAGATTCTTTAGGAGTCTCTTTTTTTTCCCTGTGTAATGTACCGGCTTTGAGGGGAGCATCTGCCTAAAACCTTCTGATTTGGCTGAATGTGTGCAGAGTTTGAGTGATGTTCATTATGTTCAAATAGGTTAAAAATGCAAACAAACTTTTTCTAGACATTGTTTGTCTGTATTTGTATTAATTGATGAGAAAGTAGATTGTAGTTAATTGCCGTGAGCTGATCAGCTGTGTAGAAAACAAAGAAGGTCCTATATTCTAGTTTTTCTAAGCATTTGAAGCTTAGGCTTTTCTGCTGAGGAGGTGAACGTAATCTTTGTGATTACATGAGATTTTCATTTGGAAATACGCAGAATTTTGATTGTAGTATCCAAGGAGTGATTGAAGTTGGTGTTGCAGTCTGCCTGTTGTTGGCAAGAAGTGGCTGAACTGGATCCCTAATGCCAGAGGACTGAATCCTCTGTCTTTTGGGCATTTAGTATTCAAGAAATAGTTTTAAAAACCCGTATAAAGACTTCAATCATCCCCTAATGTGTCACTTATAAAAATGTCCTTTATTTCTTTGTCTGCACATGCTTCCTGTGTTCTCCCTCTTTTGGTAAGAGGCTGCTCTCTTCCTTTTCATCCTCGCAAGGAGGAGCAAAGGGACGTTTCTTCCCCCTGAAACCGAGCGTGGCTGTGTTGTTATTCCCGATTTCCTGGGGAGACTTGGACTTATGACTCGTGTGTCCTGCAGCCAAGGTTTGCTGTTCCTGTGGGGCTCGGCTGGGCCGCAGGAATGCGGCCCCGTCACGGCGCTCTTTGTTCCCCAGGTCGGGGTGCTGTTCGAAACACCCCGGGCCTGGGTTATGAAGTGCCTCGAGCTTTGATCTGCCCTGAGAAGTTCCTTTGGGTTGGTGGGGGTGCTTTGATGTTCTCTGCTCGCTGGCTGCCAAGTTCTTCTGCTGGAGGTGCAGTGCAGAGCTGTTGTCCAGTTGAGAACCAAGACCTCATCTCTGCACGCATCCAACCACTTCTTTCCTCTCAGGGAGCAAATGGATCTCTCTGCTAGAGGAGTTTGTCGGCTGTGGTTATGATTTTTTTTTTTTTTTTTTTTTTTTTTTTTTGTTCTAAATTTAGCAGGTTAGCTCGATACTGTGCTAGAGGAGGGCTGAGCCCTTTTGTTGACACAGCTCGCTGGATGTTTGAAATGCCTTTTGCCTTCTCTGCACCCAGCTGTGCTGCTGAACTGGCAGCCCAGAGGAAAGGCTGGGAGAATTGGGATTGTTCAGCCTGAAAAAGAGAAGCTTTGGAGTGACCTAATTGCCCCTCCCAAGGGTTGAAAGGAGCCCATAAGAAAGATGGAGAGGGACTTGAGACAAGGGCATGGAATGCCAGGACAAGGGGCATGACTGCAGCCTGCTAAAGAGCAGGGGTAATTGGGCTTTTGAAAGGCAAGGTCTTCCCTGGGAGGGTGGGCAGGCCCTGGCACAGGGTACCCAGAGAAGCTGTGGCTGCCCTTGGATGTGTGTCCAAGGTCAGGTTGGATGGGGCTTGGAGCAAGCTGGGGTAGTGGAATATGTTCCTGCCTATGGCACGGGGTGGGACTAATGATCTTTCAAGTCCCTTCCCATCCAAACTGTGCTGTGAGTTTGTGATTCTATGACAAACCTTTATTAACAGCCTTGTTCTGGTTTTATTGGAGCTCAGGAAAAATGGTTTTAACTGCATTCTACTCCTGTATGTGCTTGGAGCAGGTGGTGATGCTGCAGGTAGTAAGCAAGATCAATATTCTTATCGGCAGCAAGAAGACAGGATGAATCAACCCCTCTCAGATGTATTCTCCATATCTTTTTTTTTTTTGGTTGGCAATAGACTGCAATTTCTCCTTTGGGAAAAAGTTCATAAGGAATATTTGTATTCAGGGAATGACTGGACATGGCACTCACTGGTGCCAAGGCAGTGATCAGTCAAAACTTGGATTTTATGATCTCAGAAGTCTTTTCCAACCTAAATGGTTCTGTGATTCTGACCTATATCTACAGATAGATTTTAGGAATTGTGCCACATGTTTTCAGTGGAGCTGTTACATTTTAGTGACTTAAAAAATAACAGAACATTTACTGTACTCTTCTAAAGCAGGGTGATTGTGCTCTGAGGAAAAAACCCATTATACTAATTATTATTACCTGTAGAAGCCATTAAAATAACAGGATTTGACTTACGTCAGTGGTAGTGACAATGAAACCTTGTGAAGTGCATAATTTAAAATTGAAGTGCTCGTATTAAGACTGTAGGGGGAAAAAGGAGAGAGGTCTTTGTAATAAACCTGGGTGGCACTGTCAAGATTCCTAAAATGTGACAGATGAGTAAAGTAAGAACTCCAAGGTGGTTTTTGCTGCTGCAAAACCTTTTGCAGATCCAGGATGAAATAAGAAGCATGAATGATGAAATGTGTCTTGGCTTCTTGCTGTTAAGCAAATGGGGATCAAAGAAACTCCTCATATTCCTGTTTTCTAAAAGCTCCTGGCAGACAGGCTGAATTATACCATCCTAGGCTGTGTTTTTTTCTAAAAGGGAAATGCCTTGGGTATGATGAATCAGGTTTGCGAAAGCTATAGAAAAATATCCCTGTATTTGTCTAAATTGTACCTCTCCCTAATGCTTGCTTAGTTTCCCATTTTAAAACAAAAACTCACTAGTAATCATTTTAAATACACTTAAGCTCTGAAACCAATCCTTGTATTTGTTGTGAATGTTAATGCTATAAAGAGGGCATGCTTTTATTTTGAAAAGGGTGAATGAACTGCTCACACTCACCAGCAGCTTTCTGGCGGTTCTTTGTTGTTTTCTTTTTTTATTCTACTGAAGGAAAAACTATTGTTTTAGCATTGTTTTGTGTCTGGGTGTCATGTTCCTCTGATCACATGTTGGACTGCTAATACTTCTCTGAGACAAATTGCTGAAAACGTTTGCTACATTTGAGGTTGCAAGAATTCTCTATATATAGTGACAGAATTGATTTTTTTTGGCTCTGTTGCTAGTGGCAACTCATCCTAATCCCAAACTGTACAGTAATGTGATTTATGGGGAGTACATTGCTTGCTAGTGAATGTTGTCTGGAATTTTTTTCTCTGTGCATTGCTACAGGGGCACTGTTCAAGCACGAGGTAAAGATATTTCATGGTTTATCATAGGCTGTGTGGATTAGAACATTTAAAATTCTGAATAAAATCGTAGCTTACAAATGCATTTGGGAGAAAAAGTGCTTTGTTGCTCTTGATAGCTTTATAAAGGAGAAATTTTTCATTAATTGGGAGCTTGTGCTGATAAAAATCGCGACAATCTCCTGTTTAAGGCCCAATTTGCTTGTGGATACTTTCACACCAAGCATTTTGCATATGCGTTAATATTTTTTGTTTAATTCAGTTAGAAATGTCGCCAAGATAAGTTATGTATGTTCGAATATGTTCTGTATGTTGTAAAGAGCACTTAAAATTGGCTTGTGCCAGTTGTGATTGACCTCTAAATGTCCTGCTAACAATTGTGACTTTATAGCACAATGTGTGGGCAAGTTTTAGGTTTGAAGAGCATCACTTAAACTACTGTGAGTAAGCAATGCGCTCTTGAAAATCCAGATGGGCTTTTTGGGAAGGGACATTTTGCAACAGCGGGAAATCATTCATGGTTGGTCATGATCATCATAAGGTCTTTTCCCACCTGAACTATTCGGTGTGTGAGAACTTGGGAATTCAAGATGTCCAAAGTTAGACCTTCTGGCTTTTGTTTTTTTTTTTTTTTTTTTTTTTTTTTTTGTTCCCAAAGCAAGAGCTCATTTATCTGCTCTCTGTGGGCATGGAAGGCAGAGTTTTTACTCCTTTGAGTTGGGTGGGGTTAGAAAGGCAGTGCCTGCAGTTACTTGAGGGGATGGAAGGAGGATGATCCAGGTACTGAAAATTGTGTGTGAAAACTGGGGTAAAAAACAACTGTAGGCAGATGATGGCAGGCTAGGCAGGAGACTGCTTTTGTCACAAATATATTATGCCCAACTTTGATTCCTTGATTATATAGCTTGCTGTATCCTGATACATTGAAATTTTGGTTGCAATATTTTCAGCCTTAATACCTCTGTTTACATTCAGCAGATTTTTTTCCTTCCGTGTACTTCTGCCTTAGTTGAGGATAAGGGAAGATTTAAAGGGTAAACATTCCAAAGGACAAATGGTAGCAAAGCTGTCAGAGCTGATTAGTTTTAGGTGTGAAATGAGCAGGCTTCTAATTGCAGGGCAGAGATACAGAATCCAGTGCAGTTGTGAGTTACTGTAAATCCTCCCTGTGGCAGAAGGATGGAGCAGGGCTCCTCAGGGTGGTAAAATGTTCTGTAGTAGCTGAATCAACAAGGGATTACTGTGTGCTTGGCTCTAAAAGGGATGGGGCGGATACTGTAGCTCCTGTTTGCTCGGGGAAGAACTCTCAGAAAATCGTGAGATGCTTTGTAGAAGGGAATTTGCAAAGGAGAGAAGAGCTCTGCTGTGGTACAGGATGCTCGAGCTCCCAGTTACTCCCTTTCTGCAGGAATTTATGAAACTCTGTTCAGAAGAGCTATTTTAAGACTGAAGAGGAGACAGTACAGAGTATGTGCATTAAAGTCAAGTTTAAAAAAAGGCCACTCTTTTATTTCTTTTGTGCTGGCCAGAGAACAGGAGCAGTGCACTGAGGTAAGCAGAAAGTGAGGGCTGACTTGCCAGCAAGCTGCAGGAAGGAGAGCTGAATTCCTTGACTCAGCAGGCAAGGAGTTTCCTGATGTTCCAAATATTTGTGCTTCACCAGTTGTAAAAATGCCCTTCACATGTTTGCTGAGATCAGGCAGACCTCAAGTGGATCTACAAGCAGGAAATGTCACTGGCTTCTCATGCTAGGTCAGAGAACTTCTTTGTGGGCAAAAACTGAGGCTGTGGGTGACCTCGCCAGGGTGGTTTTGAATTTGTTCTGCTGCCTCGTGTGCTTTCACAGCCAGTGGGACCTTGGCCTGGCCAGCAAGGTTCTTGTTAAAAATGTTGTCCTGGAGGCCACGTTCGCACCACGTTGGGATGTTTGTGGTGTGAGAACTCCACGTTGTCCATACTTGCTACGGGAGGGGAGGCTGGTGGTCGGAATCCTGTCCAGACTGGTGATGGCTCAGGCTTCTGTGACCACAAATTGCCTTCAGGACCTGGAGACGTGCCGTCATGAGAGCAGAATTCGGCTCCTTCACGCAGTTGGCAGGCAGAGTCTCCTGGGAATCAGCCAGGAGTGATGGGTTCAGCTTAGTGTTCCTGAGGAGGACTCCCAGAGAGCTGAAGAGCAGCCTATCCCATTGTGTGGGAAGGTCAGGAATTTCAGCAGAAGCATGGCTGAACACGGGGAGTACATGAGGTTGGTGGGCAGTAAGGAGGAGTATGAAAGCTTTGCTTGGCTGCCCAAGGACAATATCAGTGACACCTCCAGCTGGTCAGGGACACAAGGAGTCGAAGGAGGGATGCGCTGGGAATGGGAGCAGCAAGGCATTTACTTATGGGCTCTAGGGAAGGGTCTTCACTACTCAGCAGTTTTATTTCCCCCACTCAGCCTTTTCTGGGGAAATCTTTCCCTTTACTGATGTCCAAGAAAACCTTAATAAATAATTTGGAAAGAAGAACCAAGGTAGTGCTCTGATGTAGAAATATGTTCATCACCAAGAGCTGTGGGAAGAGTTCCATGTGTGTGTATCTGTGCTGAAGGGCATGGATGTGATGTAACGTGGGAGGTAGCAAGTTTAACTGGAGACCAGGCAAATAAAGCCAGCTCAAAATGCAAGCGGCAAAACAATGTTTGAACAGTGCAGTTAAATTCCCAACACAGTACTGTAACTTCTTGTGGAGTTTATATAAGAGATGGTGCGAAGTCTTCAGCAGGAAAGGCCATAGTGGCAGTGCTGATATTATTCAAACCTGACATGGAACTTTTGCTCCTTGATAAAAATGCTGCTAAATGCTGCCTATTTCTAAGTAATAACATAAACCTGGCAGGTGACAGCATGCATGTGAAAGAGACATTTTTCTGGGAAGACATCTGTTTCATTCAGATGATATAAAACCATCGAACAAAAGCGTTTGTTATTTTTAGAACCAAACATAAAGGTTGTGATTTCCTGTAGTATGACCTCTCGTGAGTTTTTTTCTCGGCGTGGCTGAAAAGGACCCTGAAGTATTCTGTGCAAGTGGAGATTCTGGTTTTAAATGAAATGGAAGTGACTTCCTCATTGCTTACAACTTCTTAATTTCTTCAGTTGCTTTTTTTGCAAGAGCAAAGACATGAGATGGACTGTTAAAGTCAGCACTGGTTTTACTAAAATTTGGGGATGTTTAAATCAAGATACAGTACCAAAAAAAAAAAAAAAATACAGTTAGCCAGAAGGCAATTGGAGGCACCTGGATTCCATGGTGAGTTGTCTTCGCCGATGATTTTGTAGTGGTTTGATAGTACAGAGAGTTGTAATAAAGGAGCTAATTCTTTTATGTGATATAATTAAGGTGAAGCTTCACTTGCCATGTTTTGTCTGAGGTGAAATTTTTGATGTATAAATAAAAAATATCATTAGTAGTGTTTAGTGATCAATGTTGGAGGAGTTTTGCTGGGAAAAGGGAAAGTCAGGCTACAAAAATCTCTGAATTTGGAGTCTTGGGTACTTTGTGTCAGGGTGGACAAGGGAATGGATTTGAGCTAAAAAGAGAGTAGGTTTTAGATTGTATTAGCAGGAAGGGTATTAAGAGGAATTCTCTGTGAGGGTGGGCAGGCCCTGGCACAGGGTTCCCAGAGAAGCTGTGGTTGCCCCTGGATCCTTGGCAGTGTCCAAGGGCAGGTTGAACACTGGGGCTTGGGGCAACCTGGGACAGTGGAAGGTGTCCCTGCCCATGGTGGGGTGAGGAATGGGATGTTCTATAAGGTCCCCTCTGACCATAACCATTCTGGGATTCTGTGAAGTATGTTCCAAATTTTAATAGCCTGGTTGTTGCACTGCCATGCTTTCTGCAGTGTGTGTACAGATACCTTCAGAGATAGTGGAGTTCTGAAAAATAATTTACTCTTCAGACGCTCAGAATTTTATGCAAATCTTCTAAAACATTTCTGTAGTGGTAATTCTGTTTAGTAAAGAGAAAAACCACGAAGAGGAGCTTATTACATGCAGTGTTTGAGAGTCTTGTCGAGATGAATAATTCCTGTAGATTCATTATTGCTCCAGGTATGTTGTCTTTGTCTCTGCTGGACACGGGGAGGGAATATTAATGCAGTGTGTCCCTGCACACACGGGTGTTCTTGAGTCCCTCATTAGCCATGCAGCTGCTGCTGTGTTATCTTATCTCAGCATTTATTGCCAACCTCTGCCCTGAACGGAGGCACGAGGACGATTTACGATGGCTGGAGTATTTGGGTTTCAGTTGTGCCTTTCTTAGTGACGCACCTGTCCTTAAATTAAAAACCAGGTAATGGCAGTTGTTTGGTTGTACAGTATTGATTCATTATGGTGCATTTCTCATGTTGCTGGGGAAAAGTGGGAGAAGGCATTCACTTTAAAGTACTGAATTAAAGCAAGCAAGGACTTTGGCATTCCTTAACCTGTTTTCCTTTGGTGGGGGGGGGGGGGGGGAGGCAAAATGTTTTGGCTCATTTCTCCTTCCAAGTGTTTCAGTATTGCTTCCCTTTGGATTTTGTAGTGGGAGCTGGCATTCCAAAGGGTATTTTAAATCAGCGCCATGGTCTGGGGAAAGGTCTGAAGCACCAGGAGAGGCCGAGGGAGCTGGGAAAGGGGCTCAGCCTGGAGAAAAGGAGGCTCAGGGGCGACCTTCTGGCTCTGCACAGCTCCCTGACAGGAGGGGACAGCCAGGGGGGATTTGACATCTGCTCCCAGGGAACAGGAGGAGAGGGAACAGCCTCGGGCTGGGCCAGGGCAGGGTCTGGTCAGACATCAGCAGGAATTTCCCCATGGAGACGATTGTCAAGCATTGCAAGGGGCTGCTCAGTGAGGTTTGGAGTCCCCATCCCTGGAGGTGTCCAAGGAAGCACTGGATGTGACACTCAGTGCTCTGGGCTGGGGACAAGGTGGGGATTGGGCACAGCTTGGACTCAATGATCCATTGAGGGTTTTTCCAACATAAATGATTCTATGACTTGGCAAGACAAATGCCGTCATTTTGAGCATCCCTTCTTCCTTCTTCTTCCCCCAGCTTTTATTTGTGACCACAGTGTGGTGCGGTCTGGGGTCACTTGGGGTCAGCTGTCATGACTGGGTCCCTTCCCAGTTTCTTATGCACTCACAGCCTACTCACTAATGGGAACGGTTTGCCCAGAGAAGCTGTGGCTGCCCCTGGATCCCTGGCAGTGTCCGAGGCCAGGCTGGACTGGGCTTGGAGCAAACCTGAGATAGTGGAAAGTATCCCTGTCCACGGCATGGCCTGGAACCAGGTTATTATTAAAGTCCCTCCTGACCCATTCTGTGGTGTGAGGAGCAGGAAAGGCTTTGAGCTGTGTAAGCACTGCTCAGCACTAACGGGAACATCCCTGAGTTATCTGTGCCTGGAACTTTGGTGTTCTCAGCACAAATCCCAGGCACAGCCCCATCCCTGCTTCTGTGCAGAAAATCAACTCCATCCTAGCCAAGCCCAGCGCTGTGAGCAGCAAAACCTGGCCAATGGAACTGGACAGGGCAGGTGCAGCTGCAGGACTTCATGCTCACTGGAACTCCAGAGGTACAGTGGGATGCATGATTCCTGTCACCTTGGCAAGGTCATGGCAGTCAGGAGAGCTTCCTGAGCACTGTAGTAAGGCAAATG
Source organism: Cinclus cinclus (assembly GCF_963662255.1). Lineage (NCBI taxonomy): Eukaryota > Metazoa > Chordata > Aves > Passeriformes > Cinclidae > Cinclus > Cinclus cinclus. The sequence continues at coordinate 1,550,321 of NC_085047.1, forward strand.
CTGGACCCATTTTCAAAGACCACTGGAAGGAGGACCTGGGGAGCAGCAGCTGCTCATCTTTACCTTAATTCCTGGGAAAATTACACGGCAAAACCTGGAAACCATTTTTGAGGCTTCTTTTTCATTCCTTGAAGGGGCACAGAGGTGATTTGGAGCAGCCAGCGTGGACTCACAAGGGCAGAAGGTGTTTGATTGCCTTTTGGGAAAGCTGGCAATGCATGTGTTGTACATGGTGGCTCAGGTGAGACCTTTGACACAGTCCTGTGGCATCTTTACAGCCACTCTGGGGACACATGGACTGATAGCCAGGTGGAAAATTGGCTGGGTTTCCCAAATCTAAGTGGTGGGGAGCAGTGCCAAGTGCTGCCGGTGGCTGGGAATCCCTCAGAGGTCCATGGATCAGTGCTGGTCCATGACTTCAGTCACAGCCTGGATGGTGGGATGGGGCTTTTGGCAAGCTGAAGAAGCCTGTTAAATTGGGGGAGAACATTGATAGGCTAGAGACAGGGCTGTGTCCAGGGTGACCTCAGGCTGTGGGTGACAGGGGCTGGCAGGAACTTCTGGAAGGTCAACAAAAGCAAATGCCAAGTTCAGGGGCATTCAGGCTGGCACTTGAGGCTGGAATTTCAATGCCATCCTGAACAGGAGCATTTCACTGCATGTCTTCACGATTTAATAGTTGGGCCAGGAGTGATTTGTGGGCAGTAATTCCTAAATATCGTCTTCATCCTGCCAGCAGTAATGCAATATGCTTATTTATTTCCTTTGCCCCATTAAAAATAATTCAAAATAATTTAAAGTCTGGGATGGTTTAAAAAGAGGACAGGAAAGAATAAATACAAAGAAATTCAACAGTATTTGGGGTTGATTCAAGCTGATGGAGTGTTTTTTGTCACTGGGTTAAAACCAGCTGTTCCCCTTTTTCTTTTCTTCTTTACAATGAGACCTGTCTTTATGTTTTTAATGGAAAATTTTGGAGTGAGTGTATACTTAAAAAAACAAAAATAAACAGGATGGCATTACTTTGGACATGATTGCACAGTGAATGTGTGTGTTCCCAGTGTACGTTACGAGCACACGTTGTAAAGTCATAATTTTCCACTGGCATGTGTTTTAGCTGTCAGGAATTATCCATGATCTACTTTCTGGGAAGCTGAAAATTTTTGGGTATTTCAAAATTCACTGATTCATCTTCTCAAGTGTTGGTGGATTGAGTCAGGTTTAATCCAGCTGCAATGCATTCTACGATTCTTAGGGAGACATACCTCAGGAATTTTTGATAGGGTGAATTAATTTCTTGTCAAGGTCAGTCAGAAGGTGCATTTCTTTAGCCTAATATTTTTGGATGTTTTGGGTGTGATACTAGTTTGTCCTTTTTCTGAGGCGTTGTGTTAGTTGCAAGGATTTAAAAATGTCATTAAAATTTCAAAACGATTTGTCTGAATGTTCATAGCCAAAACGCCCATAAACACAAACTTCTGGTGTCAGGTGAGTTGTATAAATTTTACAGTTAATACCTTGGGTTTTTTGGTCATTATCATAATTTTGCATGAGAAGTTGTTCCAAATGGAATTCGGGCCTGTTGAATTTCTCAGTCTTTGAATAGAAACACATTCACTGGTGCAAATTTAGCCTCCTCTTTTATTCAAGAGCACCGAACGTGAAGTGTGTGTTTACGTTTTTGCATAGCTCTTCATGGAATTAAATTTTTATACAGCAACTAATTCACTTTCTGGTTTTCAGGGTGTCACTGGGTTTAACTTTCTTCTGTGCAACCTGTGGCTTTGGTCTTCAGGTTTGTACAACTGCACAGTATTGGCAGATGCGACGTTGTCTTGTGAAACACTAATGTATATCTTAGTGTTCTTATATTGATTTTTCATGAAGGTGTGAGCTTTACACATTTCCAGCCCAAGTGGACATCCATGAAATAATTAAGCCCATCTGTTTCTCCTGTTTCCCTGTAGGAAAAACTTAATGAAATATGATTCTCTGCTGACCTGACTCCTTAATTCACATTGTTGCGCTCTTCTCCAATGGGAATATAAAAAGATGCCTCACTATTTCTTAGCATGTGTTACCTTTAATAGATATGAGTGTTGGAAATACATGCCAGTTGGGGTTGGGAATTTGCAGTGAGAGCTCAGCACTAGAAAAAGTGGCATTAGCAAAGTGAGAATGGCAGGAAGAGAAGTTTTCTTTCTCCTGCTCTCTTAGAATTCCCTGGTCTCACAGAGCCTGAGTGAAAATGGGGAGAAGGGAATAAATATATTGCATTAACTTTGACAGGATAAAGAAGATATTTAGGAATTGCTCTCCACAAACCAAGATGCCTTTTTGGAGAGTGCAGTTCTGGTGTTCCCTCTGCTTAGTTAATGATTACTCTGAGAAAAAGATGTAAAAGTAGGTATCAGTGCTCCCTAGTTTAAAAAATACTACATAATGTTCCTGATTTTTTGCAGACTCACTATTTCATGTCTTAAAAAGTTACCAGTAGTTAGAGAACATTTTATTACTTCATGGAAACAAATGTTTCCTTATATGATTGGATTTGAAAGTCCATCCTGAAGGACAGTAAGGTTAAGACTCTCCCAGCTTTGCACATAAAATCTGGATACACACGTCGAAGTTTTTTCACACTGCTCCAGTTAAGGAACTATGATGCATTTATTAGTCAGACCTCTCTTTTCCCTTGCTCAGAATAATTTTCTCCTGGGAAATGTGTTGACTTCAGTCTCCTCTTTCATCATGTTTTGTAATACATTCATAGTTGTCATAGAAGGGTTGCTGTATAAACTGTCCCAAGGTTAAAAAGCAGCTTTGTGTTGGACCAGGGGAGGGAAGCGCAGTCCCAAAGCCGCAGGGAGCAGTGGCTCCAAGGAATGCAGACGGCTGATCCCGACGGTCTTTCCATGCTTAACCATTCTCTTCATTCAGCAAGACAAATTTAAATATTGGATGCATCATCTTGCCAACTATTTCCTCATTTAAAATACAGAACAAAATCTAAAACGAAAATATTTTTCATGAGGAGGTGCTGCTTTACAATCCATTCTCTTCCTGCCAGGGCTTGCGGTCGATCCAATTCCAAGATTTCAGTTGGTTTTGGGAGTCAATTTGATTTTCATGTTATTTTGTAATCCTATACAAGGGCTGGTTGAATGTTTTTGTTTTCCTTCTCTGGTGCAAAACTTTCATGTAGAAAGTTTTCGGGGGTATCTCAGGCTTCCTGCTTGTCACAATCATTGTTTTGCAATCAATTTAAGAGGAATTTGGTTTGAATGGGGTGGGAAGATGTCTCAGGTGAAACACACAACTTCATACCCAGGTTTGGTGTAATTCAGCCCTGAGTCTATGTTTTGAAATGCAGTTAGCTTCAGACTGGAAAATAACTTTGTTTGCCTCAACTATTCCCAGATTTACGTTCCAAAGACTGTCACTTGTTTTCTTCCCTTTCAATATTGATAACACATTGCAGTTAGTCCTTGGAGATATTTGTGCAGTCCTTGATACTTCTGATAGAAAGTGAGTCTTTTCAGAGAAACATTGTGATTTCTAGGCGTTTGCTAAACTGAATGGGATATTGGATTTTGGAGCAGGAGATCTGAGAAGAAAATTGGGTTATAATATCAGCTGGAATACTTGGAATGCTTTATGAAGGAAATTAACTCACAGGCATCTCCGCCAACTTCACTTTTTCCTATGGAGGTGTTTCATATGGGAGTCACACAGCCCTTGGAACCCACCTGGGCTGCACGAGGGGGATTTGGGAAGTTTAATTGCTGGAGCTGGAACATGGCCAGATCTTTTGGGCTGTCATTGGTCTGGGAAGAATTCTAAGCAATCATGATGCATTTAAACTTTGGTTTTACATCCCACTGGTGAAGCTGAGCCTGTAGCATGTGGATATTCTTCATGGATGAAATAGGGTGGACAGGAGTAAAAGGAGCCTGTCCAGAGCTCCTTTTTATTGAGGTAACTTGATTAGAGGATGTTCCTGAGGTGTGGGTTTTTTTATTGGTGTGTCACCAGAATTGTGTAATTAATTTAAATATAATCAGATAATTTTTTTTTTTTTGTGCCTGTGGTGTGGCCTTAAGCTGAGTAGTTTGTGGCATAGCTTAAAGAAAATAATGCTGCTCTAGATAAGTCTGAAGAAAATTAAGTAAGTCTGTCTAAATACATGAAGTCAAATCCTGTTCCTTGCTCCCAAATTCCTCCCTCGGCTGTGCTACCGGAAAGCTGACGAGCTTTTGATGAAGAAAATGCTATTTATTCCTGGGAACTGAGGAGTCCTGGGAGCTGAGTTTGCCCAATAAAACTTGGAAATTCAGCCATCGCATATGTGAAGTCCGCACATGGTTGTTGCTGGGCTACTGATCTGCACTTGTCAAACCATTTCCCTTTTTCTTGCTGTTTCACTCTGCAGACTGTCCAGCAGAAGCTACTTTTAAAGCAAATTACTGAATTTGTAGAGTTTTGCTCTCTGTGTTAATGGATTTTGACTAAATTATTGAATTTGGAGTGTTTTGCTTAATATTCTGATGGAATTTCTTTGCTCTTCTTTCAGAGCATTCAGTCAGAAAAGAGCTGCAATTGAGAAAGAATATGCACAGGTAGGTTCTGAAATAATTTTGATAGCTGTGGCATTATTCTGTTGGGATAATTTGTTAATCAGGAAATTACCGTGGTGTGTATTTTTAAAATTTATCTTTTCCGTAAGTTATTTACTATGAAAATGTGTTGAAGTTCTGAATCATTTTGGTCTATGCAGGGCTTAGGCCCATTCTGTATTTTCATGTATTTTGCCTTGAGGAAGTTCTCCAGTACAGAAAACATTTTTAACATTTTTTTCCCCAGTTGTTATAAAATCGAACTCTGTGTGGTTTTCTCAGAAGTCAGTGTGAAACTTGAGTGAAAGGTAAAATCAGGTCAATTAGAAGGAGAGGAAATGTTCTGCCTTACTCGGTCCAAAATAAATTTAAATTCACATTCTTCAGTAAGAGCAGCTTCCCATTCATCTGAAATAAAAGCGGATTTGGCCTCATGGTTTTGATAGGGAGTGGAATGAATTTTGATTTGTTAGTGAGAAAAGGAGGAGGATTGCTTTTTCTCCCCTGGTCGAAAATTGGAAAGCATCTATTAAAGGGCAGCTGCCTGTTTAATTTACAGTAAAGGCTCTTGGAGCTTAAGTCCAAGTACAACAGATTAAAAATACATTAATTTATTTTAAAATAGATTAAAGGTAGAACAAAATCCAAGGGAGTGAGCTCGTGGAGCTCAGTATGCCATAAATCCAACTGGAGATGTGCCTGACGTGGAGTGTGAGATCACAAGCTGTCACTAGGCTGCTTCCAAATGCAGTTTGTAGGATGTCCTGTTAAACATCCTTCTAGTCTCCTCAGTGCTGCATCACCCCCAAAATACACAGAGCGAACGTGTTCTGGGGCTAGACTTCACTGTTGGTTGGGAAAAGGGGATTCTTGTGCCTGTGCCGGATGGGTTTCTAGTGCTGGGTTTTCTGCATGTCTTCTCAGCCTAAAACTCATCTGGAAACCCTTCCTGAATCACATGGGATCTGTGCTGAATGAAGCCCACTCACTGACAATAGTGCCATAAGTTATTGGTGCTCCCATTCTTTTTTCAGATACAAATTTACCTTGGCAAGTATCAATTCCATTGGCAGCTGAACTAAATTCGATTAAATACCTGAATTTTTCAATGAAAACTGTGGTTAAAAATGTGTATTCTTGAGTGGGTTTTCTAACTGATGTAGAGAATTTAACACCAGTTCTTAATACATTTATCCATTAGACACTGGAAATGTCTTTTATATGCAGAGACACACCAGTCACTGCATTTAGGGAATAGTCTTGATAAGCTGGAAAAATAATTACACTCTGCACTTCAGAAAGCTCAGACTTAACAACTGAGGCTTTCAGCTCCTTGGATTTGACACCCCCCCCCCCCCAGCTTTGCAGCAATGCAGCTGCAGCATTTGAGATTCACTGAATGGCTGTTTATATGAATGAAGTCTTGTGGGATCGCTTCCTTGGATTGCTGATAAGTGCACAGCTCCAAAACAATGTTGGATGCTTCTTCGAGAGCCTCTAAAAGGATTTCTGTTTTGGAGGTGGTAATAAAATTTCACATAAAGCCTTTTGGGGAGAGAAGTTGTGCTCCAAATAAATGGGAAGTCGCATTCATCAGCAGTGGGATATTCCTTTTAAAGCAGTTCTAAAGGGAGCTGGAAATGCTCAGTAGTTTATGAAGCCAGATTTCCAAACCTTTTCACAGATTCTCTCCAAATGCCTCTTGTCACCTTAGGGAATTTGGAGTATTCTGACATCTGACTTTTTTCTGGCAAGTTAGAAGCAGTGGAAGGGTGTCCAGTGGAAATAATTTTCCCAGAACTGAAGGCTTTGTTGGTTTAAAAAAAAATGTAGGTTGGTGCCCTGCACTTGAGTGCCAAGTTTCTAAACACAGAGTGCTTTTGTTGGGAGCAGGAGAACCTGTCCAAAGGCAAGTGAAACACCCCAGCCCAGTGTTTATAACTTGCCCCTAATTACATGGTAAGTGGTGCAAATGTATGTGATGAATTACAGGGCCTGGATTTCAATTTCCCTGCTCTTATTTTGCCCAGGTTTTTTTGCACTGTGTTTTCAATCGGTTGTACCTGTTGCCTTTGAAGGTTTTTGGAGCTGTTTTTTGCTTACTGTCCATCTCCAGTGGGTTCTTTCCTGGCTTTTCTAGGCTGTACCGTGGTCTAAATGGGAGAAGGATCCAGTGTATCAGCAATTCTGCAGTTTTCTAGATCAGTTGGGATTCTGCACTCTGCTCTTCCACTTGTATTTTTGGTCCTGCATTATTTAATATATGCTTTGAGGCTTACCTTAATATTCAGAAATGAGAGCTCAGAAAGGTTCTCATTTCCCACTAACAGTATGCCTGCTAATAACATTTAAATTGCAACTTTATATTGTTATTATTAGCTATTCTCCATGATTAATAAGCTGCCTGAAATCAGTGGCTGAGAATATTCTTATGGTGAAAGAAGAGTTTACTGAATGTGTGCTTTTGCTGCTACCTGCAAAAAAACTTTTTACCCAGCATGTTAAATAGGTAAAATACTGGTTTTGGGGGGCTTTTTCTTGAGATTATAAGTACATCTCTGCTGTAGTTACTATTATTTCACACTTTTAACTCAAGAGACGAGTCTCTCTCAGTCTGGGAACACACAGGTGACCTTCCTTGTCATGTTTTGGTTTTGCTTGATGTTTCATTATCATTGTTTCAGAGTAAAACGTGACTCCAGGCAGTCAGCATGGCCTGGCCCCTTGGAATTTGCAAGTAACCTCAAGGAGGTTGAGTTTCCCTGCATGCTAATGAGTTTCTAATTGTAGTACCTCAACTAAAGGCACTGATGTACAAAAAAGGTGGGAGAGCCTATTCCCTGAGCTACATTTCAAATGAGGCACGGTTAGAAGTGTCTGTTCAGGTGTTTTCTTAAAACAGGCAGTAACTGTCAGGATTTTTTTTTCTCCTCTCGTTGTTTTCTGGAGGTCAGATTAACATTGAAGAGCTGTGGGTGCTCAGAAAAACCAATTTATCTGTCATCAGGACGGGAGAGGGCACTTGGTGTTGATTGCTGTGTCTGTAACACTGAGAAACTTCATGCATTTCAAACATTTTCAACTGTGGAGAAAAGTTAAATGTAGTTTGTAGCCACACAGTCCAGTTGGCACCTCCTCATATCCGTGGTAGTGGTTAGGAGAGGAGCCCTAAGTAAGGTGAAATGGATGTGAGAAGGAAAAGCAGCTGGAGGTGGAGGGAGAGGAGCAGGAGAGGTAGGGAGGTGGATGTAAGCAGACACCAAGGTCACCTGTCCCCATTTCCCTCACCCTGTGTCTCATCAGACCTAGAAAACACACACATTTCAAGATATCAGAATATATGCATTAATATGTCCTAAAAAATCACAATATTTCTATGGCAGTTTTTTTTTCCGGTATAATGTGTGCATGTGTGTACATAATATATAAAGCAGATAAAAAATAAATGTAACATGATTTATTTTGCATCTTTATATATATTTTATGTATAATTTATTTGTATTTTTGCCACAAGGTACTGGTTTTCCATTGTTTAAAATCAAAATAGAAGCTGGCCATTTCTTTTACCATGCTCTGACCAGAGTGCCAAGCTGCCCAGTGGCCTTTTGAACAATTTTTCAGAGGATTAAAATTGTAAGGGTTAAAATCAGACATTCGCACCGTGTCTTAGTAACTTCTGCCATGGCTCATATTTTCCTTTTTGTTCTTTATCATGTATTGCAATGCTTTGTGAAAATGAACTTGTCCATCTTTATCCTGTGAAGACTGGAAAGGTGATGGTATTTCCCTCGTAAGGAGTGAGAGAAATCGAGTGAATTTTAGCCAAAATTACACAGTCTCTGATAGAATGGAAACAAAAGTGTTTTGAAAATACACTGATTTATTGCAGTGTTTCACTGGTGACTGTAGCAGCAGGAGGATGGCAGACACTGCACAGGAGAACAGCTGGGAGATTTGGGAGTGGTGCTGAGGAGCTCTGTAAATAGAACCCTGTCAGCATGGAACACCAGTCACCTGGGTCGATTCCTAAATCCCAACAGGCAAAACAGCTGCAGCATGGAAAACACAGCCTTCCAACAGGCTTGGAATACCAAAAAAAAAAAAAAAAAATATATATATATTCCAGGGTGAAGCAAAGTCTTTCCTCTCCCTCCGAGCTACGGAACCCCTGGAGCGGCAGGAAGAAATAACTCGAGGTACCTGCCCGGCAAACCCAACAAGCAGCTTTCCATTAGATCATTCCCTGCAGTCTGGGCAGAATGGATTGGATTTTTTAATCCCAAAGGATGCAGGAGGTTTTTGTGGGAGAGCAGGAAGAGATTGTGGACTTTAAGGGTGGGTCTCCCGACTTGGGGACAAACAAGGAGCAGCCGTGGGTTGACTGCTCAGGAGCTGTTTTGTTAACAGATGAACTTAAGTTACTTGTTTCTTCCTGTGAGGATGGTTTTAGAGTTACTGCAGTGCTAAACCTCCCTCTAGAGTATTTCTGTATTATTTAAAGCGTTTGTCTTGGTTTTGTTTTATCATGGAATTGATCACTTTTGTAATCAAGCAGTAATTTAGAAGAACCTGGGAAATTAGTTTGAGTGTGTGTATGGAAGATGTATTTTGAAGACTTAGGATGCCTCATCTTTTAGGGAATTAGGATCTTTGACTTCTGCATTCCAGATCCTATGAGGAGAGTTTAGTTTGTAATTAGCCCATACGCAGAAACTAGTTTGGTTTTTCTTTTATCTCAGGCTTACCTTTAGAAGGAATTCAGCTGTCAATCCATGATTTCTCTGCAGAGAAACTTTCACTTGTACTGCATGAGTGGGTTAGGTTGAAATTTCTGTCCTGGGTCTCCTGAGCTGAGTGGCTGCTGTATCTGGATGTATTTAATAGCAGTTAATTTGACAGACAACCAATTGTTTTGAAACCCATCCATATATTTATTATATTTTCAAAATTTCTGTAGGAAACACTAGGAAAAAGTGAGAGTGAAATCTTTTCCCAGGAATGAGCTCACTAAGTGTCTGCAAGTGTTGGTTTTATCATTGTGTCTATTATAAAAGACAGACAAAATTTTCCAAAACCAACCAACCAGACAAATCAAGCCAACCTGTACTTAGTGACCACAGAGGCTTGAGCTGCTTTGTGTGCTACCTAAAAGTGTGGCAGAGCTTTGAGGTACCTTCTTTCTATTTTATTGGTAGTATTGCAGACCATTTTAGCAGGCATTCATTGTTGGTTTAATTGAATATGAAAATCATGGTTTTGTCCACCAGCACTAGGAAATGTTCTCGTCCCAGCCCAGAGCCTGGAGGAAACTTTGTGCTGGTGTTTATTCAAGTTCCCTTTTTTCCCCAGTGGTGTGTGTGTGAATGTGGCACCTCTTTCTCTTAGCAGAGTTCATTTCTTACCTGTATGGAGAGAACAGCTACTGAAATCCTGTGATCCAAGGTCTGACTTGAATATTCCACCTTTCCTGTTGTAGGAATTTCTATAGGAGAAGGCAGCAGACCCACGGAAGCTTGTGTGTGACTTCATTATGGATGTTGCTCCCTGAAGCTTGGTTGGCACGTCTCTTTGAGAAAGGCAGAAAAGCTGTATCCAAGAAACCTCTGGGTCCAATAGCAAAAATTCCAGAGCCATTCAGGCCTGTTCCTGCACTCAGTGATATTCCCCCATGGATCCTTAAGGGCTGCGAGGCTCCTCTTTTTCCTTCCTTTGGAATCTTGCTGTGGTTGATCTGTGTCAGTCAGGTTTGCTTGTAAACAAACTGTGCTGCTTTCCATGGGCTTCCTCCTGCTCTTTGATGGACCCTGGAAATCAGGGAGGGTGTGAAGCCTTCAAAAGGGGCTGATCCTTGCTTGGAGATGGTGTCTTTGGTTGACACCCAGGAATTGTTCCCTGGGAGGGTGGGCAGGCCCTGGCACAGGGTGCCCAGAGCAGCTGTGGCTGCCCCTGGATCCCTGGCAGTGTCCAAGGCCAGATTGGATGGGGCTTGGAGGAACCTGGGGTAGTGGAAGGTGTCCCTGCTCATGGCAGGGGTGGAATGGGATGATCTTTGAGGTCCCTTCCAACCCAAGTCATTCAGGGGTTCTGTGACCTAATTTGGGGTATATCTTGTGGATAATCACTGGTATTTTCTGAACAAGTTTTGGATTCATTAGGTGGAAGAACTCAGAATAAGACCTGTGTTTCAACCTGGGTTGTGAACAATCACTTGTAAGTCTTTGTTCCTTCCCATAACCCTGAAAAATCTCATGTTTAGTGTGCAGTGACTGTGATTTCAGATACTGGGCTGTTTTGTTAGTTTGTTTTCAATCTCAGCACAACTAACTTTTCGTTTCTTGGGAGAGAATCCGTACTTCCCAGTCACTGCCTGGCATGGAGATCATGCATATTGATGGCCTGGTTTGGTCCTTTCAGCCCTGGTGGTGCACAATACATCAGCAGAACTTGCTGCTTCCAGAAAGAAAACACCTGCCTGGGACTACCTTTGGATTATGTTCTCCATTCAAAGCACAGGGATATCCATAAGCAGGGTAGGAAAATGAAGTATAGGACTCCGTGGCTATTCAGGCCATTCTTCCCGACAAAGCATGGAGAATCAGTGGCTGTGAAGGCCACAAAGACTGATCTGCACCATTTCATAAATGGTTAGGAACACTATTGTGAATTTTAGAATAACTTGTAGAGACAAGTTTGACAAATCAGGTGTTATAATCGGATTATTGATACTATTCTGCACTTGTCAGAGTTCAACCTCTTAGTGCACGTTTCCCTTTTCACCCCCAAACAAGAAGCTCTTTAAAATTCTCTATATTAAATGTCCGTTTAACATTTAATATAATATACTTTGCCTGGAACAAAGGCTATGGGTCTATGAGTGACATTCCAAACAATATTATCGTTGACCTTCTCTTTTTATGTAGATTTTGCATTCAGTTGTTCGTGTGCTTTTCCGTCTCCAAGAAACACATGTCAGAACTTAAAGTGGGGGGGAAAGTGGGATGTCTGATTTTGGTCTTGTCTCACTGGTTGTTCTGTTAGAAGAAAGATGAAAATGCCCTATACTGCAGTATTAATCCATTTAAAAAGAATTTTCAAAGGCAGCCTTTTAAAAATGCTAAGCAATCTACTACAGTTTTTATGGAATTCTTTAGGTTAAAATAATATTTCTCCAAGAACAGAGGAGGACTGTCAGCTTCTATTTTCAGTGAAAACATCTACTTCCTTATAAAGGGGCTGCTAAGCTTAGAATTACTCTATTCCTACAAAGGAAGCCCTTCATAAAGAAACCCCATTTTTTGCTGAACTGATGCAAGCAAGTTTCTCTGAGCCTGCTTTTAGCCGTTATTTTTCTTTCCGATTACTGCGCTCAGAAGCATCCAGGGGCTGGAATTTGGATCCTTGTAAGTGGTTCTGCTCGCAGATGAAAAACTTTATTCTTGAGAGCTGCTCCTTGCTTGGCCATTCAGCTCCACCAGTGAGCCAGGCAGTGGATCCTGCAGCCTGTGGAGTTACCCATGAGTTGCTTCTGTTTGCATCGTTTTTTCACTGCTACCTCAATTTTTCTCAGCGTCTCAGCTCTTTCCTAACACGTTCAACCCAGTCATCCTTCCCAGCAGCTGCTTTTCTTTTTTCCTGGGATTTAAGAGGGCAGGCGAGTCACAACTCAAGGCTTTCAAAATATGCACGGTGGAAACTTTGGGCCCCCAGAGCTGCAGCAGCAGCGCTGAGTTACGAGTCCGTGCCAGCCATACCCTGCCAAGGCGGCTCCACCTCTCCTTGGGTTCCTTTTCCACGTCTTTCCTTGTATCTTGTCCTGGCAATGCAATACTCTTTCATTTCCTAGCTTTCCACACCTCAGATACATCTCACATTCATCTCAGAGTTCTTTGGGTGGAGGAGATTCCTATATCAACATCCTTAACAAGTCTGTAGTTTGGTGAGGCCCTTATCCCTTTTCAACTTAGAAAATCTTTCAGCATCTTGGTTCCCGAACTGCATCCCTGAGAAAAAAACGCGTCCTTGTTCTCAGGGCTGTTTGAGAGCCCAGGCCCTGCCCGAGCCACCTCCTTGGCTGTATTCCCTGCTACATTTTCCCAGTCCCCTGATAACGGTGGTGCAGTGTTCTCCCAGTTTTTGGGCTGGTATCGGTTCCTCAGGAAATGCCCTCCTGGTTTGCAGATCACTGCTGGACGTGGCTGTGCAGGGATCTACACGCAGTCAGTATGCCCAGGAATGCTCTGGATGTGGATTTGGGGGGTGTTTGTTTGGGGATTTTTAAATCCCTAAAGCTTCTGGGTAAGAAGGCAAATATTTGGTGCGTGAACATCATCCATCGTCCCTTCCTTGTATTTTCTAGCAGGCCATAAACAAGTCAAAAGCTGTTTATCTCTTAACTTTCTTTTGCCTTTACTCGCATTTCTGCACGTTTGCTGTTAGCCTTGCATTTGTTCTGTAGCCATCAATTGGGAAAAAAAAAACCAAAACCTTTATATCCAACATAACTCTGCCTCTTTACCTAATAATAAACACCTTCTCTGTTACAATCAAAAGACCATAACTTAGGGAAAAACAGCAATCACCAGTTTGTCTGAAAATGGTACTCAGGCGAGTGTAATTAAAAAGAAAACGTTGGTTTAAAAAAAAATAACCCACATAGAAATAAAAGTAGGGAGAGCGTCATATTTTGTATAGTTCGGTTGGTTAATTCAGCTGATTAAATTTTCTCCATTTCAGCTGCTTGTCAAATGTTGGGCACACAGAGGTAATTCATCAGAGATGGTGTTCCTTTTTTTACTCTGGGACTTTGAAAAGCTGTTTGAGTACACCTCCTGCACAGTAACTCCAGTGGGTTTGGGCTATGCGTGACTGTATTTTAAGTAGTGACATTTCTGTAAAGTTATTCTTCCTTTTCGTGTGTCTCAGACCAGGTTACCTTAATTTTACTGTTGAAAAGGTCTCCACTGGTTAAATTAATAGAAAGGAAGGGCTCATTTTATTTATTGTTCAATGACTGAACACACAAACTTGTGGTCACACTGTAAAAAGTGAACATGAGTTTATAGGAGCAGCCTGTCATCCTTTCCATTCCAGAGCAATCCCTGACCCCAGGGATCCAGATTTCATGTTGGACCCCCAGGAGTTCATTAGATGGATGTAAGGAAAACTGGGCAGAGCTTCTTGGCTACTGAAGCTGTTTGTCTTAGAGGATTATTTAAAGGGTAAAGTAGATGTGTTCTTAACTATTTTAAAAACTGTACTCCCTTCTTCTTTCCAGCCTTGGAAGTTTGCTTTCAGACCTGGATAAACCAGGATGTGTTGACAGCTCACAAAAGAAAAACCAAAAAAAAAAAAAAAATCCGCAAAAAAACCAAACCCCATCAGAGAATGTGTAGGTCAAATCTCCCCTGAATGATTATTCAGTGTCAGACCCTGCATCCACAGTGGGTGACTTGTTCAGTTTTATACACATAAAGGAAAGCCATCAACTTTATTTCCTAGGGATTATTTCCAAGAGTTCTCTGAACTGTTGCCTCAAACATTTATTGTTCTGTTTTATGGTTTGCGTAGCCAGCAGTGAAGCTCAGCTGCGTCATTCCCTTCCACATCGTTTTAGAAGGAATAAATAACAATATTTGAACATCTTGGTGCTTTAGATAAGGAAAAATCATTGTTCAGCTGGAGTCTGGAAACTTATAGGTGGCCACCATTTCATATAGATGATGAGCTCCAATTGGTTATTGGTGCTGTTTTATTTTAGTAGTGTTTGGTTGTTATTCACCAGGTTACTTATTAACCAGTTTTCCTTTTTTTCCATGGAAAATGAAATAAGGGCAACAGGCTTTATATTGGGAAATTTCCAAATATTAAAAAAAATAATTAACTTCTGTTTTATTGAGAAAACACTTTAAAATGTGGTTCGATGGGTAAGTTAGTGACATCAACATCAGCAAACACTCTTGAGGGTAAAATTCAGTGTAGGTATGGTGCAGGAACAGAACCTTAACACTGATTGACATTTTAATTTATAGATGTAAAACATTCTTATCAGTCACCAGAATTGTGTTGATGATGGCATAGGGTTATTCCATATATAAGGAATATCCCTTATTTTATTTTCAATATTACTCTGTGTTTTCTGCTAGGCAGATATCCTGCCCTGCTGCTCATTTCTCTAGCAATATACTCTTCACTGCCTTTTGCAGTTTAAAGGGTAGTTTGTCATATTTTCAACAAAAAGAAAAGCATATTTTATACTTGCTGCAAACAGAAACTAATTGAGTAGGAGGAAGCCTACAGATTTATGAAAAAAAAAACAGCACTGTTTTTTTTAGCTCTGCTTGTGTCCAAATCTGGCTCAGAGCTTTTTTTTTTTTTTTTTTTTTTTTTACCTGCACAAGCCATAAAGCGGTGATTAAAAAAGAAAAATACCAAGGGCTGGTTACATTTTTTGAGATGTGAAATTTGTGAGCTCCTGGGTCTCCTGGATTTATTTCTCTTCAGGTGCCAGGTACATCTGTATTTGCTTTTGGATTGTCTATCCAAATAGGCTGGCCAAAAGTTTTCATTTTTCCTATCACATGGGGTTTTCTTGTATTTATAGCAGAGTCTCGAAAGACATTTTCTGACTCGTTTTGGCTTTCTGGTTTTGTTTTGCCTGATAATTTATGTTTACTTAAAGTAGAGCAAAGCATCTCTATGAATGCCCTCCAGTAAATGTGGTTGGGAGTGGAATTTGTAAGCAGGATTATTTTTTCTGTATTCATGAAAGCGAATAATGCAGATAATGCACTACCTACCTTTTTAAAAAGAGTTTTCAATTATACAGCTATTACCAGGTGTAATGATGGTAAAATTCTTTACTTTTATAGAAGACTAATAATATAAGCTCTTATATGTGTCTGTATATATATATATATGTAAATACTCAAAGATACTTGGTGAAAATTAAGGGGGAAAGCAATTTTTTTGGGTCAATGTACCCATTTTTAGGGTTGAAAAAATTGAAAATATGAAAAGCATTGAAAAGATGCTGTAAATATGTACCTGCTGCTGGTAGGGAATATAAAATCCTGCAAGGCCATAACTCACCTCTGCTCTGACATGCCAAGTGAGGACTCCCCACAGCCAGGATCAAGTTTTCAATCACCCCTCAGAGTTGGGAGCAAAGGGTTTTCCTCCCAAATGGTGGCCAAGGGAGGCTTCTCAGAAGATCCCAAAGTTCCTTTAAACACAGCTTCCCATTTATTCCTTCAGTGTTTCCCTTTAAATGAAAGGTGTGGACATCTCTGTCCAGGAGCTGCTTAACCCTTGCTGTCATCTAAAGGGGTCGTGGAGAGTCAGAAACTGCTGGAATACATCAACATGTTTCTTTTTGATTATTCTCATAGGCTGCAGGTTGTGTGTTAGACCTTTAGGAAGCAAAATCGCCCCCACATAAATCTGGAAATGGGATCCAAGGTGCAGGCAGCTTCTGGGAAGTCTCCTGCAGAAGGGTTTTGGTTGAGGGTTCCGCCAAGAATTTTTAGAAATACCTTGAAGAAATACTGAGATGTTGCTGAAACTACATCCTGTCACTTTTTTTTTCCTCTTTTTTTTTTTTTTTTTTTTTTTTCCCCTGTAAAGAGCCCTGTACTTGTTCCATAGAAAAAAGAACAAAAAACATACGGAATAGTGAATATATGTGGTAGAAATAGATCTTCTTTTCCTCCAGTTAACATAGAATTTGGTGATCCTTGTGTCTCCAAACACTGAATACTGCACGATTCAAGATTAAGAAATGATAATTTTTGACTTCAGAGCTGTTTTCCTCTGTAGCAGTAATTATGTACCAATAAATGGTAAAAATTGTGGGGTTGGAGTGGGTGGTATTTATTTTTCTAGCAGTGGGTCTTGTCACCAGCTCTGTGATGGCCTTGACACTTGTACCACAACTTCTTACTCTTAAAACTTCTTTCTGGGGAAAAATCCATGAGAAAAAGGGTTTTTGCTGTGTGTTAGTAAATTGAGCTCTTGAATCTTAAAAAAAAAAGGCAAACCTTCACACTACATGTTTTGCAAGTTCATATGGCTTATCTACTGTTTTTGTTTGGGTTTTTCCCCTATGTATGTCAGGTGTAAAGAAATGAGGCAAAGAACTTGCAGAGGAGAAATGCTGCAAACAACCTCCCAGGAAATAATTTCAGTTCCTAAAATCTCTGTTCTTGGGAAGCCACAGAGCTGAAGTGGGGCTCGGCTTCCAAATGCAGATATTGAATATAGCTAAATTTGAGTCATATTGTTCAAATGCTCTCTGCTTCACAAAAAATTTTTTTTCACTGAGCAGTGATATTTTCCTCTCTAAGCCAGCTGTAAAATTCCACCAACTCCAATCTTCGCAGCGTTGTATATAATGGGAATAAACAGATTTAGTCTTTCAGCCACTTTCTGATGCTGTGTTTGACAGGGTCTCTCCCTGATTATTCTTGCAGTTTATCCAGGTTCAGGAGCGTGAAATGTTTGCTGATTCATGGCAGGATTAGGACGTGCTGAGGAAGCAGTGCTGGTATTCAGCCTTGGTGGGAGCAGGGATGTGGCCTGGCTGACTGATGAACACTGTGTGTTCAGCAGAGATACAGCCTGTGGGAATTCTGCTGCTCTGATACATTCAGAACTTATGGGTGTTTTATCAGGTTGTTGGGGTTTTTTTGTTGTTTTTTTTTTTCTCACAGTATCTAAAGCTTTAAGTGTTCTGCAC
Source organism: Cinclus cinclus (assembly GCF_963662255.1). Classification (NCBI taxonomy): domain Eukaryota; kingdom Metazoa; phylum Chordata; class Aves; order Passeriformes; family Cinclidae; genus Cinclus; species Cinclus cinclus. The sequence goes on from NC_085047.1 coordinate 1,567,667, forward strand.
ATTTTAAAAGCATTTTCCAGCAAAAATAATAGAACATCAGAGTGACTGTGTGTCCAAGCCCATCCCATAATTCTGTTGGGTTTTGCTTTTCCTGAAAGCACAGTGGCAGCTCTTCTAGAGGTATCACCTGTGTTGCTTCTCCTTACTCTGTGCAGATTTGTGAGGTTGAAATGCACTTCACCAATTTCAGGGAAGAATGCTCAGAACTGGTTTGGCTGCTGTGCTGAGTCACTTGGCAGGTGGTTTTGTGGGAGATAAATCCTACTTCACTCAGGTTATCAGGGAGATCACTCGTCATTTTTGCTATGTCAGGTGTTTAAATCCATGACCAGAGGCTCCTGATAAGTAAGATCAGAGATATTTTCCCACCATTTAAAGAAGAGCCAACCCAGCCTTGAAATAAAAAGAACTGGTAAACTCTTTAGTCAGCCTTTATTATCCAAAAAAAATTTGTGCCTTCCACTGGTGTGTATCTGATTAGGATGTGTTTAATCAGCCCTCTTTTGAGTGCGGGACATGTCCTTGTAATGAAAGATCTATTTATTTCTTTTTGAAATGGGGCTTCAGCACAGGAATTGATGGGTTATTGAGGTATTAATACTAAATTGATACTAAATAATTATTCAGGTACTTGGGGAGAACTTCCTCTCTACTGAAGAAAGCACTTTTGATGGCCAGCTGATAAACTAAAAGCATTTGTACAGCATCAGTGTGCTCCACTGAGTTGGGCTTTTTCTTTCTCGGCTTTTTCAGTGTTTTCCCTCTCTAACTGCATTGCCAGCTGTCTCCCCACTCCAAATTATACTGTCACCAGTTCTGTAAACACCAGAGAAATCCACTTTTATATTAAATTCCTTTCCCTGTGAAAGTGGTCAGATGGAATTGGTAACCAAGTTGCTAAAGAATCAAAAGCAAAGGAGCTTTTAATTAAATAAAATTTGGCAAGGTGCCCAGAAATTTCCCTGTTGTGGGAGTGGGGAATGACAAACAAAATGAAGAGCTGCCACTGCTGCCTTTCAGAGTGTCTGGAAGATGTATTTGCTTGGATGTGCAGATCCACTACCAAACAGTAATAAAAATAAAAATCCACAGAGCAGCTCCAGTGCCAAGGTGACCTTGTGCAAGTGGTTTCTGTAAGCTCAGGATGGGCTGTGATCAGAGTTCACAGAAAGCAGAAGAGCAGGATGCAAACCGAAGCCCTGCATGGTTTTAGGGTATCGTTCAAAGGTGAGAATCAATTTAGTGCCATGAATTGCCCCTCACTTACATCAATACCACGCAGTGCCAATTTATTTTATAATTATCCCTGCTTGCATTTGGGCTCATTAAATCGTTGATGTGCTGCTGCTAAGGTGGGATTCTGTCAGTGTGGTTTTAGGTGGTGTCTTCGTTTTTGTGATACTTGCTTTTTCAGAAAGGTTTGCCGTAGGTGATTCCATTTTTGGTCATCCCTGGCTTTTCTTGCCCACATATTGAATGTCTCATTTTGATGGTTTCAGTGAATCCTCCTTTGCTGTGTTCCGCATTGTGACTTCAGGTAGATCTTTCCTGCCTTTAATCAGCAGTGTACTTGTTTTTGACTTCTAAATCTGCCCTTCTGTCTTCCTTTGCCAAACAAATAAGATTTTCATTTGGAAAAGAGTGAGATGTCGTCTTTCTCAGTGATGATTTTTTCATATTTCATGTATGTTTTCATTCATTTTTGCCTCTGTATTAGTGCCATAATGTCTTTCTCAGTTGTCAAAGTACTGAAATCCCTTATGGAGCAATGAAATGACTTGAACTAAAACTTGTTTCCAATATTTATGGAAATATTTGATACACAGAGCATTTTTTCTGTTTAATTCTTCACACTTAAACTCCTTGTTTGTGAAGCTCTCAAGTGCCAAGCCCTTGTGTATTAACTTCCCACAAGGTTTTAGTTCACTTCTCTCAATCCCTTGCATTTTGCCCTCAGTGACACCTTTCTGTGCCCTGATTTCTGCAGCTGCCAGGTCGCACCAAACTCTGATTTACCCTGATAATTGGGAGGTTTATTTGTGTTCCAAGTGCTTCCAGGCAGGGAATCGGTTTCCTTCCGTGTTTGTACCGCACTATGTAAATTTGCAACAGTATACAAATGTTTTCTAATGACCCAGCCTTGAGGAAGTTAGTAAGTCACATCAGAGCTGAGCTTGATAGGTTGTGCTCAGAAACACAGAGTTTATTTAAAGAAAAATGGGATTGAAAAAGGCTGGAGTGATGAGCCCAGACTGCAAATTTGAAGCTTGCCCCGAGCTAAATTAAAGTTGTTTTTAAAAAATTATCTACCAATGCTGATTTAAATATGAATGTAGTTCACTTTGGTTCTGATTCTGCTTCAGATCTTTTTAAACTAGATTTCATTGGTTTTCCTTAGGAGAAATTTGCTCTTGATGTGTTTGCTTAAAACAAGACTTGAGAAAGCCCATCTGCATTCTCCAGTCTCTGTGTCAGCACTGGCTTCTTTTTGGCTTCAGGCATTCCTCTGAAGAGCATTTACCTTTGGAAAACCATAGAATTTTAAACACACATTGGCCAATGTGGTAAAATACGGTACCAAATGAAGTTAGTTTTATTTTTTCTGAGTGATCTATTTAATTTCCCTGCTTGATCTCAGTTTTAAAGCTTTATTCACATCTTTGTGCCTGGGATTAATTTGACTTGGCACACTGCAGTGTCTCTGTCTCCCAGGAGCAGCTGATAATTTACAATGAATTTCTTTTTCCTCTTCTCCCTATGACTTGTAGCAAAGGTTTTTCTCTTCAGAACTCCAAATAACATGCAAAGAGCAAAAATACTTTAAGAATGAATAGCTGAGTTACCTGTGATGATTGGAAACTCAAACATGGAGTCTGAAACTGTTATTTACCAGAACATCTTTGGTTTGCAGCAAAGAAACCTTTGAATAATGAATGGTGGCTCTTATCTGTGTAGCTGAACAGAAAATATTGGGCTGGAGGCCTGCAGTGAAACAAGGAGTTGACAAATGTGTGTTAATTATGTGCTAAATTAATCATATCATTTTGTGTGAGAGAAGGAGAAAATGTGTTTTCTTTAAGGTATAATAATGATGTAAAGAAGAAAAACCAGCAATTTGGAGCTGACTTCTGAAAGATAATTTGTTATAATTTTTTATTACTGCTTCCTTGTCTTATTTTTTTTAAGTTCCTATTAATTTTTGGAAAAAGCTGAGGCTGATGTGAGTGTCAGTGTGTCACTAGGCTGGTGAATGTGAGCTGGAGTCAGGGCGTGGCCCTGGCTGTGTAAATGACCAGGTGTCCTTTAATCACCTGGATTTGTCAGGGAATTGCAAAGGAGGAGTGGGAGGAACATCTATGTTATCATAAAATAATGGAATGGTTTGGATTGGAAGGGACCTTAAAGCTCATGGGCAGGGACACCTTCCACTATCCCAGGTTGCTCCAAGCCTGGTCTGGAACAATTCCAAGGATGGGGCAGCCACAATTTCAGGATGTACAACACCAGGTGATGTACCCGTGGGATGCTGGAGAAACACAGTCCTGAGAGGGAAAGTGAAAGCAGCATTGTGGCATGTTGGTAATGGGATATCTGGTCACGGTTATGGGAATTTTGGGCAGGAAAGATGTCGTGGGGAGAAGACTGTAGGTTTGACTCTACTAAAGCAGGCTGGATTTGTTCCCCCCTTTGGTGAACAGTATTGTCTCTGTCCTCCTATTTACATCCTAAATGCTTTTTGTTCTTCCATCAATGTTGTGAATACCTGGAACAAAAGACCAGTAATAATTAGTTTCTAAAACCTACTAAATGAAAGAGCAGTACTTTTAGTAAAATCCAATTATGTACCATCATATATTAGTGGCGGTAGTGGTATTCTCACATGCCAAAATCAATGGCATGCCCTGCAGGCATGTTTTAATTAAAATTGGAAATACACGTGTTATTTTAGACCTGCTTGTGCTCGCTATTTTAACTCTCTGTGAAGTTCCTGGTTATTTTCCTGAGCGAGTATAAAGTTCAGTCTCCAAATAAACCCCGTCCTCTAAAGGCTCAGTGAATTGCACCTGACATCAAACAAGGATTGGCAATCCGGAGGGAGTTTGCAGTAAATCAGGGTATGTTCCTGGGGCTGTCGAAGGCTTCCTTTCTCCCAGAGTTACCTCCAGAACTCGAGTGAGTGTTGGCAGCAGCAGAGCTGAAAGCAACCAAAAAAGTGTCAGGGATGAAGATCTACGATAAGCACAGATGGAAAGAGTCAGACACAGGAAAGAAAACAAAGCAGCTGGGGGGTGAAATTTTGTCCCTGGTGAAAGAAGTGAATGGTGAAGAGCTGTGGAACAGCATAAAAAATGAGATTATGGCAATGGCTGATCAAGTTTTGTGTTACCAGGCCAAGACAAAGAAACAGAGGTGGGAAGTGCTAGAAATTGAAGGGGGCGGGGGGAAATTAAAAAAGAGATTGAAGAGATGGGCCAGAGACAGTTGGTGTTGAAAATGAAAATACAGAAATGCCTGGGTGGGACAAGGATGGTCAGAAGAGTGTGTGGAATAAAACTGGGTTGTATGGCGAGGTAATCTGAAGAAAACTGAAGTGGAGCACTGGAATTAAAGATGTCAGTGCTGAAAGACAAATAATAATTGAGATCACAGACACAATGGGTGAAAGATATTTGGAAGATTTACAGAGTGCCCCGAAGCCAATAGGTAGGCTGATCGCTCCAGGGGAGATTACTACAGGAAACAGGGAGAGAGAGCAGTGGAGTTACTGGAAATGCAAAGCACTTGGTATCTTGGCAGAAAAAGGGAGAATATGAATTCTGGGTGTCAGAAAAACCCTGGAGAAATTCCAGCCAGAGAGGATACATGATAAAGGCTGTGTACATGTGATGAACACATGAGCAAGAGTCACACAATTTATGTGTAAATCCTATTGAATGAGGAAAAGAAACAACACTGTCACTGATAGAAGGAGGATTTAATTAAGTCACTTTAAAGCTATGTCAGAAACAGCCCAAGAAATTCTTTTGAATTGAAGTTCAGTGTAAAGTTGTTGGGATCTGATTGGAAAAAAAGAGGTGATGATGGAAATGGAGCCAAATTTCCATCAACTGGGAAAACCAAGCATGTGGGCTTTGGAAACTTGCTTTGGGAGTTAGGGGGATGTTGAGGTGAAGCAAAAAGAAGCATAAAATAAGTTCTGAAAAGCTATACTTGTAAAAGTAAAAAAAAAAAAAAAAAAAAAAAGGGGCAACTACCTCCTATAGGAACTTAGGAACTTTTATTTTTACTGACTCCAGTTGCAGTGCTGGAATAGAGTGAAAACCTGTGAAGAAAGGAGGTGTTGGTCTTTAAACATGGATTATTCCTAACCCTGCTCCTGTAAGTTCTATTCAACCAACTCTAAATCGGATGGACGTGTTCTTTTTTGAGGAATAAGTGAAGATTTTAAATTGATTTCATTTTTATTTGAGCAAGGCCCAGATGATTATTTCTTATTTTGGCCTCCTAATACCAGCTGTAGAAACCTGGTTCCTTTAGACTCAGTCACAGACTGGAATAGGTTGGAAGGGACCATAAAGCTTATCCTGTTCCTGCCATGGGCAGGGACACCTTCCACTATCCTGGGCTGTTCCAGTCCCCATCCAGCCTGGCCTTGGACGCTTCAGGGATCCAGGGCCAGCCACAATTTCTTCAGTAATAGTGAGAATAAAGAATTCAGCTGCAGAGCTGAATCCTCAACCTGTGCGAAAGTCAGTGCTAGTGGCACAGGTTGTTCATCTGTGACAACTTCTGTCCTGTTAATGCTGCTCTGCATCCCTTCAGTACCTGGGGCTCTGTGGGAAAGTCCTGCCCTTAGAATTATAATTAGTCATGCCTAACTTACAATTAATGAAAGTTGCAAGCTGCTGGTTGCTTGGATCACAGTCATTTGCCTGCGGTCATTTTTTGTGTCCTACTGAATCCTGGAATTCAGTTGGACAGCAGAAGAAGAGCTGGGTCATCTACATGAGTACTTAGATGGAGAATTGATATCTGGGAGAAGTGAAAAGCATTTGAGGTCAAAAATGGGTGATTCAAGCCATGGGCATTGAAGAGCTGTCCTTAGAAGTATAAAAAACATTCTAGCAGTTTTTACAGATAAATTTTACATCCCTGTTATCAAGTGTATTTTAGTAAAATATGTTAAAATTAATAATCAGTGGAGGACTGGAGTGGAGCAAATTCATTGTCTTAGATTCCACATTTATATTTTACTTATTCTTTGACCAAGATGTGGAATTGGAAAAAAGCTCAGACATGACCAGATGACGTCCTGCTCATCTTCTCCAAAATTCACGCTTGTGCCAGCGCTCCCTCTGGAGTGGTGCCTTACAGCTGAAGGAGAGCTGCCATCTCTCAGCTGCTTTGTCCCGTGGCAGAACACAAGGAACATGTCCAATAGTATGAGGAATTCATTTCCTGGGCTCTGAACTGGGGCTCTGACCCCTGCTATCTGCACTCCAGTAGGATCATTCCAGGCATCTCCCAGCTCGGCGCGGCCCGGCGAGGGGATGTGTTGCTATCTTCCGTTCACATTCCCTCCCTTCTTTCTCTTGGTTTGTTTTCCACATGACTGGGAAACAATTGCTTCTTCCACATGGAGCCCTTCTCCCATTCCTGGGAAAATAGCAGGGAACAGGGAGCATTTGCATAATCGTCTTTAGTGCTATTGTGGGCGGGCTTTGGATGCCGGCACAGAGTTGCAGACTGGCCACCTGTCCAGAACAAATGAACTTAGCTTTTGTATAACGTTATCTGGTTTTCCACAGTGTTATTTTTGTGTAATGAATAACTTGATTAAAATATTATAAAACCCCATCATTCAGTAAATGTTTGTGTTGGGTTTAAATCCCCCCTTGCAGGGGTGGGGAGGGGGACAGTTTCCTCTTTCTCTGTTAGCACAACTATATTTTCAAGCTGCCTCTGACATAGTTTTATAACTGCCTTTGTGAAATTATGCTCATGAATATTAATTAGGAGTGTGGGAAGGAAAAAAAAACAACCCAAACCTCAAAATGATTTGCATTCATCCTTGTATAAATGATAAATTAAGTGTTGTCTAATGTTTTCTAATGGTCCATTTCACCTATGCAAAATAATTAATTAAACAGTTGGCCTCTTAGGGAAGGAAGAAGAGGAGAGTGCTGAGGACACCACCCCTGCCAGGGCTGCAGCACAAGAATTAAGCTTGTTCGCTGTTCACATGTTTGACTTTTGCGTGTCTGAATGTTAGTCTCTGATCTCTTGTACTCCCGTGACTGAAATCATAAAAAATGAATTCTAATTTCCCCTTTTAAAGGGGGAAAAAAGAGACAGTGTGTTCGCATGTGCAGGTTTGGGGCTTTTGCCAGCCAAGGTGTGGGAAGGACAAACTCTGGCTGCCGCATTTTATTGCACCTCAACCTTTGCCCCAAGATTGAGTTTCGATTGCTGCGTTATGAGAAAGCAAAACAGACCCTTCCATACTTTCTGTTGGCCATAAATAGCATAAAGGTTTACCTGGACAGCAAGATTTCCATGTTGCCCATTTTACTTTCATATTTGTGTGTTTTATTGCCTGTACTAACAAATAACTGGCTGAAGTTCAGCCAAGTAATCGTTGCTAAATTATGAACCAGAAGGACGTGGTTTTATTCTTCCCCTGCGTTTCTCTTTCCCAGAGCAGTTAAAGGTAAGAGCTGCATTGACCCAAAGTATTATTATGCTCCTAATTATTACGCATTATTATTGCTTTAACTGTGCTTTTGAGCCCTTTCCCAGCTCCGCAGTGGCTGTGGCATTTCTGCTTTGCTTTTTGGTGGCAGCAGATAAAGGGGATGGGAGTTTCTGTCAGTCAGCAACTGCTCTTGCAATCACATTCCTGAGACAAGAACATCCGCCACAGACATTGTCCTACCTTGTTTGGCTTCTGGCTTGTTCCTGGTCCACTTGTCCCATGGACTGGGTCCAGAGCTCCTCCTGCTCTTTTATTTCCCTTAGTTAGCAATCACTTGGAAATGCTTCTAGTGAACATTGTACCTCACCGTAATTGATTTACGTGTCAGTGGTATCAGGTTTGGAATATTACTGGAATTATTATGGAGTTTGGTCTGCAACTGCTCAAGAAGAGGCTGATGTGTCCCTCATGTAGTTGTCAGTCAGCAGTGTTGGTTTAAAACAAGCTTGGAATATCTGCCAAAGAATCTGCCATGGATCTTTTGCCAAGAGAGAACATTAAAATCAGGCAGTTGTGTTTTGCTGGAGTAAAAAATGATGTCATTATAGGCAGCAAGGAATAAATATTGGATGTCTATAAATTAAGAAGTTTAAAGCCAAGTCTTCCTCCTTCAGCAGTTAAAATTTGCAGATCCCTTTTCATTTTGTGTGAATGGATGATTTATAAATGCATTTGCTAAAATTTTGAGTGCTGTTGCTATATCCCGATTTTTAAAAAGAGCTGTTTTGTTTGATTTGCTACCCCTGCTAAGGTTGGTAAACCCTGTGCAATTAAAGGTGTGTTTTCTGTGTCAGAAATGTGGTGCTTAAAGCCCAGCAAACCAGTGAATTGGAAAATGGGGGCGTGTTGATGAATTGGACGTATTTTTTTTTAATCTTTTGCTGATCTTTTTCCTGCTTTGCCTATCTCTCCTGTAATAACTGGGGATTGATTTCACATTTTATACTCTTGCCCACTGAGTGACGACCTGCAAGTTGCCAAATTAATGGCCCAAGTTTCTGATTTACAGCTGTGTATCAGCACAGTGTTCATGGGAGCATTTCTCCAGATATGACTGAATTTGGAGGGTTTAAAGTGGGGCTGTCGAGTGCAATCCGATCCCTTTCGCCATCACTTATTGATGAGGTTTCCTAGGTTTTCCAGTTGTCAGCTTGCTGATGGAGCTCCAAGATTTAGGATGTTATGTGGGTATGGGATCTCACTCTTTGTTTTCTGATTAGGAGCCTGACCTCTGGTACCCCATTTTAACATTAGAGCGGACTCTGGTGAATAATGGTCTGTGTTGAAAGTGCATCCAGCTGGAATTGTGTCTTGGGATGGGGGTAGGGGGGACTGGAATCTTTGGATGCCATCATGAAGCAATTAGACAAGCTACTTAATAATTTATAGCTTGCTGTCTTAAGGGTTGTAAGCGTTTTGACTGAAGAGGGTTTTGTTTAACCTTTCAGGGCTCTCTGTGAGGCCGAGATTGAGCTTAGAAATTATTTCCTTTTGAAGAGCGACAGAGCCAGATGACTTTGTCATCTATTAATTAATGCTTTGTCTTGCTACATAAATATAAGAGTTTGCTCTGCTCTCTTAGAGATTCAGTGCGTTGTGAATATGGAAAAACCTTTGGGAAGCAGAAGGCGAACAACAGGATTTTTTAGCAATTCTTGTTCTTAAATTCTTCTTTGTTGAATTTGCTTGTGACTTGGTGACATGTTAGTGTTCTTTCACCTTAAATATTAATATACTATTTAAAATAAATGCAGTATTCCCTGGGGAAACTGTAGTGCTGGAGAATGGAGGAAAGCAATTGCATATCTATTAGATTTCAGTAATCTTGGTGTAATTTCAGTATTCTTGGTGTTTATATGAGTGACTTAGGAACCATATAGACACCTTCCCATGAAGCAACTAGTAATTTAGCATTTAACAAAATAGCAATATGTGCAGTCTTTGGTAATCAAAGGAGAAAAGTCCACCTGGCTTTTCAGATGCAGGAGAATCAGGGTCTCCATTTGCCTGGAGATGTTCAAAGGAAAGAACCAGTAATAAAGTGCAGAGTTCCTACAAACACTTTGTAGGAACTGACTCCACTGGCTCTTCTAGAAATGTTATAAAATTAAAAAGTTAGGAGAGATTTCTAATGATAGTCTGTTAAGCATTTGTCTGGAGAAGAAAATGTTTGTTAAATATGTTGCTGATATTCTTGGATGTGACTATTTCACCTCCTGTCAATGTGCAGCTTCTTTATATATTATATATCAGTATATTAAAAAAATATTTATATATTATATATCAATATTTTGTTGATATACATCTCAATAGATACTTAAATGTAATAAATATATACATACAGACGCTGGGAGATATTTTTGATGACCAGATGCAATAGCTGGGGTTTTTTTTGCATATTCCCATTGTTGTAAGGATATTATCCAGGGTTTAGACCTGTGTTTTCTTTCTTATTGCTTTGAATTGAAGTCTGAAGAATGGCACAGTTTCCTGAATTAACAACATGGACTCATTTTTCTCTACGTTACTCTGTGTGTTCCCTTTTTGCCATCAAACTCATAATTTTCCAAGAATTCTTCACTTTCCAAGGACTCTTCACTTTGGGGGAGCTTCATTACATAGCATCTCTTGCAGTATGAGTGTTAAATGTCACTGTTTTCTCCTAAAAACTTTCAACCTTCCCACTTTATTTCTCTCTGCTCGCTCTGTGAGTGTGCTTAATAGAACCCTTTGCATAATACTGTTTCTACTTTAAGGGCTGGAATCTGCAGTTTCCCCCTTCCCTCCAGCTCATCTGCTTCATTTTTAATAGGAATAATTTATGGTATTTTTGGGCAGGGCTTTTCCTGTTGGAATAACCTTGTAGTTGCTAATACTTACCCATGGAAGTTGTGGATTTTTTTCCCGCTTGTATTTTTTTAGATTCAAGGATTAAAAATAATATCTACTGATCTCTGCACACAGAGAAAGTTGCTGCTTGATACAAGATTGGAATTCTCAGTACTCATCAGGGCTTCACTTTGGATGCCTTATACTTGATGTACTGCAGGGTCAAATAGTGCAACTTCATGTAACTACTCCGTAATCTTGGGTTAAATTAAGGTGCTGATGAGCTTAGGTCAGTGTGGTGGAGACTGACATGGTCTCATTCCCTCCTGGGCTGACTTCATTTGCATTATGTTAATCTTTTCATGTAATTTTTTGCCTCAAACTTGAAGTGTTGTTGTTGCCGTATTTGATTTTTGGGAGGTTTTGGTCTCTGTCCTTCTGCCTGGCCTGATGTTACAGTGTGCTGACCATACCCAGGGCACTGGTGCTCCCGGAAACCAGAGCAGAAAGTTTTGCTGCAGTCTGCATTTCTGTCATTTAATTTGCTTATCTGAAGCTGTAATGGAGAATTTCTGTTTATCGTCGTAGCAAAACCTTTTTCTAAACAAGGTGGACAAAACCACCTGAGGTATTGTCTCTTAAGACACTTGTGTGAAATACAAACCTGTTTCTAAGGAACTCATTTCAGTCCTGTACTTGGCTATTTTTATGTTAAAATATGTTTGTTACCACCACAGACTTTGAATTCCAGGCTTGTCTGGTTTATGTTATTAATACATAAACAAACTCATAGCTCAAGAGCTTCTCTCCTAACTATCAGTAGATAAACAAATAAAGGATTGCCTTTGCTGTTTTTTAAGAATAAGAACCAAAGAAATTTGGCCCAAATAATCTTAGTTTGCTGGTATTTGAACCTTCACTTTTCTAAGGGTAAGAGCCCAAGGAAATCGGTCCAAATGATCTTAGTTTGTTAGGACTTCAGTCTTCCCCTTTTTTTTTTTTTGGGACCTGCCCGGGAAGCGGTTTGGGAATTTTCCAGTTTTGAGAATAGGATAGGTGGACGCTGTATGTCTCTGATGAGAAATTGGCACACAATCCATTCAGAAAGCAGAAAAATTTGAAGATCTGAAGAGGCAGCAGAGATTTTTGTGCTTCACCTCCCCACTCAACCACCTCCAGAACAACCCCACACGACGGACCCTGCGCCGCTCCGTGCCTTCATTTTCAGCGCGACAATGCTTCCCACAAACCCCACACGGGCTGGGGAGGGTTCTGACACAAAGTGGGGGAAGGCAGAAAATGCCCAGTTCAGAGGAAATGTACCATATGCTTCCCAATGCCGAGCTGCCAAACTCAACCCCTTCCCTATTGTGTCGGCGCGGTGGAGACCAGATGGTTCCTTTCCCCCGGCGCCGGGCACTGCCTTTTCTCACCCGTTCTGTTTGTCTAATAACTCCAAATCCGGGAGTTTCACATGTGAAATAGATGGATAAATCTCTACATCAAAACTTCCTCCGGGTGGACCTGTGCTTTGCAAACATTGAGCCTGAATTAATTTGTGTTTTAAGCTCCCTAGGTCAAGCTTCTCTTCTCTGTGTTTTCAATCTCTGTGAGCAGAGATTGACTTGGTGATGTTTTGGTTTTCTGAATTGTTCCTGTTAAATTCTTTCTTAAGTGAGCAGGAAGAAATTTCTTTTTCTTTTATATTTTTTTCTTTTTCTTTTTTTTTTCCGTGTGAACAAAGTCAAACTGAGTTGGACTCTGATGTTCTTGGCAGCTCTTGTAGAGTTGGCTTGCCTTCTAACTTCAGAGAAAAATTGCTTTCTAATAGAGTGTTTTTCCCCTTAGTGAGTGCTTTGGCACCTGTATCCTGAGTTGTGGAAGGGTTTCTTTTTTTCTACAGATGTTTGAACATGAACACAGCCTTTAACATCTTTCTGTTACTGCTGCCAGCTTTTCTGTCCAGTTGAAAATAGAGACTTTTTTCTCAAAAATAATATCCTTGATTTAAAGTACTACCATACTGTGAAACAGCAAATTGACCCTCTAAGATGCTATTAAAGACGTTTTAAGATGGCTAAAATATCACTTAAAATTTTGTATTGTTTGCATAACTGTGTTTTACAGCCTTAAATTTTGCTTTCAGTCTCTGCTGTTATTTTGTTTCTAAAGGACAAAAAGACCCATGGCAAATCCCTGGAAATATAAGGCAGTGCTTTAAAGGTTCAGCTAAAGGAATGAGGATGTCACATCCTGTGTCCTGTAGGATATATGAGGTGTTAAGGAATGTGCTGTGCACTAGGTAATATTGTAGTTAAATTCCTGCTTCAGGGTTAATGTCGAGGGTTGGAAAGGTGGGAAATTTTCTGTGGTAAATGAAGGGAATTCAAAAGGCTGCAATCCCTGGGAATCAGAGCTGCTTGTGGAAAGCTGGATGTGAGCCTTATAGCCCCCTTGTTTGGGAATGTTGGTATCAATGATCTTCTTTAGACTCAGTTTAATTAGTAATGGTGGTTCTGGTGTACTACATTCACCTGGGATCTTCTCATGGCAACCTTCGTGTGGCTGCCCTGCTACCATGGGCATTATTCCCTTTTCCCTATGGGAAAAACAAGCCCTCAAAGAGTTTTAGGGTTTTCAAGGATCTAAAATGGACTTGTTTTAATGGCTTCTTTCAAAAAAAAAAAAAAAAAAAAAGAAACAAAACCTGTGAAAGGGGCTTAGCCTGGAGAGGAGGCGGCTAGAGGGGACCTTGTGGCTCTACTCAACTCCCAGACAGGAGGGGATGGCTGGGGAGGATCGGGCTCTGCTCCCAGGGAACAGGGACAGGAGGAGGGGGAATGGCCTCAGATTGCTGGAAGAAAACCTGTCCTTGGCCACATTTCTCCTGATATTTTTTAAGGTTACCACTTTCTTCTGTATTTCCCTGCAGGATGCAATCCCACCATTTTTTTTGGTCTTCTATGAATATGTGTTCTTCCTGAAAAACACTTAGCTGGAATTCCCCTCACCCAGGAACAAATAAATTATTTCTTCTTATTTTTCTCCACTGCAACAATGAGTTCTCCAGTCCCTTTTGCTGCATCAAGGCTCCAACTTTACTAACCAGAAGAATAATGTGGCTTTGGTGTCTGCTGATTTAGAATGCTGAAAATATTGTTAGGTACAACTGCGTTCTTACTCTTCTCCTCCTAAAGCTGCCTGATCAATCCAGCTGTTACATTTAGGAAGTCCAAACCTTTGTTTTCCATCATTGGATCGTGGTGCCAAAATTCCTTGGCGGGTGGAAGCGTGCGCACTTGTCTCTATGATTTCCAGGGAGCACTTGGGTTGTTTGTTCAGCTGGAAGAGCTGTCCAGCCAAGGTGAATCATCTTCATTTGTTTTTTAGAAATTTAAGTCTCTTTGTCTTCCACCCTTGACATTTGTAACTGTATTTTTAGTATAGATTGAGGGGTTCAGAGCAAACCCAGATTGTCAGGTGAGGGATTAAATTCCCTGGCTGTTATAGTGTTTGTGCTGCATTTAATTATGTTACTGATCTAAGCATTACTGGGGGAGCAGTGGCAAACCTTTCCTCATAAAATCGTAGAATGGGTTGGGTTGGAAGGGACCTTAAAGCTCACTGGCATCAGGGACCAGTTTCTTAGAGAAACTGTGATAATTTAAATCTTTGGTGGTGGTTGTGGGGTGGGTTGAGGCATTGTGGTGCTGTGGTGGGACCAGTGACACTTGGAATGTGTGACTGCAGCATCCCAGAATTTCTTTTCCATGCCAATATGTGTACCCTGAGGTACTTGAGGAAAAGGAGCTTTGCTAATTGGTCTCAAACTGCGTAAGTTTATAAAGCTGTAGAAACTGATTGGCTGTGCACAATTTTTATTATCATCTATTAGGGGGGTTGATTTCAGCAGGGCTTGAAGTAGACCTTTAGGGGTTAGTGTTGAACAGAACGGACAAGAAATATGAATTTAAAAGTTATTTAATTAGTGAGTAGTGAATTGTGAATAGTGGTGATGCTTTCAGAGCAAAATTTCTTTATGTAAATTTTTCCAGACAGGCAAGATGTACTGAACTCCTTAAAAATATGGCATTGTGTTTTAAGGCTGATTTTTTATTTTTATGATGTTCACAATTAAATTTATGCCAAAACCTGACTTAATTGCAGGTTCCATATTCTAAAGATAGACAAGGTCGGAAGCTAATTACCAAATTCAAAATTAATTTTGAAACTTCAACATGGTAAACTTCAGAGCAGTAACATTTCCACTTACAAACTGATCGATAAATATTATGTGAAGCACAACCAATTTCAGAGTTATCTGCCAGCTGTTTTAGGGTGGGAAAAAAACAGCTTTGTGCTCCATAGAGCAGGAGCTGTGTTAGTGCTTTGTAATCATGTGAACCTTTAATTAAGAAGTTCCCACAGAATAGGAAATGCTGACCTGCTGGAGAAATACCACAGGGCAGCTTCAGTGGTAGTGCTGCGGAGAATGAAACAAATTCAGAAAGGTTTCTCTCAAAATAGTAAATATTTAAAAAATTGAATCCTCCTGAATGGCATTATTTTTAAAAAAAAACAACCAAACAAACAAACGTATGCATGCTGTGGTTTATTAATTATGGTCACTATTAATTATGGTCAGTGCCAGGTCCTACAGTGAGGATGAGAGTACCCACAATGTTGCAGCCACGACTTGTTGGTCTTAAAAACAACTTTTTGTGGCTGTTTGAAACGAGACAGAGAGGTCACTCACTGTTCCTGGTTTACTATGACTTTCCCTGTGTAGCTCTTCCAGTGCTTCCTTGCTTTTTGAGCTAGTTCAAACGTTTTGAACTGGTCTCATGAGGCAAGTAAACTGGTTAATAAGGATTTTTAATCCATAGTTCAGACTTTGCTTAGGAGATCTTATCCTGGTCCTTCTCTTTAGCAGAGCAGTGGCTGCATAGTGCTCTCCAGCCAAAAAATACTGTGGAAGGTAATGTTTTTGCCATCCTTCATCAGCCACTCAGGATTCGGATTATGGGAAATTTGGGAGTTATTGCTACACTCCTCGCATATTACAAAACTGGGAGATACCTGGTTTTGGTCTCACTCAGCAAAACAGAACTTGAGGAGGTAATTATGAAGAAGGTGAGAACTTGAGAAGCTACACTTTTTTTTTTTTGTCCTAATTGGGGCTTTGTTTTTTTCCAAAGGCTCCACATCATGATCCTGTCTTTCTGTCCAGCAACACAGAGCTTCTATTTGGGTGGGGGGAAAGGGCTTAACAGCATTCCAGTTTGGTGCTTGTTGAAAGTGATATTTCTTAGCAGTTCAAAGAGAGAAGAACCCCTGTACCTGACAGCAGCACTGGTTAAAACCCCACGGAAGTTCCTCCAGAATCATATTAAAGGGAACCTTCTGGCTGGGATCCCTGAAACCAGCAGGCAATGGTGGTGAGGAGGTGACAGCCATGTGCCCCATGTCCTGCTTCAGCTGAGGTGTGGGACAGAAGAAGGATGTGGCATTGGTGTCCCTGAGCAGGGCAGGCTGGGGGGTCCAGCCCGTGTGCAGGTGGTTCCTCTCTGGGGGGAATGGCAGAAGTGCTGGTTTGTCATCATTTGGTGGGATTTGGGTGGTATTTTGTATTTGTGTCCTGAGAAACTTTAGTTGGAATTATGTGTGTTACGGAGGAATACAGGTAGTTTGCCATCACTCACTTCAGTCTTTTAATTTCAGAAAGGGATCTTAAAAATCACCTCATTCCAACCCCCTGCTCTGGGCAAGGACACTTTCCACTATCCCAGGTTGTCCAGCCTGGCCTTGGACTCTTCCAAGGGTCCAGGGGCAGCCACAGCTTCTCTTGGCACCCTCTGCCAGGGCCGTCCTGCCTTCACAGGGAACAATTCCTTCCCAATATCCCATCTAAACTTACCCTCTGGGAAGCCATTCCCTGTGTCTTGTCATTGCCCTGACCCATGTGCAAGACTTTGCAACTAGCCTTGTGGAACCTCATGAATTTCCCTATTTTAAGTTTTAGAAGATGTGTCTAAAGATCAAGGTCCAAAGTTGTTAAAAGTTTATCTTAAAGTTAAAAATTAACTCAGCCAAAAATGACATTGTCTTGTGCAGTAGGGTGGA
Organism: Cinclus cinclus; assembly: GCF_963662255.1. Lineage (NCBI taxonomy): Eukaryota > Metazoa > Chordata > Aves > Passeriformes > Cinclidae > Cinclus > Cinclus cinclus. The sequence continues at coordinate 1,584,375 of NC_085047.1, forward strand.
AAAGAAATCTGGTTTAAAAGGAGCTATGTAAAGCAGTGGTTCCCCATCTGAAATGTGATCCAGGACTTTGGTTTATCTATTAGAAGTGGGATTTGCTCAGGAAGCACTGCCTTTTGAACCAAAAGGCAGACTTCTTCTCCAGAGCTGCTGATGTGTCTTTGGCTCCAGGGAGAGCTGATGTGGAGGAAACCTCCGGGTATCTTGTAATACAACCTGAGGCTCTGCCCCTTCCTGAGGTTTTCTAACAGTTTCATAGGGACTTAAAGAAAGCCAACTCTCAAAAAAGAACTCTGAGTTTATGTAGAGCAGTTTTACAATCTAGGAAAAAATATTTCATGTCTAAGAAAGTATAATTGTAGATGGTTTAAACAGGAGCTTCTTGTGTTTCGAAAAATAAAATCAGTCTTCTGCTGTTTTCCCACTTTCACGCTCGAAGATGGGGGGAATTTTACTCAGACTTCTTCACTTGGTGCCTGGAAAGCTGGGGGATTTATATTTGCCTGGATTATTGTAATTCCTCAGGGGTTGTAGAGCTAAAAATTGTGAGAAGAGATTCCCTAAACTTCAGGCTGCCTGAAATACACTCACTAGATAAATACTGGATGGTGCAGTAAGAACATCAGTGCAGACATTTTTTAAAGGAGTCATTTAGCAAAAGGCCTTAAAAATAACCTGGAATGTTTCCAAATAGGAACACATCCCTAGTGTAGCAATTTAAAATATGTAATTTAGAAGGTGAAAATAATTTCTCCACATGAATACTGAGCTTGGTTGGTGTAGCTAGATTTATTCTGGTTTGTAACCTGCTCAAAGTTGGAAGTATCTGTGATTAGCCGCATGCCACATCATGGAGATGGCAATTAATTTTTCTTAATACCTGAAATCCTGAAATTTGGAAGCCAAAGACAGGAGAATTCAGAGAAGCAGCAGCTGGAAGCTGAGTAAAGTATGGTTTTATTACTTAAAATCTGTCAGGATGTTCATAATATGGGAGACTCATAATAAGGCAGAGAAAGAAACTTCCTACACTGGTTTTGAGCCAAGTAATACAGAAAATTAATCCCTAGGTTAGCTATGGATCCTGGCCTGATGAAAGGTCAGGAATATAATAGGTTAGAGGATATTTTGATGAATAAATCTGAAATTGTCTCTAGATCTAGTCAGCTTGGCTGCAGTGGATTTATCCTCTGATCATTTCCTGTCTTAGCACTGTGAGTGTTGTCTTTGAGAACTGTGAAACCTTTGGAAAAAAGGGACAAACTTAGTGCCAGGGTTTTGTTTTTTTTAGGAGAGCTGAGAGAGGAAAAGTTAAATTATATCTCGTTCAGGTTGTTTTGGAGAGAATGAAGATGCTGCAAATGAAGCAACAGTTCTAACAAATGAACAAAGTGAATGAGAAGAGCTTTGACGTTTCCTTTGCTAAACCGGAGGAGTTTAGCAGGAGTGCCTCAGGTGATATTTAACTGCTGTACATTAATTTTTTAGCTTCCCACTTTGTTTCCTTTGCTTTCTTGTCATGCTTCAGATACCTAAAAATAAAAAAAGAGAAATTAAGCAGCTTGGAACAAAACTGTGAATGAATGAATGAATGAATGGATGCCCATATTTTCTGGAACTGGAGTCATCTGACAGTAGGAAGGAATATCCCATGTTGAGGGAGGAGAAGCAGCATGGATATGGATGCAGCTTCACCTTAGATAACCAGTCTTCCCTGATGTTTCCAGGGAATTTTGTAATTGATGCTGCAGGCACAGAGAAACCTCTTCTGTCTCTCACTTAACCATGTTACAGGCAGTGCAGATCAACAGCCAGGGCACCTTTTGGAAAGTGCCAGGATGCACTGGATAAGTCCGTGTGCTTCCTGTTCCAGGGACTGTTTTCATTTTCATTTGTGCTGCTGCCTAAGGCCCCGTGTGAGCTCCCAGGACAATAATTATGTCTGACAGAGCTTGTGTTGACAGCTTGTGATGCAAATGGAGCCACGTCACATCCTGCCTGGAATCCCTGCCTGGGTCCCTCCATTCTCATTAAACCATTATTGGATCTTGCTCTGGTAAATAAAATATCACTTGAAACACACTGTAGTGACTGTCCCAGAATTTAGGTGGATACTGAGCTGTATTCGAGAAGCAGAGTCCTCATCTCACAGGCTGTGTTGCATTTTCTGCTCCCTTCTCCATGTCCAAATGTTTCCAAGAGGTTGGCAGGGGCATAAAATCTCTTCCAGGTTATTCTTGAAGTCTGTGAAGCAAACATCTGTGTGATTGATACAGCTGCCTCCTGAATTTTTGGCCCCAGATAGCTGTGTTTGAGTGAGTCAGTCCCCCTGAGCTCCCTGAAGTTGCGTCAGATCTCACTGGTTTGAGAAAAAAAGCCAAGGACTTCGAGGAAGTGCCTGAAAATTCTTGTTTTGGATAAATCTGATTCCTTCGTTTTTGTAGTTAGAAGCGTTCTTTAGAATGTACACATTTTGCGTTTTGGTTGTGTGGGGGTTTTTTGTCCTCTATTTTTTTTTTGAGGAGTCTCTGTGTTGATGATTTCCCTTAATCCTCAGGCAGTCCTCACAGATTACTTCATTCATTTCACAGGATACTCTGAGCTGAAGGGGACCCACAAAAATCACCAGTGAGTGGTCCATACAGTCTTGCTGTCTTACAGCTAAAAATATGGGTTTGAAAATATCTGCTTTCAGTCCAGAGGCTGTTTTTACAGAGGCAAGAGAGTCAAGTGGTGTAGCTGTCAGATTTATTTTGGAAGAACCGGCAGTACTGAAATAAAACAGAATTTTCCACTGTACCTGCACTTCACAATAATGACAATGGTACAACTTTTTTTCCCATTTAAAAGTAAAATAAACAAAACCTCTCTTGCACATGAGCAATAGATGGGTCTGATAATAGGAATTGATGCATAATAAAGCTGTGACTTTTTCTTGCTCCTAATGGAGAGTGTTAATTTGCAACTGTTGATTAGTAAAAGTGGCTTCCACACTTCCATGAAGTCACTTTAATTGGGAGTAAATTTGCTTTTCTCAGAGAAGAAGCAAAGGAGAGAGAGATACTAAAGCCTCTCTGTTGTGGAGTGTTTGCCTGACAGAAGATGACTTAGCAAACAAAATAATGAAAAAAAAAATCATGTCAGAACGCTGCTGTGGTAAAGAGAAGCGATCAAAATGATGCAAGATATCAAAACCACCTAAATGAAAAGCAGCGCTGAGTGTGCCTGCTTGGTAGTTCCAAATCTCAAGTGTTACATCAGTTGTATCTGTCATGCTTTCTGCTATCAATAATAGCTTTTTTGGGCATCTGCTGTCATCATCACCTCTCAGTTATTATTGCAGATAAAAATCTTACAATTGTTGTGGAAAGTATCATTAATATGACTTTTAAAAAGTCTTCTAATAATATTTTAATTTGGGTCATTTCCCTCTTTCCTTTTCTAGTGGTGATTCCTTTTGTATTATAGCAAATATTTAATTTTTTTTTTTTCCTCCCCAATACCAGTCACAGCTGGCTTTATTAGAAAATATCAATAAATAGACTTGAGGTGAGGTCTGGTGATAGGGAATATCGAAATATCAAGTAGGAGCTGCAGCCCTGGGAAATACAGATCTGAGTGCATGTTTGGACAACGCTCTCAGGGATGCGCAGGGATTGCTGGACCTTGCAGTTGGACTTTGTGATCCTGTGGGTCCCTTCCAGCTCAGGAGATTCCGTGATTCTTTTATCCTCCCTATCCTCTTCGCTTTTTTGAGTGGTTGCTGAGCTTGTTCAGTTTGGAAATAAATGGTTAATCCCGCTGTTTTATTTGCTGACATCAGTGATAGGATTTCTCCGGGCAAAAATAGCTTTATTTATCCCTCTTGTGACTTTTTTGCGTCTTAATTTTGGCAGAGCTTGTCCTAATCTGCCAGCGAGATTTTTTTTTTTCCTGTTTGTGAATGTTTGTTCAGCATCTTGAGGCAGATATTTTAGTGGAGTCTGAGGAGGAAAGGGTGGAAACATGGAATTAGCACCAGGTGGAGGTATCTCATAAAGGTCCAACCCCATCACAAATTGCTCTGCCAGGGTTAAAGGAAATGTTATTTTTTCCTTTTATCAGGGATTTTTTGACAGCTACCTAATAGAATTTGCATTGTTTTAAAAATACGAGGGAGCATGACTTTGCTACTAATGATCTACTAGCAACATTAGCAGTTTTTCTGTGTGAACACATTGATCAAATCATAGCTTGGTAACAAACTTTACTGCTGTGTGGGCTGTGAGACATGAATAAAATCTTGTGCTGTTTGAGCTACTTCTGTTATTTTTTCCTGGGAGTCATTAAAAGGTTGTTGCATCTTAAACGTTATATGAAAAGCGTAAATAAATAACACTGGGCTGTGCCTCTTGTCGAGTGGGTCAGAGGCAAAGATGTCTCACCCCAGGCTCTTCCTCAGGATGGCTCTTCCAAAATACATGTGGGGCATTGATTCTTAGCTGGAAAGGGAATTTTCACCCAGGTCTCCACTTCCTTGCTGCGTAGACTAAAAGCTGGAGGGTGTTTCTGTGGTGATGGTTCTTTGGAAGAGTCACAGGATGGTTTAGGTTGGAAAGGATCTTCAGGGTCTTCGAGTCCAGCTGTTGTCCCACCACCAAGTGCCACATCCACAGGGCTCTTCAATCCCTCGGGGATGGGGACTCACCACTGTCCTCAGCAGCTGTGCTGTCCTTTTCCTTATGGGGAAGGAATTTTCTCTAATCCAACCTAAACTTCCCCTGAGGCCTCCCCAGATCCTTTTCCAGCCCCTCTATCCCAGCCTGGAGCATTCCATGGCATTGTGGTTGCCCAGGAGGAGCCCAAACCCAGGAATGCTGCTCAGTGTTCACAAACTCGTCTCTAGCTCCATGGTTTCCAGTGTACATCGTGTTTTCCAGCATGATGGAACCCAGTTCCAAAGTAATCTGTTGAGGAAAATGGGATCAGCAACCAGAGGAGGGGTGGGTGTGGCAGCAGCCCCCATTCCTTGTATGATTATAAATGAAACCCTGCTGCTTTCTGACCTTGAATATGAAAATGTTGTTATTGATTTCCTTAGACCGTGCAAAATGAAACGCAGGGGCTGGAGGGTGCAATTAACATTAATAATTAATGATGAGCTGCATTTGTCAATCTCTTGTCTGGTGTAATCCTCTGAGTAATGGAGCAGATTTGAGCTGGATATGTCTGGGTGGGCTCATAAATGAGCAAATGTTTCCTGTATTCTGGGAGCCCCTGTCCTGATCCAGAGAAATACAAATTGGGGTTCTCACAGCTGGGACAAGTTCCACCCTTCCCCTTCCAGCATTCCCACTTCTGAGTCTGCCATTATACATTTGCTGGAGCTGTAGATTGCTTTTTGCTTCTTTGAGTTTTCATTTGTCTGACATAAGAGCAGAAATTGTATTTTAATTACCTTTTTAAAAAAAAAAAAAAGAAAGAAAAACAACTTTTTTTCCCCCTTCTTTTAACAGAGCATTCAGAAGCTGGCTAGCCAATACTTAAAGAAGGACTGGCTTGGGATAAGAGCTGAGGAACGAAGTGATTATAGGTAATTTACCAGTTGGATGTCTCAAAATTACTGTATTTATCACTTCAAAATGTCTCATTATTTTACTTAACAATGAATCACGGCTTTTCTGTAGTTAATTTTTCTTTTTCCTTTGTAGTAGAGCATTGCCAGTTAAAAAAGAGGTTTTGTTTTCCTGGAATTAGTGTTAAATAGGTGTTTATGACTTGAATATTTAGGAAGATGGGAGAAACAAAACAGCTTGACAGGACAACAACTGTAATTTACGTCTGTTTGGGCATAAATGCTTGTATCTGAATATAGATTTTAGTAAATAACTTTAAGGTTGGAGGGGTAAGTGTGTGGATTTTTTCATAGGAAAAGGCAGGAGGAGATTTCATTTTATGAGGCTGTTCTTTGTGAAGATCAAATCTGACAGCAGGGAGGAGGCAAAACTAGAGACGGTTGTTTACAAAACTTGATTTCATTAACATGAGAGGTGGGTAAAGCATGAAACCAGAAATAATTCAGTTTCTGAAGGCCTTTGAACAGCACCTCCTAAATATTTGGAATAAGCTTTCAGATGCTTTGTTTTAATGTCATCTTTGTGTTCCAACAAGTTTTATTTCAAACAGCAAGAAATTGCCAGATTTGTGTTTGGGACTTTCAGCACATCGATTGTGTGTTTAGAAAGAAATAAACTGAATCAGTCTCAAGTGTACATAAAAAACACTCTCATAACACCCAGTCCCTTCCATGCCATGGGATTCCACAGTGCCAGAGATCTTCTCCAAACCCCTCCCTACCCATCACCAAGTGCTGAAGCCAAAATGCTTGGCAGCAAGTTGAATCACAAGACAGGAACAAGCGGGAAAATCTTTATTTTTGGTACAGCTTCCGTTAAAAGTTTTGTTGAAAGTGGAGATATTTGCTAGTTCAGCCTAAAGGATTGTGCTTCAGATTTAGTTTTAAAAGCAGTCCTTGGAAAAATGTGTGCTGCTGTCACATAAACCGGCCCAGGAGCTGGATTCTGATCCTTGTGGAGGATCCTTCCAAATCAGGAAATTCTGTGAATCTGAATTTTCAGTGGAACACCTGACGTCTCTTTCTTCCTTCCCATGCCCTCTCTGTGTTTCATTATTTTAGGAGCATGTACTCAGTTTGGAAAGCACTCTTAGAAGGCACCATGCAGGTGGCCCAGTCCCGACTCAATATCTGTGAGAACTATAAAAATTTAATTTCTGAACCAGCCAGGAGTGTCCGGTGCTTTAAGGAGCAGCAGCTGAAGAAGGTATTTGTGCTTTAATAAATCCTTTACACTGTTGTCATTTTTATTGAGGCAAAAAAGGGTTTTAGGAAATCTTTTATTGTGGCCCTTCTAACATACGTAAATTCTCTTCAGCTTATAGATGTACAAATCCAGCTTGTAGGAGAGGGACCAAAATTCTGAGCTGTTATCCCAAATTGTAACTGCTTGGAAATGAGTCTTCTAAAAATGTGATACCACTTGGTCCAACACGTCTCAGCAAGCCTCACGCTGTGCTGTAGAAACTGCATTGCAGTGGGTTTTCAGAGACAATTGCAAGTGGATTTTGTTGGAAAAAGTTCTGATTTTAAGAAAAGATCCATCTGAAACCTGGAGGAATGGCTTGTGCCATCTCCAGGATGGAGAGTGGAGATTGTCCAGTCACCTCCTGTAAGAGTATCACAAGTAAGTGCTCCAAAAGCTGCTTTAATTATCTGTAATTATCCCTGCAGAGAAAACAGTGTAGTTCCAGTGAGCTGGATATTAATTTAATTGCTTGTTGTATTTGAAAGTAATTTATGAGGGTGGGGAGGCCCTGGCACAGAGAACCTGTGGCTGCCCTTGGGTCCCTGGAAGTGTCCAAGGCCAGGCTGGACACTGGGGCTTGGAGGAACCTGGAATAGTGGAAAGTGTCTCCTGAATGACAAAAAAACCAAAAAAAAACCAAAAGAAAAAACCCAAAAACACCAAAACAACGGGCATTTTAGCTGTCCTTGTTACAAAGTGACATCAAGGACCCAAAACATCCCTAGTTCTGTGTTCTAGGGTAGTATTTTGTAAAATAGTCAGTTATAAATTTAAATAGATGTACCTGTAATGCCAGCTCTCAGTTTCTGAACAAATTATTCTACTCTGAGAAACACGTGCAATGTCTGTTTTGTGAGGGGAAAATTAACTTCATTAATGCTGTTTTACTGCCCTGTGGAATTTTATTTTCATGTGCAGCTTTCCAAATAACGCTGTGGCAATTTTATGGCATTCTTACTGGTTAAAAATTGTACTTTAGTCTTCTGCAGGTGGTAGTAGTTCAGTGTGTATGAGTCAGCAGCAGAAGTGGGATCTTCTAAAAGTCACAGAAATTCCTTTATTCCTGCACTTTTGAATCAGCAGAACAAGTTATTACAATTATCAGGGCAGCGTTCTGGTTCAGAGTATTCTAACAGTGATATGCTTTTCCTACAACATGGAATTATCATCTTCTTGGTGGGATTAATTTGCCTACACAACCAGTTTATTGTTTTACACAGTGCAGTCTCTCACCCTTCCCTTTGAATTCCCAAACAGATACATAATGGACAGAGAAAGAATTGTTCTGACCTCCATTCAGACAAAAGCTTAACAAAATTAAAATTCAGTCAGCAAAATCCTTGTAAGGTTACATGGGAATACCCATCTAAAGCGGCATCCAGTCTCCTGACAATTTTTTATCCTACAGGGATGCAATCCAAGATTATTTAACTCTTCTCAAATGATCTTTTTAACAGCTGGGGTTATTTGATATTTTAATTCTTTGATGCTGGCAAGAGATTTTAGGCATCAGAATCCCCACTGATGTTACAAACCCCCAGTCCTTTTCACAGGCTTTTAGGTCTTTGTCAGCCATCCGTTATATACAGATTTTTTTTACCTTTCATTTTTCAGTGATGCGCACAGAGGTCTCCAAACATCCAAATTCTGCCTTCCACCACTCCCCGAACCAGCCTCTAGGGAATGCACCCTCTGGAGCCCATTGCTTTATTGTTCTGCACACATCAAACAGTGGCTTTAGTGGGAATTTTTCTGTGCTTTATAGCAATTTGTCAGCTTCAGGGAGAGCAGGGTTGTGTGGTGAGAAGACCAGCAATTCCTGCTGGCTGCCAGTTAGTTTTCTACAGGAGGCTGGGTGTTATTTTTGAGCAGTGCAATAGGAGCAAGTTAATGTTAGGTTGTTGGATTGCAGCGCCTCGTTAGCCCTGCAGTGCTCCCCAAGGAAGTTACATGCATTAATAATTAGTGTAATGAAAAAGTTCAGGTGTTTTGGAGGGGTATTCAGCCCCGGGGCACCTGGAATGAGGGGAGCCAGGGGGGTGATGATGGTATGAAAAGGGCCGGGACCTTTGGGGTGGTGTTGGAAGGACTCAAAGGCAATTTGGTTTCCTTGAACCAAGTGCTGCTGAAGCCTTCACTGACCACATCCAGCCTGTGATGTCTGTAATTAAATGGAAATTCACTGGACTATCAATCTCCTGTGTGCTTAATCCAGTTTGGGTAAAAGAAAATCTTTAGTAATCTCTTCTAAAGGGAGTTTTAATTCTAGACATTGATGATTCACATTGGTTTTCTTACCTAGATCCTGCTTAGCAGAGATCCTTTCCCACTTTGTTGGGGTTTTTCCTAAGCTGGCAGGGTGTCTGAAGAATTGCTGAATAGAATAATTTTTCTTCCTGTTTTGTTCTGTTTTATGTGGCAGCTTTTGCCTCATGTTTTAAATTTTAAAGAAGGAGAGATTAATATTTTTTTTAGGTATCACTTCCAGTAGATTGCCTTTGAATTTTTCCCAGTTGTATTCTGATGACTTCAACTAATTACTGCATCCAAACCTTTCAGAACTTTTATGTTTAATTTGTGGGTTATCATAACAGTTTAAACAGCAGCAGAAAGAAAGGAAGGCAGAAGGTTTTGTGTTCTGATCAGTTTTAAAAGACCTCCATGAATAATTGACCAAGAGTGACTTTGAAGACTGCATCCTTCCCTATAAAATGCCATAAAAAGCAGCTAAACAGTGATGATAATATTATTTGGATGCAAAAAAAAAGTAATACTTTCTTTCCTGAATCCTTTTTTTCAGTGTGTGGACCAGCTGACAAGGATCCAAGCTGAATTGCAGGAGACAGTCAAAGATTTAGCTAAAGGCAAAAAGAAATATTTTGAGACTGAACAGATGGCTCAGGCGGTGCGGGAGAAAGCTGATATTGAGGCCAAGTATGTTTTTATAATGGCATATGTAGAAATAATTGCAGCCCCAAAAAGCACATTTGTATTAGTTTTTGCACTTGATATTTGGCTTTCAACAAGATTCCGCCAGGTTTCCTTTGCATTTTGCTTCTATACATTTTTTTAGCTATTTCAAGCACACCCTGAGAGGAAATTAAAACTTGTTTATTTTGGTTTGTGTAGGAAGGAAGTTCAGGTAACAGCTTTAAACTGGCGTTTTCTATGGACAGAGTGTCAGCTGGCACTTTTTTGATATTAAAGCCTCCTGACTTCCTATTCTGTCCACATCTCAAATTTGATATCAGTCCATTTAGAGGGGGAAAGGCAACAGGACTCTGGTTTTCATTTTTTGAGATAAATTCTTGAGGCTTTAGGTTTTTTCTGTTCCTTGACATCCTAAAGAGGGTGATTTCCTTCCTTCCAGGAAAACCAGTAACACGTGTTTTGGGTTTGGAGTCTGGCCTGTTTTATGGGAGTTTACTTCACCCATTTTTCTTTTTTTTCTCTTTAATTTTTGTTGTTAGAAGTTAAGCAGAACTGCTCTCAGGGAATGGAGTGATGGTTTCTTTAGCGATCCTTTCTGTCTTTCTGAGGGATGATGAAAAGAACTTTAATAAAATTACCTATAATACCTGAAGAAAGTAAACAAACATAGACAAACAAAGACAACCAAAAATTTGATCTTGGGAGTTTTGGAGCAGATTTATACTGCAGTGTTATTCAGATTAAAATAGCTGTTGACTTGATTTTGTTTTCTTGTTTACTTTTTAAACCACCATCCTCCAGACAGCTAAAAAATATTTTGTAGAAGTGTTGTAAGGCAGTAATTGAATTTCCTCTGCTCATTTCTGTTCCAGGTCCAAACTTAGTCTTTTTCAGTCGAGAATAAGCTTGCAGAAGGCAAGTGTGAAGGTGAGTATAAAACTTGGATTTTGCTGCCCATGTCATGAGGCGTATACCCCAAATTGACAGGAATGCAGAGGTGAAGGACAGCTTGGAAGGGAAATTGGTAGGACAAAGGATGAGCTAAGAGCATTCTCTGGGCAGAGTATAGAATTATATATGGAATTTAGGCAAGGAATTTTTTTTTTCCTAATAAGAGTTAAAACTGTTCTTTGAAGACCACACGTGAAATTCCAGTTGCAGGAGAGAAAAATCCATCAGGAATCCCCTCATCACTAGGAAGACTTACAGGCTATGAAAGTTTTCACTGTATTAACACATACACACACTATTAATTTGTTATTGATGTGTGCTTGGTCATTCAGATTCTTTTTCTGAGCTGTGTTTTCACTTGCTGCAGTTAAAAGCCCGACGATCGGAGTGCAATTCCAAGGCTATCCATGCCAGGAATGATTATCTCCTCACTTTAGCAGCTGCCAATGCACACCAGGATCGCTACTATCAAACAGACCTAGTAAACATCATGAAGGTAAGGAAGCTGAATTCTGGGAACTGGGAAAATCTGTGAGGGTACAAAGTCCTGCACTGACTTTTCCAGTGAACTGCCACGAGTGAGAGGGAAGGTAGATGATGTCTGAAAGATGGTGAACGCAGTGATGTCTGAAAAACGTGCAACCAGCTTTCAAGCCCCAAAACTGAGCAGTCACTTTTCATTATTTCATTTGTTTCTTTTCTGAAAAACTCAGTTGGATAAAACTCCCTTGGATGAAGGAGTCAGGTCTGTCAAACTAAGCCCTGTATTTTCCTGTTGTAAGGAAACTGGAGATTTTTTTTTTTTAGTTCTTTAGTACCATATCCCATAATCCTTTTTATTTTGTATCTGGTCAGAACGCTTCTTTATGGTGTAATTAATGAGCTAGAGTTATTAAATATCTTGGTTTCCACACTATGGATTTTAGTGGCAATTTGCCAGGTCAAGGCAGGAGTAGCTACTTGAACTCAGAGGAAATGACACACTTTAAAAAGTTCAAATCTGATTGCTCACAGTTGCTTTTTCTTAAATATCACCCTAGAATTAATTAATTGTACTCTGTTCCTGTGTCTTTTGAATTTGAGAGTTACAGATCAATTGTAGAATCATCTGCTTCACACTTTACCTGCTTTGCATTTCACATGTTGACATTTTCAAACTTTACTTTGCTCTTTACAAACTATTTCCAGGCAGGATGACTTAGAATTCTGTCATTTGCATTTTGAATTGCTTTATTGGAGAAATAGCATAGAATTATAACAAATCCCTGAATTATCAGCATGCCTTTGCATTTTGGGGAGGGGAAATATCGATATGTTGATACAAAAAGCAGGTAAGTGATGTAAAAAAGGAGAGCACCAAAGGATTTCCTGTTTTTCCCTGTGTGTGTGTGTGTGCTTCTCTGTTTGTGCTGACTAAATGTTTAGTACATGGAAATGCTTGTAAAAAATTACTTATCTGCTGGTGCAGATAAAATTATTAATTGATGCTTACATAAGATAATTCCATACTTACATGCATGGTTGGTTGTCATCACTTAATGCTCTTACTTGGGAGCAGTTCCAGAAGGGAATTGAATATGTTCACAACAAAACAAACAAAAAGGATGCTTGAAATAATTTTTTTAAATGAGCAAATAGCCTTGGCTTTTTTTTTCCAAGCCTTTCTCAAGCTGAATCTTTTTTTTTAATACAGAAAAAAAGCCCTTACAACTTGTTCTTTGATATAAATAATTGTGATTCACTGAAAGCCTAAGTGCTTTCATCCAGCCAAATTACTCTGGAAGGAAAGGACAACACTCAGGGTTTATTTTTCTGCATCTCTCAGATATTTATAGCAGTTGAATCTCTTTGTCTGGTAAACAAAAGCGTGTTTTTAATGAAGAGCTGTAAATTTGGGTCTCTTGCGCTGTTGGTCATGAGGAAAATTCCCTGGGAACACACCCAGGTGTCCTGGGAATGGGGTCATTCTCTGGAGCAAGGCAGAGAAAGTCACAGGCATGGTCCCAAACTGAAGTGGCTACTGGAGATTTTAGGAGAGAGAGAGAGAGAGAGAGAGAGAGGGAAAACCTTCAGGAAAATCAAGGATATTGCACCACTGGACTCATATTCCTTCCTTCATCCAGGAGCTCTGATGTAAAGTATGAAAGTATGAAGTATGAAACTGCTTAAATGTATAAATAAACATAGTAGGAACAGCAGTTTATAATCCGGAATGGGATTTTCTGCCAGGGTCCTGGTTTCTCCTTCTCCTCCTGAAATTCCTGATGGAACCACACTGTATGAAGTACAGAAAAAATGATTATTTTATTTAGCAGAATGATTTAATACAAATGGAGAAGGTGCTGGAGAGAGAGGTGACCTATTGAAGGTGAGGAATCGTTCAGTATAAGCAAATGTACAATGACTGAGAAATGGAGCAAGATCTTGCCAATTTTGGTTGACCAGGCAGAAAAGAGCACATGAAATCAATGTTAAAAAGAGAAATGCAGTAAATTGGGGGAAAAACTGCTGCCTACAGTATAAAGAACTGTAAATAGCCATTACCATTTTGAAAGAGATGCTAGGACTGGAAAATGGAGTGAAGGATAAAGAAATGGAGACACCTGTGCAGTGTTTCTAATCTCTAGGTGCCATCACTGGAAGGGAGGATCTTGGAAGGGAGTTCCACCATTCATTCCAGCACAGTTTTTGTTTCAATAGGTTGAAGGGTGGTGTGACCCAGTCTGTATTGCATGCTATAAGCAGCTGCAGTGTCTAAACTAAACATCTTCGCTACTGTGTTGTGATTAATCTAAAAATGTGCCTTTTATCTCAGTATTAGTAAGTCCTTAGGTATTCCTGTAGTGTGCTGTCTGTGAGTGTTTCCTCATTTAGCTGCCCTTGAGCTGATCTTTGAACTGCTCAGGGCTCTCCACATTTCTGAATCACATCAAGTATCTCCTCAAAAATGTTCAGATTTTGAACCTAGTGCCTGTTTTTTTCTAGTTGTTCCCCAAAAATTATAAAATCTTTGACTATAGAAAAAAACACATGAAAACTTTTCAGCTGGTACTTGGCTGTAGTACTGTATATAACACTGACAGATGTGTCAGAGGCTGTTTCTATTTGCATCCATCACAAACAGTTTCTCTGTGGGCTTTGGTTTTCATGGAGTTTCTGTTTCCAGAATTGGAATGGAGCTGTGTGGGTTCTGTTGCCTCTGGCTTGGCTGGAGCACACCCAGTCCCTGGCCATGACATGCACCCAGCTGCTGCCTTTGGGTTGGAGTTGTGGCACTGAAGTCTCAAAAATCCCTCTGCACCATCTGCATGTGCAGACAGTGTTCACTTTCCTAAAAAACATGAGATTTTACTCTCAGCCCTGACATCGACTTGGCTGCGTTGATAAATAGTGGGTTAAAAACTCAGCTGATACAGCTGCCTCTTCACATCTGTTTTCTCTTTATATTACATTACCTTTCATTTCAATAGGCTAAAAGGTGTCTTAACATAAAATAGAATCATGGTTGTTATTCGTTGTGGACATCAGAGGCTGGTCCTGACATCCTGTGTGAGTTGAGCTGAACAGAGGCAGGTAGAGTTCTTGCCCAGCATGTCCTGCTGACAGTCTGGAGAATGGATCTTCAGTGCTTGGTGACAATAAAATCCAATGAAAGGCTGTTCTGCTGTTGGAGAAAGGAGGGGTGGGGATGTTTTGCAGCCACAGCGTTGGTCTATGCGTGCAGGAGGTATTTCCAGCCTGTTGGGAAAGTGTGATGTGTGCTGGGCTGAGGCACCTTGGGCTGCTCCCAAGAGGAAGCTGCTGCTGGGTTTGTTCCTTGTGTTTGTTCCTGGCTCTGGAATGCTGCTCTGGTGCTGTCCTGTGACAGATGAATCACAAATCCACCTTGTGGCTTTGTTTCGTTTTCTGTCCCAGGCAACAAAAGGGGTTTTTCATAGGCAGGGTTCCTGGTACACATAGCTCCTGCTAATATTCAGTGGTTTGGAATATGTTACTTTATTTTGCAACATATTTATGCAGTGAAGAAAAAGTGAAGGGCTCTGCTGTGTTTTTAAGTGTGAAAGCCATCACAGACTAAACGGGGATGCTTGGAAAGAAAATACAAAATGCTTCCAGCTTTTTTTAACAGGATGAAGAATTGTTCCTACAGTGCCTTCCTGGTTTTCCAGTTACACCAGTTAATAAGGAGCAAAGCCATTCTGTTCAGAAAAAAATCGAATGCTTTGGCCTTTCTTCTTATCTGTCCTGTATGGCCCTTTCAATCTCTGCAGTAAAATTAAAACCCTTCAAAAGCACAGACTAAATAAAGCCTGGTAATGTTTTATTCTTTGCCAGTTTCCTGACAGGCTTCTTAGGAAGAGTTGCCATCACCCGAGTGTGAAAAACACTCCATAAACCCTTTTAAAAGTCAGTTGTCTGCCTGGTGCTTAGGTTTTTACTTCAAACTGAGGTCAGAGGGAAGTCTAAGATGATGGTTGAAGTTGAATCAGGACTGTTTTGATATTCGTCCTTTTAGAAACTTTATCATTTTTTAATGCTGTGCTCTTAATTCTCTAAGGTCCCCTCATGAACCACCTCAAAGAATGACTTTACGCAGCAACTTCCGATGAGGAAATATTGACGTGAAAAAAAGAAAAGCAGGTGTGCTGGACCCTTTAAATAGTCCTGGGATTATTTAAAGTGAAAAAGAAAGGAAGAAAGAGGGAACGAAAACTTATTTTTCAAAATCACAGAATGGTTTGGGTTGAAAGGGATCTCAAAGCCCATCTAGTTACGACTCCCTGCCATGGGCAGGAACACCTTCCACTCTCCCAGGGCTGCTCCAACCTGGCCTGGAACAATTCCAGGGATCCAGGGGCACCCACAGCTTCTCTGGTCACCCTGTGCCAGAGCTGAGGAGCAGGTTACAGGTGCTGCTGCATTTTTTATGAACTCAGAAAAATTCTGGAGAAGGTAGCAGGCAGAAGCAGCAGGTATTTCTAAACTATAGAAATATTTCATGTCATGGCTCATGTGGGCTTTGGTGTTTGAAGGAGAACAGTGTCAAAAGCTGGTGCTTTGTCTTTGTGGTTTCAGTGGTTTCTTTTATCCTGTTGTAATTATCAGGCTGCTTTTCTGGTTTTTTCTGTACTTTCCAGTTTGCTTGACACGAGGAAGTGGAGTTGTGTAATTTGGCTCTTGTTCTTGATCAGAGTTCTTGTGATGATTTGGCAGGTTTGAATAAAAACTTTGTTACATCATTCCCCTGCAACAGCCCTTTGCTCAGGTGTGGGTGACAGTAAGAACACAAGTTACAGCAGCACTTTGTTAATTTGAGAGGTTGATTTATAAAATTGCAGGTGAAGTGTAGCTTTTCCACACCCTTGCCTGTTTTTAAGGACTCTGATAGAGGAAGAGATATGGCTGACTTCCAGGGAATGAGCAACCTTGGGTATACTTGACCCTGCTTTAAGTGCACAGGTTGAACCAATATCTCCCTTTTAAGCCTGAATTACTGACATTCCTTTAAACAACATTTTTTTGGTAAGGAGGTTCTCCTTGGGATTCCCTGCCTTCTGCTTTCTGGTTTTGGTTTTTTTTCTGCAATTAAGTGGAGTAAGCGCATGAGTTCCAGCAGTGCTGGAACCTTCATGTTTTGGTGAGCCCTGGTTTTTATTTGTTAGAATGGTTGGGAGTTTTTGTGAAGCTGTGTTGACTTCTCTGTTTTCAGCATAGCCATCCATCACTTTTCCCATGCACTTTCAATGATCATTTAAAACAAAAGGAAATGCAGGCTCCAAACATGACTTGCACAAATGAGATTCAGCTGGACCTGGCAGTGTTTATAAAAATGACCCCAAATTGAGGACTTGGTGGCTTTCAGTTAATAATTTGCTTTATGCCCTTCAATTAATAGGATGTGTGTTGCAAAGAGTTCTTTCCCCTGGTGGCTCTGTCTGAATTGAAAAAGAAGTTAACATGGTAGCTGCAAGTCTTAAATAGGCTCAGGAATGTTATCCCAGCACTGCTGTGTCCTGTAGAAATGAAAGGGTACCATTTGCATCAGCACATATTTCTGTAGCCTCTGGAACAAGCAGAACCAATATTATCACTGTAAGAAATCAATTTACGTCCACAGTATTGTTTCAAACTTTCTGGAATGATTTAGAAGCACCCATGGGATTCCTTTTTTAAAATGGAAAGTCTGCCCCTTAACAAAAAAAAATAGCATTAAGATAAAGTAATTTTGAAGTCCGCAGAGATTTCCATTTTCTTCTATAAATCTCTTTTATTGTTTCAGTGCTACCAGTTCTTTTAAGATCCTGTAAAACTCCCTTAAAAGTGCAGAGAGGACTTGTGCAAGTGGAAGAACTATTGTTTCACTTCCGGTCCTTGTCAGCAGCAAGCCACAAATATTTTGTAATCTCAGTTAAAACAACCATGGATGGCATTATCTCCAGCATCAGATGGGCACAGGAACTTTCCTTCCCAGGCAGCTCATGAGTGTGCTTGGCTTCCTCGTGGTCATTCCTACAGAGGGGGGTGGCTGAAGGGATAGTGCTCAGCACGTGGTCCCAGTGTTCCAGAAGATGCTCGTTGTGGGTTCCACAACAGCTGATCCTGATGCAACAGTGCTTTCTCATCCAGGGATATCTGCTTCTGTGTTGTTGTGCACATCAAACCTGGGGGAGAAGAATTCCAGGTTATGGTGTAGTTCTGCATCCACATTAATTACTAGCTGATTAATACACAGTTGTGGTCTCTTGTTCTTAAATGCTCATCTCTCCCATTCCCAGCTGATACCTGAGAAGTGCCTTAGAGAATTTTAGGTGTTCACAGTCCATGGAATATGTGCTAACTCCAGCTGGGAGCATTTGGATTCAGGCTGACTGTGAGTTAATGTCGGCAGGGAAGTGAAAAGAGGATTTGCACTGGAAATGCAACTTTTGATGTTAATTTTGGTAAAACCACAAGCAAGGGAGGCTTATGTGCCTTAAGAGTAAATGGTATTTGCACCAGTTACTATGGTGTATGTATGTCATAGAATCATGGATTGGTCCGGGTTGGGAGCGACCTTAAAATTCCTCCAGTGGCCATGGAGTGCCATGGGCAGGGACACCTGCCACTGTCCCAGGTTGCTCCAAGTCCCATCTAACCTGGCCTTGGACCCTTACAGGGATCCAGGGGCAGCCACAGCTTCTCTGGGCACCCTGTGCCAGGGCCTCCCCACCCTCCTAGGGAGGAATTTCTTCCCAAAATCCCATCTAACCCTGCCCTCTGCCCCCCGGTTCTTATATTTCCAATTTTCCTAGATAAAATATGTATTTTCAGTTTCAAATCCACCACTCACCCCCTGAAAAATCACTTTGTTCATCACGCAGACTTTTCATGCGACCTTGAGGCACAGGAATGGGTCTGAGTCACAGCTATTTCTGTTGTGAAGATGAGAAAGTGTGATGGTCACATTGGCCTGGTGACAGTCACTTTGTCCCACCTCATCTTCCAGTCACAAATGAATCCCTTGGTGAAGCATTTGACCCAGAGAAGCCATTGATTTCAGAGATCCAGGTGTTTATTTCTCCATTCGGTGTAAAAGCAGTATGGCAAAGTCTAATACACAACTCGGGGCAACTTAATTATCTTAAAACAATGAGTGTTTTCTCAGGGTGAAGTAAACTATTTCTTGATAATGTGACTGACTTTTCAGTGAGATTTCCTTTGGTGTTTTCACAAAACTGACTTAAGAAAAGGGCTGATTATAAAAGCACAGTGTGATTTTACAGATGCTTACGGAAGAAAAGTGTTCCCCCTTGTCCTGTCCCTCCATCCCTTGTCCCCAGTCCCTCTCCAGCTCTCCTGGAGCCTCTTTGGGCCCTGGAAGTGGCTCTGAGCACTCCCTGGAGCCTTCTCCTCTCCAGGTGAGCACCCCCAGCTCTCCCAGCCTGGCTCCAGCCCTTAGAACACCTCTGTGCCCTCCTCTGGACTCTCTCCAGCAGCTCCACGTCCTCCTGCTGCTGCTGCTGGCCCCAGGGCTGGGGCAGCTCTGCAGGTGGGGTCTCACCTGAGCACAGGGGCAGAGAGGGAGAATGTTCAGGGATGAAATCAGGGATTTAAGGTGAATGTAAAACAAGGAAAATGAGTGGAAAGCAAGGAAAAAAAAAGAAAAATTCAAAACCCCTGCTAGAAAGAAGCATTAGGAAAGCAGTGTAAGGATTAGAATTGGGAAGGCGTTACTTAAAAGGAATCTGGGAGAAATATAATTGAGGGAGGTAGCAGAAAACGTAGAACTTTTTTTTTCATTTAAAGATTTTATATAGAAACCATTTGGGTTTTGGATGGGGCTTTGAGATATTTTGGTCAGCTGTCATAAACTTGCTCATTCAGAGCAGGAAATGAAACTGCCATCTTGTTTCAAAGCCACACTGTAACACAATGAGAACAGTTCCCAAAATACTTCCCTGTGCCAGGCAGAAGCCTTGGAGCTGCTCCGGGGGAACAGCACAGCTCAGGAAGCACCTGGTCCGTTCTGTTTGGGAGGCAGGTGGGGCGAGCATGCTTTGTCTGGAAACGTGCTGCATTCCTGGATTGCTGGTTTAGGATTCATGGAGAAAAGCATCACAAAGACATCCTTTGCTGGGTTTTGTTTGCTTGAGGGCTTTGTTTTTAGCAGCTCCACATTCACTGGAAGAATTGAAGAAGCAGGGAAAAGTTACTTTTTTTCCTCAGAGTTTGTTTTTTTTTTTTTCCTGCTGTTACTGGTAACCACCCAGTGTTTCAGTGAGTTACCTGTAATGGATGAGTTTCCACTGAAACTGGGGGGAAAACTTGTGGATAATTCTTAAAATTGAATGTGCGTGCACAGGTTTTGTCCTGTTAAACGTGATATTAAGCTGTAAAATTTACTGAAAATGTGAAGGCCTCAGAGCCCCCTCCGTTGCCTAAAGGGGCTCCAGGAGGGATTGAAGGGGTCTTGGGACAAGGGATGGAGGGACAGGACACAGGGCATGGCTTCCCATTGCCAGAGGGCAGGAGTAGGTGGAATTTTGGGCAGGAATTGTTCCCTGGGAGGGTGGGCAGGCCCTGGCACAGGGTGCCCAGAGCAGCTGTGGCTGCCCCTGGATCCCTGGAAGTGTCCAAGGCCACATTAAATGGGACATGGAGCAACCTGGGACAGTGGAAGGTGTCCCTGCCCATGGCAGGGGGATGGAATGGGATGATTTTTACGGTCTCTTCCTACGAAACCATCCTGTGATTCTGTGACTCATTTTCTGTTTTCAGAGACAGGACAAAACACTTCTGAGCGACTTCAATAATGAAAGCATTGGAAGAACTATAACAAGGAGATGAGGCCCAAAATAGCACAAAGCCAATAAGTTTAAGATGGAAAACGTCACACTGAATTTGAAGTTAAATTAAATCCTAGAAAACATTGTTGGGAAAATGGTTTCTAATCTACAGCTGTCTTGCCGAGAGGGAGGCAAACCTGGGAAGAGTTTCCACAGATCTTTGAGGGTTTCATAGGGGCCAGCTGTCAAATTTTGAGGGGTTCTTTATTCTTTCAGCTTCCAAAGTTCTTCTGTTTTTGGAGCCAGTGCAGGTCTTTTGGGATGGCTGGAGGTGAGAAGCTGCTCATTCCCTGTGTGGACAAGGACTGCTTGAGCTCTGGTTTTTGCACGGTCTTTAGGAAACATCCTTGCCTTGGAATCCCTTCCTGCAGCCGAAAATTCCTATCTAGTTTTTGCAAATTGTTAAGTAGATAATGGATTGTAAAGCTGGCCCAGAATCTCAGTCAGGGGAAGAGAAGGAGGAGTGGGAACGCTCCGGTGTGGTTTGTCTCCCTACCTGCAGGTTTGAGCCCTAAAATTCCCATCTGTTCAAGCTGTCATCTCTTCTTAGAAAGCTTTGCAGCCAGGCTAGACCTCCTTGGTGTGGAGGGAAGCAAATATTCCCTACCAGTGGCTTCCTCGTATCCCTAATTCTTGCTGACTGACGTGTGGAATGGTGTCATCCAGCTGAATGGGGATATTATTTTATAATGTTTTGCAAATTATCAAAGCCGTAAGGTAATTCCTTGTAGGATTGGGATGCTAATTAAAGGAATTAATCTCTCTGGTATTCCCAACATTGCTCATGGATAATGGGAATAACCTTTTCCATGCACTGGTTCATCCCAGCTCGCTTTCCTCTTGGCACTAGCATTGTTCAGGGCATCCAGCAGCACCTTTCCATGAGGACCTTTTTAAAAATCCTCATGGATTTTTAAAACTTTGGGAAGGTTTCAGTGCTTGGGTTCAAGGCTTTTAATCTCATATGAAAGTCATGGGGAGCTGAAAATCATTCAAAATGAAAATGAAAAGGAAGTTTTTTGGAGGAATCGTGACAACATTCTGGAATTTGGGTACCTGAAATTCCTTGGATAAGCTTCTTTTGACTGGAACATTAAACTAGATAGTTAAAAATGGGATTCTAGTTGAAGCTCAAGAGTACTAGAAATCAAAATTTTAAACTGCTCCTATTAATAGAATTGTACAGTGTTTACTACACTAGATTTCTATATATTGCATATCGTAATTTAAAAGATGAGAATCCAATTTAATAAAAGATTTATTTCAAAAATACAGAATTCCAAGAAATAAGTGCATAAAAAGATGGCAAATCTGATACATACCTTTTTTCTCTACATAAAATGTTGACGGATGTTTGTGGCTCTGTGTATACCTAAATAATTCAACATATTTTAATAGCTGATCCACATCTGTCAGGCTTTGGTCTTCTCACTGGGCAGTTCATTCAGTTGGATTCAGTCTCAGTTCATTCAGTTGGATTATTGTAGTGTATTTTTATGATACTTTCATGTGTGACTTGAGGTACAGATCCCTGGATTCTGTGTCCCAGCATTCCCACTGAGCACAGACCCTTCTCTCTGGCTGGGTCTGGGAGCTCCATTTCTAATTTAAAAGGGGATATTGGAGCATTCAGTGAATTAACTTTGCTGAAAGGCTCAATTTATTTAATAGCAAAGTCTCAGCACTAAAGACAGCCTTGTATCAAAGAAATCCCATCCCTGCCAGATCCTTGGGATGTCTCTTCCTGTGTGATTTCAGTCTCTTGCTCTGCTCTGCCCGCAAAGTGTTGGGAGGGCCTCTGAGCAGTGGTACTGTGAAATTAAGGAGTTTTTAAAAATATTTCAGTATTAATCCTGCAGGACTGAAATAAGTTTGAAAGGGAGCTTAACTTTAATGCAGTTATGTTCCTCAAACACTGTCAAGAGGCCAGAGTATATTTACGTATTCCCAATCAGGCCACACTTCAGAAGTGATTTAATTATAAGATTTAACAGCACCAGATCCCATTTTTGTTCATTTTTCTGTTGATTTTTGTTACCCATCACTGTCCTATCAAACAGTGGAAGACTAGAAAATCCTCCAAGCTTCTGAAGAATATGGTATGACTGGTGGTTCCATCAATCCTTGTTCAGGAATACTGCTTGGAATACTCTTGGAATGGGGATTCTGTGCCAGGCTTTGGGATGGGGGTGGGGAGAATCTGCTTGTGAAAGAGAAAAACCTTTCACAATATTTTTAATTATGGACTTCAGGCTAAAATTATCTTTGTCCTCACCCATTGGTGCTTACAAGGAGTGCAGGCATAAATTGTTAGTGTGATTCCCCTGGAGATAATTGAGAATGGACTCCTAAAAGTAATAAAGCATAATTGGCACACAGAATTCCCAAGTGGGGTTTGGGAACCCTGGATTAATCTTCTTGCTGCACTGCAGCTGCCATACCTTTGGCATTACCCCCACCATTTTTTTTCCTTTATTGTGGGAGATAATTGCTGTCATTGTTCTGTGATTCCATAATTATTGCAGATAATCACAGTGCTGTCACTCTGGGCCATTTTCCTTATAAGAACACATTTGTGTAGATGACAAAAATTCCTAGAAATAGTTTTGTTTGGTTTGGTTTGGTTCTTGCTCTTTAGCATGACTGGCAGAGTAGTCCTTTTGTAGGGAGCCTGTTCAGGAACGTGGGATTCCCCGTGTGAAATACACTCTGCCCTTTTCATATTGCTTAATTGTTTCATACATTAGCATAAAATTTAATTGAATTTGTAATTTGAATTGGAAAATGCCTGAATATTCTGAATATCCTGACAAGACCATTTGTGTTGTGGGTGAGACAGAGCAGTGTTAAATTTACAGGACCACATCAAGCTGCAGGTTGTATCTCTCTGGCATGATAAGAATCTGAAACGCTTGGGAATATATTAAATTATTGAAATTTTTAATATCGGGACATTTGCATCCCTGAGCCTCTGCTGTGAGCAGCCTCTGAATAGCCTGTTCACTGAATACAGGTGACTTTAAACCCACGTAGAGAAAACAAACAGATGGAAGTGATAAATCCAAGGAGCAGTTGGGAACAACAGCTTGTGCTGGGGCAGAAAAGGTTTTGTTGAAGTGATTTATCTGAAGAAGTAAATGAAAATGATATTACTGAGATTGAATCAACTAAATTAAAACCTAAACCCAGCGAAATAGGTGGCTAAAAAACTTCAAGGCTGCAAAAGAGTAAACAAAAGTTCCTAAGGAACGTTTATGCTCAGTATCTGATTTTTTTTTTTTTTTGGTAACTTCTTTTTAATACATTTTCTCTGCCAGGGGAGTATTTATAAGAAAATGCTTGTTTCTTAATTTTTAAAAAGAACATATTAAGAAAATAGTTTTAAGAGAATATTTTAATGAAAAGATTTATTAAGAAACATTGGGATTTGTTGTGAAATGCATTTTCATGTGCACATCTGTGTCAGTTTAAGGTTTCTCTCCCTTAGTTTGTGTTGTTGTAATATAGAAAAGATTTGCATTTATCCAAGCTTGTGTGTGTGTCAGGGATGGTTCACCTGTAGCATGAGAGTTCTTATGGAGACCTGCTGTTAAATCTGGATGGAATTCGGTAAGGAAGAATTCCCACAGCTTTCTTGGAGGTGGCTCTGTGTGTAAGATTTGCTTTTGTAGGAGGTAAAAATAATTGGCTCTGGCCTGTTCTTGAGCAAAGTGCATTTCTGTAACTTACCTTCCAAATCGCGTCAAAATATCAAAATATTTGTTGAGCTGAGCAGCAAAATAATGTATTTTTGGGTAAGAAGAAGTAAAAAATCCAGACAGAGCACACACCCCACTGCTGTTCCTCAGACATTTTGTGATGATGGTGATATTCTTGTGGTCAGCAGAAGAATCCTTGAAGAGCAGAAATGGTGTCAAAGTGCTGAAGGATTTAAATGCACATTTTTCCACGTGAAGGAAGCTGTTTATTACTGGCATGAGCAATGTCGAGCACTCTGTACTCTCCAGATGCAAAGATACCATGATGGTGGCAGCTCTGACACAAAGTCATCTTCCAAATGTTGGATTTGAGCCAGAGTATTCCACCCCCCTCACCCCCCAAGAATGAGGAAGGACAAAAGCAAAGATGCAGTTTATTAAAAATGCATCCTGTCAAAAGTGGAATCTCCCTGGGATTTACTCCAGAGCTGTGCAAGAAAAAGCAAACTAGCTGCAAGAAGTCTTGGGAGATACTTTTAGGAGTGTTATTTCTAGTATATTCCTAGTATTCTAGTATTATTTCTGGATATTCCTAGAATCTGTTTATATCTTCCAGGGTTTTATAAGCCTTACGTGGTAGAATTTGAAGACCTGTTTTTCCATGCTTGTGGCAGTCTCACATCAGGGTGTTCTCACTGATTTCAGTGGAATTGTCCTTTAACCTTGGAGTATTAATTTAGTGCTGTCTCCAGCAGGTAACTCTCACTGCTGTCTACTTTGTGGCAATTACAAGGAATTATAAAGGGTATTTTCTGCCATGCCTGTGTTCACCTACCAGACCCTCATCCTAAAATGTGACTACTGCAGGTGGTGGAGGCAAATCTTGTTATTACCATTAATATTGCTTACTTCTGTTTTAAAGGGACTTTTTTTCCTGCACTGGGGGAGGGTGACAGGCATCTGTTGGTGGCTGTTCCATATTTTTCTGTGCACAGAGGAGACTGCAGTGCCCCAACAACAAAGGTTTTGTCAGTAAAAACAATGACCTTGGTGAAATTGTAAAGGAACAAAATGATGTGCAGAACAATCATCAAGTGACTAATGAGAGCAAACAAAGAACTTGCAAACAAGCCCCAAACTCCTGACAGCAGAGAACACAAAGCTCAGGGGTAAGGGAAAGTGCAAAGTGTGTTTGTGGGCACCCAGCTGAAAGGAACTTGGGGCTCTCATGGTCTTCCAGTGTCCATTGTTCATGTGTTCGCAGTGGTGAGAGCTCGTCCAGGGTGTGGGAGAAGAGGAAACTCTGAGCTTCATCAAGCCTTGTTGATTTAAAGAAGCTTTATTTATTGTTCATATTTATTTATAGCTTTCTATTCCTATCATTATGTTCTCTTCCTACCTCTTGGTCTGCTGGTGTTATTCCCAGTTTTGCATGTATCTCTGCTCTTCAGCAGGGTGGGCACATCCCTGGAATATGTTGTGCTTGCTTGTTGAGAGCTGGTTTGAACAAATGCACTCCTGAATAGCACGTGGCCATGCAGGATGTGGATTTAGGGGGGAAAAAAAAAAAGAGGCAGGAGAAATTAATTAGCCCTGACAGCAACAAGGCAGTTAGAAATATTTCTTAAAATTGCTTTCTGTGGAAATGCAAGAAGGAGCAGAAGCCAGAGAGGATCTTTTTGTAGGGACTCCTAAACCCTTCTTCACTCAGACCTGTTGGCATCTTCTGGGCCTGCTGTAACAGGTCCATGTCCTTCCTGTGCATAGGACTCTGGATCTGGGTGCAGTGCTCCAGGTGGGAAAGTCTCACTGGATTTCAGATATTCCCAGACAGAACTAGGTAGTGATACTCCACGAACGAGTTGGATCTGGACCTCACTAAAGCAGACTTATCAACACAGCCTTTGGATGTGTAAGATTATCCTGAGATGCAGATCATTTTACAGCCTTAGATAAGCTCTGCATTGCTTCGGACGCAGACTGTGACTGTTCCCCTGTTAACCTGAAATCCTAATTTCACAGAGCTAAAACTTAGGTGCTCCTCTCTCCCTGTCAGCCAAGGAAGCCCAGCACTCACTTCTTGATCCAGGGAACAGAGTTGGGGTTTGCCCTCAGCTTTTCTTAGCAGCTTTCTCTACTTGCACAGCTGAGCAGAAAACCAAGTTTTTTTCCCTTTTCTGTAAAGGGCAGGCTGGGCAGCAGATCTGTGTCATTTGGAAGTCAGCCTTCAGCCCTCAAAGCCGTGATGGGCATGGACAGGGCGCAGTTGTTCCTGCAGGAGCTCTGGGAGCACTGGAGCCTGATCCCAGCAGCTCCACGTTGCTCCAGGCAGGTTGTTCAGGGACACTGCTGGGGCTTTGATCTGGGCTTTGTTGGGAATTCAGGTACAGGTGTCATGTTCTGTTGACAAACACATCCCTGATTTATGTTGGAGGGTCTTGATGGAGAGGAAGGGATTTCAGCAGTGATAAATGCTGCAGGGATGGAGGAGTCTAAAAGGAAAAATAAGCAGCTTTTCTTCTGTATTAGGAGAAACTGATGCCAGGAATCAGCATTTTTAAAGGAAAATGACACTGGAATGGAGCTGTTACCCAAGAAGGATGGGTTTTCCTGACCTTCCTTCCTTCCTCTCCTCACGTCCTTGCGGAGTGCTGTTCCATTTCACAGCTCTGAATAGTGCTGAGTGTGGCAAATCCAGCTGATCCAGGCTCTTGACTTTGTTCTGAGTTTTAGATGAGTTTTTCAAACACTTTATCCTTCACTGCCAGATAAAAGGAGATTTGTTGCCGTTTGTGCTAAAATACAGAGACTTCCCACCCTAGAAAGATTGAAGCTGACGCTTTAATTCTAAGAATACCTGTTGACAAATTATTATTGTCTGTACCCCAGCCTTTCCTTATAATATGAATTGTATCTTTTCTGACATATAAAAATTAAAACCCTCAGTGGAGTCTCACTTACCAAAATCATTCAACTGAAAATTCCCAGACTGTGTCATCCATGAGATAACTCTGTTTATTTAATGGACTGGAGGCAGGAGTTTCAAGAACAAACACTCAAAAAGCTTCACTCAGCATGTTTGTTCTGTAATTCAGATTATTGGGTTTTTAATTTTAAGTAAGGAAAAGGTTTGGGTAGTATTACAGAAAATAAAGGATGAAAACTCAAGTCCCTGTTCTTAATGGATTCCGAGTGGTTTTCAATGCAAAGCAGAACAGGGATAGACAAAACAGGGGTTTTAATGCCAATGAGAATGGGGTGGTAAAAGAATTTAATTTTCGTTCTTAATATAAATATATTCACATACAAAATTATTTTAATATAAATATAAAATAGAAAGTGGAATCTATTATACAGATCTCGCTTTTGATTTGGGGGCTTGACTCCTGAACAGGAAAATAAGTGACATTACTGGGATGCAATCCCATTGACTCCACAGAAAAGTTACCACTTCACAAACACAATGATTTTTTGTTCAGTTTTCTTTTCTTTCCCTTATCTTTCTGTTTTCAGGCTGCAGCCCAGGCAGGGGAGGGTCAGCTCTAATTTTGTGCTGTTCCCTCCACCCATGTAAGGAAATTCCTTGCCTTCCACATCAGTTCTATTGTTTCCGGCCGAGCAGTGGCAGCTTAGGGAGCGTTTGCCAATTATTTTAGTGGCAAAATTAGTCCTCAAAAAGCTGCAGGGTTGCATCAGCTTAGGGAAGGATGGATGTTTTGAAATGAAAACCTAATCTCACAGAGCCATAGGATGGTTTGGGTTGGAAGGGACCTTAAAGATCATCCTGTTCCACTGCCAGTTTTAGGACGATGGTTCTTATCACAAGTGTGGGGTTAGGGAGTTTAAAATACGTAGAAACATGAATGTGTGTTTGCAAAAACCCAAATTATTTCTAGGCAGTGGCGGTTCAGATGAGACTGGTGTGAATTAGTCAGTGAAACCCGCATGGCTCTACAAGTGTGCCTTTAACTGGGGGTTTTTCACCTGGCACTGGTTTTGGTGCCTGGTGGTTAAATGAGAGGTTTAGTTCAAATATGAGTTTAAACTGTGAAATCATTACCCGGAGTTTCAGCACAGCTCTTAAGAGTTTCTGTGCAAGACAAACAGGAACAGAATGCCAGGAATATTTCATAAATAAATGGGATAACAGGGAAAAGTCATGTTGGTGGCTTCACACAGCTCTGGTCTGTGTTGTGTGTGGGGCAGATAATTTCCATTTTTAATTTCTGTTTGCTTTTAAAATAAAAAATACAGAGTAGTTCAGCTTGTTCTTTGTCTTATCCAAGGCATTGAAATGGTAATTTTTAAGTGGAGTGTGGCTGAGACCTGTAAATGTTTTAGTGAAGAGACCTCAAAATCAGTCACATAAATGAAGATGAAAATTCTGCACAGGGTCTGTTCTACATTGTATGTTATTTTAAATGAGTAACAACCTCCCAAGAGCCAACAAATGTCCTAATAATAGCTAAAATACTTCCATTTACATATTTGCTTTTGAGGGAATTTTCACAGAATGTAGAATGATTGAAGCTAAAGTCACAAAATGTTTGGTATCATCTCTTGAAACAACAACAGCAACAACAAAAAAACCCTCCTGAAAATGATGATCTGACTAGGACTGAAGTTTTGTTTCTTGGAAAAACTCTCAAGGTGATACCTGAAACTTGGATGTTGAAATCAAAACAGTGTTCTTGTCCCATTTCCTCTGTGTATAATTTTATAGTTTTGACTTAGTATATAGGATTTCTTCTAGAAATAGGCTTTAATTTGGTTGTGTGTCCATTGCATTTATTAACAGCTTCAACTCTTCTATGCCCTAATTCCAGCCTTTAGCTTCTCAAGCTTGGACACAGGGGGAAGAAGTTTTGCACCTTTAGTCTGGCAATTCTGCTGTAAAGAAATGATTTTTGAAAAAAACAGTGACTTTTTTCTTTCCTTGGAAATTGTAATTTTGTGCTACTTAACTTCTTATTATCTTGGGTTTGATGCCAGATTTGTTTTTTTTAAAAAAAAAAAAACTTTGATTTCCTTTTGAAGTTGACAAAAAGACAGGTTTTTCAGTGGGATTGTAATACAGTAAGTGATTTAGTGCTCTCTGGAGAGTCAGAAAGAGAACAAAAGCCATTGTAGAGGAATAATGGGTGTTGGGTTTTTTGATTTGCTTTTTTTTCCAGTTTCCCCTTCAAGTTGTGTGATGAGAAATTTTGAAAAGACTTTTCCTTTCAAAACCTGTTATGTTCGGTGGTTTGGGTCAGAGCCTTTGTAAGTGAATGTGATTCAGCTGATAAAACCCCATGTGAATGTTAATTTATATCCTGCAGTTCAGCGAGTCAAGTCTTTTGTTTTAATATGAACACATCCAGCTCGATGTAATAATTACCATTTTATAGAAAGGATAAATCTATTATTATTGCAAGTCTGGAACCAACCAGCTCTCTGATCGTGTGGTTGATGGGATGTCACCTTTTCTGTGCCACAAGGAGCTTTTTAGTCTGTGTTGGAGCTGCCTTCTCAGCCATGCCTGTGTGATATTGCAGTGACTTTCAGAACTTCAGAGTTCTGGCAGTTCTCGTCGGTATTTAAGAACTTCATCATATTGAAACTGCTTTTAATTAATGAAAGGAGTCAGGCTGTAATGCAGCTCTCACATGCTGACAGACCCGTGTGCTCCCTAATGCTTTGCCACACTTTGCTCTGATGTTCTTTCTTAAATATCTTTATTTTTTATATCCCACTGGGAGGGGTTCTAGCATCTCAGCAGAGCTGTGGTCATAGCAGAAGGAAGGGGGAAATAATGAGGTTAATATTTCTCCCTCCTTTTTTTTTTTTTTTTTTAATATTCCTTGAACTGCAGACTGCAGCTGGACATGAATTAATCCCCAGTGCTGTGTGGATGATAATTGGAGGGAATAAACACGTGTGGGGCTGGGCTGTGTGTGCCTGACGTGTCTGTCTGAGCTAATTGTGGGGACACTATTTACGGTCAGTGAAGAGGAATAGGCCCTTGGCATCCTGCCTTTCAGCTGACCTATTTTAGCCATCTATCTTGGAGAGGGATCAATCACAACACACAAGTACCAACTTCTCTCCACTGGCTCTGCAGAGCACACAGAGTGCCAAAACCCGGCGCAGATCTCAGCATTTATGACTTAAATGTAACAACACAAACTCTTCGTGTGGGCTTTGACATAAAAACAACATTTGGGTTTGATATGGAGCTGTGAAATACTCATTTATGGCATCGTGGGATGAAAAAAAGTCACAGCTGCTTTGCAAACTGAACACTTAGAACTACTTTGCCAAATTGCAATTATTTATTTACATTTCTTAGCAGAGTTGCACTCCAGCCCTGGTGCTTAGCTGAAAAGCTTTAGGAACAGATAAAAGTTGACAGCTCCACTCTGGGGGAGTTTCAGGCTTCCTGTGGTCCTCCAGGGAGAGCACAGGCAGTCTTGGCAAATCTACCCATCATTTGTATGCTCTGTGAGCACCGGGCTGAGCTGCTGTTGGGGCTGCAGGTATTGGATGTAAATATTTCAGTGAGTGCCCTTGGAATGGGATGGTGACCCCAGCTCTCCTGTGACACCGAGGGCTCGTCCCTTCAGGTGTAAAAGGACAGGGAGGTTCAAATCCTGGGACTGAGCCTTCTGAGCCAGCTCAGGGTGAATCCCAGCAAAGCTGTGCCCACACCAGCACAGGCAAGAGCTGAAACTGTGTCTGTGTATGGCTGCCTAGTTTCTGTGGCTTTGCTGCTGGGATTTTCCTGATGTTTTCCTCAACTGAACATCCCAACTCTAAGCTTGTATTACATAACTCTTTAGTTAAGAATTTTTTAAGATTTTATTTAACAGAGTGTTAGGTGGAGCTGACACCCCTTGCAGGAGCCTGGAGCAGTTATCCTTTCTTTCCAAGCCATATTGGGAAGTCCTTCCCATGGCAGCTCCAGGAGCTGCCCCACCTGCTGATCCTTCAAGCCTGGCCTTTGAGCAAGCAAGTGATCCAGCTACAATGTGGGGGCTTTGAATGAGTTCCCAGTTTGCTACTGGTATGGCATAATGGTTTCCTGATGGTCACAGGACTGTTCAGTTTGAGTAGGTTTGATGTGTAAGGCTAGAGGAAACAATCCGCCTCTGCTAAAAATTCCTTTATGCTTGGAAGGTGGAGGATGAAGGAAATACTGTAGAGTGAAGTGGATTTGGGATATCAGAGTCTGGATGTGAGAATTTCAGTCCCGTAATTTGATTATCTCCTCAAAGCATCCCTCACTGAAGGGGGCTGTGTACTACTGGGAAAACTTTGCAGAAGGAAGATCTCTTCTGTTCTTCCTAAGTTCTGGGGGATTTCAGAAACCATGGAATGGTTTGGGTTGGAAGGGACCTGAAAGCTCATCCAGTTCCACCCCATAATGGACAGGGACACCTTGCACTATCCCAGGTTCCTCCAAGTCCTGTCCAGCCTGGCCTTGGACACTTCCAGGATTTGTGTCTCATTTGTTGTGTCTGTTCACCTCACCTTAAACGTTGGGCTTGACTGTTCAGGGGCAGAAACTATTCCTTAGGTCTTGCACGATTTCACTCGTCTGCCCCGATCAAATTTTCAAAATTATTTAAATAATCAAATACAGTTTTCTAGAGAGACACATTCTTGCGTTTGTTGAAGTGGAGTATGCACAGTTTCCATGAATCCACTGTTTAAATTGTTATCTGTGAAATATGACCTATTTAAAAATCTGTATCATATGTATTTAAATACATCCTGAGTTAAATATTTAAATGACATTGTCAGTCACTTGCAAATTTACACTGACATTGTCAGCGACTTGCAAAAGTCACTTCATATTTAACACAGAACTTGTGTAACCTACACTGTGTGATGTGATTTTACAGCTCTGCTT
Source organism: Cinclus cinclus (assembly GCF_963662255.1). Taxonomy (NCBI): domain Eukaryota; kingdom Metazoa; phylum Chordata; class Aves; order Passeriformes; family Cinclidae; genus Cinclus; species Cinclus cinclus. The sequence goes on from NC_085047.1 coordinate 1,616,035, forward strand.
GCAACAGAGCTTTGGGGTTTGAACTTCGCTGTCACTGCTGTTTTGGGATAAATTAGTGTTACTTATTTGGTATTTCTATGCACAAAAGAAAAGTTGAAGTGGCAGCTATTGCTCAGCTGTTTTTGATAAGCAAACATCTGGGGACGTGTCACGTCCAGATGTTGAGTGTCCTGGCACCATTCGCTGAGGAATACTTTGGTTGGCAGCACCCCATGGCCTTGCAGTTCCTGGGTGTCTTCTTGCCCTCAGTGACATCTCCTGAGCACATTCCCTTCTCCAGAGCTGCTCTGTCCGTGGGAACAGCTGGATGGAAATCGCCGGGATGCTGTTGCAGTGCTGTGTGCTGCCATCTAATGGGAGCCCAGCACTGTCATTCCTCCTGCCAGGAGTGAGGGATGGGCTCTGTCCACTTCTCACAGGTGTAAATCTGCTAAAAAAAAAATGTGGAGTGAGCGTCTTGCAAGTCCCAGGGTGAATACTGATAAATTGTATACGGAGTTACTTCCTGCTTGTCCTGATTTTCTTTATTTCTGTCCCTTGTGCAGGCTCTTGATGGAAATATATATGATCACCTTAAAGATTATTTAATGGCATTCAGCAGGACTGAACTAGAGACATGCCAAGCTGTACAAAACACATTCCAGTTTTTACTGGAGACTTCCAGCAGGGTAAGTTTGAACTCAGTGATCCTTTGTAACTGAATCCTTGCAGCATGGACAAAATCCCCAGGCCTAAGATTTGCTTCTAAAATAATGACAAAACTGAAAGGTTGTTATTTTTGGTTACTCCTGAGTGGTAGTAAGTTAGAAGACACCAGACAGTTTTCTTGGGGAGGATTTTTCCTCTGGCAGCCAGACTGCCTTCCCCTGAGTGCATTTGCATCCAGAGATGCTCAGTTCTCCTCACCCTGCGCCTTTGGGAGGGGAAATTGCAGCTGAGGGTTCTGCACGGTGTAATCTGGAGCAAAGCCCTGGGAAACTGCTTGGATCATTTCTTAATAATCGTCTGTCAACTTAAAATCCAAACTATTGCGCTATTTTCTCCCTGGAATTAAGAGTGGCAAACACAGCAAACAAATTAGAGCCTGTCATAGACATGGTTTGTTTGCTTTGTCGAGCAGCCAGACTGAGAGAGGTGTGATCGCTTCCAGGGTAATTTTGATACTTAAATAATTCATCTGCTGGGCAAAGGAGAGAAAAAGAAATTGCCATTGAGCTCAGAAAAGCTTCTTTGGTGCAGTCATAATATTCCTTTATACATTTACCTTACCCACCCACCCAGAAACAGAGCTCATTCACACGCAGATGTGGAGCAAAAGCTCATTTAAGACGTTCCTTATTTACCTCCAAGCTAGTGATCTCACACCTTCAGAGATCTAAAGGGGGAGCATGAAAAACGGGCTTCACCCTCAGCTTTGAATTTACTTGGCAGCAACTGTAAAAATAATCAAAATACCATTTTCTCTTCAGTTGTAGAAGGACTTTCAATAATTTACCTTGGGGGGTATTATTCAGGTCTGCTTCAAATACCTTCCCCAGAAATGCTGGCTTGGAATCTTTTAGCTAAACAGGCTTCTGTATAATGCCTGCATAATTAATTTTTCACTGTTGTATCAGATCCTTTGTGTTCAGAGTATTCAGAGAGCTAGGTTGATTGGGACTTTGATCCAATTCTAAGCTGCCACATCCAAGCAGTTCCTTGGAGCAGGAATCCTTTCCTCAGACATGGGAGTGTGCTGAGGTTGGTGTAGTTTTTGTTAGCCAGGCCAGAGAGCTCCAGGTCTGGCTGATTTTACACAGCAACCAAGTCAGGCTGTGTGTGTGAGGGGAACAGTTGTGTTTGTGCTTTACTCTGTGGGCACCATGCCTGGAGAAGGGACAGAAATGTGGATCCAGCTGGCAAGTCTGAGCAGGGCTTTTACAACTGGTTTCTACAACTCCATTTGCTTTTCTCCTTGTGCTTCAGGAATGCAAAGAAGAGAAATTGGTGTTGCTTTGCTACTGAAAATGTGTGCTTCGCTCTGAATATATTGACTGGTGGATTTTTTCCACAGGCTTTGCTTATCCTTTCTTTCCACAACAGGTTCAGGTTGCAATAATCAGCCCAAAAAAGGAATCCAGAAAAAAAACATCATCTCTCCACCAAAACCCATCCCTGTCTTTCAAAAGCAGCTTAAGCTGTTAAACATGTAATAAATTTGTTAGCAATTTAGAATAAACCTGTCATCAAAGCAAAGGTTTTAAATATTTATGGGGGGTTTTGAATGCTTCTTCACCTGCTCTGTGTTAGTTTGCAGTACAAGCTTGGCAGGCTCTGCTTAGAAGAGACACTTCAGGTCATTGGGAGGAATATTTTTGCTCTTCCATCTGAACTATATTTCTCTTTGCAGGATGGAACTAAATTGTGTTTGTCCTTTAGAAAGACACAGATTGCTTCCCATGAGTGCCAGGGATGGCTCCTTGTATGGGCAGGACTGGCTGTTACCGATGTGATGCATATTGAGGGAAGCAGCTAAAAAACAGATTTTCTGTATAAAATGCAGGCTTTTCATAGTTTTGTCATTGTTTGTTGGAGCTTTGGAGGTTTTATTACTCCTGGGTCATTCCTCTGACACTGGGGTGGGAACACTGACCCCAAAGAGGATAAATTTAGATGGGATATTGGGCAGGAATTGTTCCCTGTGAGGATGGAAAAGCGCTGGCACAGGGTGCCCAGAGCAGCTGTGGCTGCCCCTGGATCCCTGGAAGTGTCCAAGGCCAGGCTGGACACGGGGGCTTGGAGCAACCTGGGACAGTGGAAGGTGTCCCTGCCCATGGCAAGGATGGAATGGGATGATTTTCTAGCTCCCTTCCCACCTAAACCAGTCTAGAACTGTGATTCTGTGAAAATGCAATTTAACGTTCTTTTCACTTGAACAGTCGTAGTCAAGACTTGAACTTTTTGTATTTCTCTTTTGGAAAACAAAAGCTGATTTTCTTTGGAACATTTTCTGCAGTTCCATTTGCTGTTATGAGTAACATTTCTGTGAGGTTTCTGGTAAGAGGGCAAATAATTCCTTTCATGCACATCTCTGACTGTGCCTTATTTGTACATATGGGATATATTTAACGTTTGATTTCAGGTCTGTTTTAACCTGTCAGTTGACATTGACTTCAGAAAGAAACTCTGTAAGAACATTGATTTAATCACTGAATAACAGGAAATCTATTTGGAAAACTTGCCGCTTAATCCCAAGGATACAGTGTTGCTTTGGAGTCTTTTTATTCTCTTTTTATCAACTGTCCAATATTTTGTGCAAATGCAGGATTTCATGTGCTGGGCTTGCACATTCTCCCAGGCCTCCTGTTCTGATAACAGTTGTTTTCATTTTTAACCACTTACTGTGGCTTTGAGGGAAAATCTCCTAGGAGTGCTGTTGTAAAAATGTGTTTTCTGCTTCGAACTGAGTTGCTTGGGAGTCAGATTTCTGTGGGGAAAGCACATTAAAATACCTGTGTAGGTTTTCACGTCTTCAGTAACTTCATTTGGGTTTTTTTTGGTTTTTGTTTTTTGTTTTGTTTTTTTTTTTGTTTGTTTGTTTGTTTGTTTTTTGTTTTTTCCCTAATTGAAGTTAAAATAGCTCCACATACTTGGCATGGCCCAGGGTTGTGTGCTATGGTCAGTGTTCACATGGATCTAAAGGACAATTCAATGGAATAGCAGGTTAAATGAAATGATTTTGATGCCAGATCAGTGTTGAGCATCCTCTGAAGCTGCAGATGTTTCCTCCTTTAGTATTTTCTGGATTTCTATTTCTGGGAATTCGTGATGCAAATCCCTGTCTGTTTTCACCCCATTTGAGCGTGTTTATGTTCAACTGCTCAAATTGGAGGAGTAATTATGTACTTTTCTGGTTTAGATGAGTGTATTATTGGCCCTGGAGGACTATTTACTTTCTTTAACTGGAGATTAATTTTTTACAGTTCAGTAATTCAGCAACACAAGCATCAACATTTTGCTGCATTAGAGAACAAGTTTTATTTCCCATTGTCCACGCAGCACAGAGTTCTTGGTCATGTACAATGCTGCTATTTCTGGATAAATACCATCTTTATTATCTCCTTTGTACATGTAAACCCCCAGTTTGGTAATAAATTGATATAATTTTGATGCATTTTCATCAATTGAGGCAGTGAATGCTCTGTAAGAGTTCTTCAACCAGTGATCCTATTTTTTTCATCTTGCAATCACTGGGTATTTCTTTGTAAATCTGTGTAAATTGTGACATAAGAGGTTTGTTTAGGGATCTGTGTCATGCTGTCTGAAACGTATCATTAAACAAATTTGGGAGCTGAAGGAGTTTCGCTTCAGCAAAATGCAAGCTCAAAGAGTTTTCTCTGAAAGCAATCTAATAGAGAGATGAAGTTTGTAACTGATTTTGGATGCATTATTCCAATTAGTCTTTTCAGCTCCCACAGCTAATAATTTCTGCCAAATTAAGACTTTTCATCTTAAGAAAGAGTGGTGCACAGGAAATTACCCACAAGAGGGGGGGAAAATATTTATGGCAGTGACAAAGGAAGGTGTCTGTTTAACAGCTGGAGGTTTTTTCCCCCGTTTTGTAGGTAAAAGGCAGGGGGATTTTAGTTCTTGTCACCCACTGTGTCTCCTGCCAGTAGCTCTGAACAACTCTGTCCTCAATTCCCTGCTGGTGCACCCAAGCTTTTGCTGCAGGTTTAATCTCAGCTGGAAATTGTGCTAGTTTTGCTCTGCAGCTGTTTTTCAGTTCACAAAACAAGGAGTCTAAATAAACCTTTTTCTTTCCTCAGGTGGTGCGGGATTACAATCTCCAGCTGTTCTTACAGGAGAACTCTGTGTTCCACAAACCTCAGCCTTTCCAGTTCCAGCCCAGTGACAGTGACACTGTAAGAGCTCTGAGAATCCCTGAAGTTACTTGCTCTTGCTCTGTTTTAAAGCAGATTGTTATAAATGGGGAGGAGAATCACTGGTAGCCCAGTCTGGTTTAACTTCATGCTGTATTTTTGGGAAAGAAAGGGAGAGTGGCCTGGTTGCAGGAGGTGGGTGATGGTAAAAAAAGCATCAAACAGGCTCTACATCATTCACAAAAGAACAGAATCTTTTTTTGGCTTCCAGATTGTGACTAACAGTCCTCTGTTTCACTGCTTTCAACCTGCTTTTTATCCTGCTGGTGAGGTCCTTGTAATATTCACTGATGTTGGGTTACAGCTGTCCCAAATACAACTGTCCCTACGCACCTGAATTGTGCAAGGAATACTCGGAGATACATAGAGAGAGTTACTAAAAATAATGCTGGTAAAACACTGTATTCCAAAATAATATCCAAAACTCTTATCTTGGTTTCTGTGTTGCTTCCAAAGCAATCATTAATGCCATTAAAAGCAAGTGAATCAGAGGATGTAAGTGCATTTCCAAACAGCACCTTGATTAGAGTGGATTCTTGATGTCCCATTGACATTACGGATGTTATTTTAAGAAACAGCTGTTTAAAATAAGTTTGGATCTTTAAAACATACACCCTTTTTCTGCCTGGAATTCGTGAGTAGGCTGACTTGGGCAGTCCTGATGTGCAGCTCAAGTGATTCAGATCAAGACCTGCATAAGACTGATTTTCCCAGTCACCTTGACATCTCTGACTGGGTCTCCTTTGTATTTCCCTTTTAACAAACTCTGCTTTTGATTTTTATTCCAGAAAGAGTCAGTTATTGCTGTAAATACATGTTTGGACAATGCCCTTGGGTGGGATTGTTGGGGTGTCTGTGCAGGGCCAGGAGTTGGACTGGTTAATGCTGATGGGTCCCTTCCAGCTCAGGATATTCTGTGGTTGTTCTTGATAACAGTGACCAGAATCTTTCTGAGTCTTTGCTCTGCCTCTCTAACCTTTGCTGCTGTGTTCTCCTTCCTGTGCACTCCCTGCATCCAGAGTTTTAATGCAGTTCAGCTGGTGGAGATTGAGCCCTCACCTGTCAGTGCTATGAGAATGACCATAGCAGAGGTACCTGGGGGTGTTTCTGGTCAGCCCTGTGTTATTCCTGTGCATGTGGGATGCTGAGTTTACACTCTGGAGAGGTGGCAACAGAATGCACAGTCTCCTGATACATATAAAACAGAAAAGGGGAAAAAAAAAATCTTTTTTTCACAATGAGACTTGAAGGAGGAAAAATCAATTTAAGGGTGTTATTTGTGGGGGGGCACCTTGACACTTCCCCTGTGTTCTTGCACTGGGTTTGTAATTGATATTCTAATCTGCTGGGGCACGAATTAAAATTTCACAGCTCAAGACTGTGCTGTGTGTAATTGGTTGCTGCACCTCTGCGAGAGGCAAAGCTTGTCTGACAACTGCAGGCTCCGAGTGTGTGCTGATGAAATGCAGCCCTATTGCTGATTTAATTTGGCTCTTTTTCCAGAGGGCCATCCCCATGGCCAGGAGAGCTCTAAGTCACTCCCCTTAAACTCTTCAATGTGAGGACTGCCAGGATTCTGTGCCGTGGCACTTGTGTGGGCTCACAGGTTCCGTGTGTGCTGCTGGTGTTGCCTCACTCCAGGAATTTTTAGGAGGCAGTGAATGGGTCCTTTTCATGCCCCAGTTCCTCACACCTTTGCTTGGCTAACACACTTGGGCTGCAGAATTCCTGCATTTCCTCAGTGCACTGCAGCTTTTTAATCTCCTGCAGTCAGTTTTCCCCGTAATAATTAAATGATCTTTCTTTATGATCCATGTAATTCTGCTCAGCTAACAGGATCCTACCTGGGCAATCCCATTTTTTATCAAAAAAGTACAAGGGAATGCAGGCTCTGGCTCAGGCTTTTGAATTGGTCAGAAATTGGGTGTTTTCTAATTGATGGAGCAACATTTAATTGCAGGAGAACAATTACCAAGCATTCTTTTGCCACGTGTTCTGTTTCTAGATGTTTTGCAGAGATTTCTCAGTTGCCTTTTATTTTCTGAGAGTTGTGCATGATAATTTTCACACCAAGGACTGAAAGAAAAAAGTAGAGTCATGAATACATCTCATCATCTCTCAGTCTTTTCCAAGAACAAGTTGTGGGCTCTCTTCAGGCTGATCCACTGGGACTAGGCTCAAAATTTGGGTAATTTAAGTGTTAGCGGAATGGAGTTGTGAGGGCTGAGTAAGGAAAAATATTATTAATAATATGGATATGGAGCTCTGAATGGAGAGATCTGAATTCTGGTGTAAATTCCACTTCTATATGGCCCATCCCAAACTTCTGTTTTAGAAGAGAAGAGCTGTGTACCAGGATTTCTGTCCTCCAGTTTGCTTTCAAAATGATCCCAGTGTGCCACTCAGAGCCTGCAAAAGGGTCTGTTCCTGCGAAACAATTTTCCATCAACTTCCAGGACTTTTGATCCCAAAAACCCCAGTTGCTCAAGGTAAAATGTACACTTTTGAATGCCCACAAAGAGAAAGCCACTCAAAATGTTTTACATCAATCAGGTATTTTACTTTATTTAAAAAAAAAAAAAAATGGTTTGATCTTGAATTTAATCAGTTGTGCATGTTACTAAATTCCATGGGTGATTTCGTTGTCCTGGTTCATTTTGATGGATGTAAATTCTTATTTTTAAAAAAGAAAATGAAAAAAAAAATGCCTAAAACAAACAACTTACCCTTAAAGAAATGGTTTGTTTTAAAAACATTCAGAAATAAATTATTGATCATCTCCTAACAAACTTTAATCCTCTTCAGAAATGAATTCCCAGCATGGATTTATAGACAGCAAAGTAGACAATGGAGAAGAATCTTTTAAAATACCTTTGTCCTCCCGAGGAAATCCAGCCAGCACATCTTGGCCTTCCATAGAGAATGCTGTGATACTCCACAGCTTAATCATCCCCCATCCTCCCACGAGGAAAGGGATATTTCTTAAATCCACAGAAATCCAGTGTGTGGAAAACATGCTGTCCCTATGCTCACAGATAAGCCACAAGAACAAGGTTAAAAAAAAAAAAAAAAAAAAAAAAAAAAAAAAAGGAAATTGGACAGCTTTTCTCTGTTTGCTATTTGGAAAAGCTGTTTTTTTTTCCTTGATCCAGGGTTATCACATGAGAAAAGGAGCCAGGCTACACAAAAGTGTCCCTGGAATGGGAGGAGAAGGGCCCTGAAAAGCTGACATTTCATTTATGGGGTCTTTTTCCTGTTTTTCATTCATTGTTTCCTCAGAGAACATGAGGAAAAGCTGTGGCCCATCTGATTTCTGCCACAGCTTCTTGACATGAAAATAATCTCTTTTTTTGCCCTCTTGCACAAAAACACCTCAGGAAGTTCATGGGAAAGTTTTGCAGTTTCTCCCCATGTAACTTGGCTGTTTTAGGGGTAGATTTTGAAATTAAAGATGAATTTCTCTCCACCCTCAGAAGAACAACTTGGAACTTGTCAGCATCTTCTATGAAGGAATTTTATATAAGTTGCATAAGCAAGTACAAAAAGGGCCCATATTTCTGTATTTACAGTAGTCTGTACATTTAATACCAGAACAGACTGCGTTTAAGTATAACTTTCTTGAAGCTCAATTAAAAAAAAAAAGGTAAAGTTATTATTTAATTTTATCAACCTTTTAGTTCTGAAACAGACCGGTTTTAAGTATAACCTTTTTGAGGCTAAATATATATTACAAAGAAGTAATTATTTAATTTTATTCAGTCTGAGGAATTATTTTTTTTTTTTTTTTTTGAGGAGAAATAGAGCCATTCAGGTAAAGAAATTATCAGTGGGTATGATGGGCAAAGCTCTGTCTTCCTTCTGTGACTTGACCTATCTTGTGCCTGTCTAAAACTGTTATTTTTTTAATGCCTCCCACCCCGGTTGTGCTTAAAATAAGATCTGAGATCTAATATTTATATTTGAGGTTGATACTGTAGGAAAAGGAAAGTTTTGGATCTATTGGGGACTTAGCTTAGGTTGAATGTGAAAATTTCTGATTTTCTCTGAAGTATAGTGAACTGAAATTGGCTCCCAACCTAATGGATTTTATTTCAATTTTCACTGGCTAGTTGATTTTATTTTTATTTTCACCACCTAATTTTAATTTAGAGAGCACACAGAATTCTTTGGGTTTTAGCAGTCAGGAAACACAGTTTAAGCAAAGCTCTGAGTATTTTCTAACAGTGAAGATCAGAAAGCACAAGTTGCACTTGAAAGAAGTGGCCACGTAAGAGCTATAAATTTGTTTATATTGCATTGAAAATATCTACAAAATCAATTTTTCTGAGTCAAATTTGATTTTAAAAGTCCCTTTTTTTGCCTTTGGTTACCTAATGAGGGCAATTTTTCCATATTTCTAGTTCTAATAGATTTTTGGAAAAATTGGCTGGGAATGCAGCTGCTGTGAGGGCTGAGGCAAATGAGAATAATTATAAGGGTGAGAATAAATAACAAAAATATTCTGCACTCTAATTTCCAGATTAATTTCAGTGAAAACAATAAAATCCTTTAAAAATAAATAAGGTTCAAATTAATATAAAAAAAAGAGAGTTTTGCTTTTCATCTCTCATATACAACAGAAGTTTATAATACAGAAACATCAAGGCCTAGGAATAACAAAGCGGTGTTGATCAGCGATATTTAATAAAAATCAATACTTTTGAGATTCTAGACTTCAAAAACAAAACCAAAAAACCCTGAAACAAACAAAAAACGCCCAAAACCCAAATGAAAACAAAAAACCCAAAACGAACAAACCAAACCAAAACATCCCTACCCAGTTGGATGTTCCTTTTCCTTCTGCAGCCCCCTCATCAATTTATTAGATTAATATAATATTGTCTAGTATTAATAATATATTATAAATATGTTCATTTAAAAAGCAGCGTGTGATTCTATAAAGCAGCAATAATAGGTTGATTTGGATTTAGCCTTATTGTAGCATATATGTGATAATAATAATAGTGGGTTTAAGTCCTTTTTTGTTATTCTGACGGGGGGGAAAAAGTCATGATTTTTAAAGATGAGGAGTGTCCAATTTGAAATGTTGGAAATTGACTGAAATATGAGTCAGCGCCAGCTCACTCTTGGCTAAATTAAAATTAAACTAGTTCAGCAATAACAGACTAAAAGGAGCCCCAAAGTTGGCTCATGATTTTCTCAGAACTGCTGAGTTTAGCAGTGAGTTGTGTGAAAAATGTCATGTGTGTTCCTTCCTCCTCCCCAGAGTGTTGCTCTGCAGCATTGGCATGGAAACTTCTTGTTTTCACCTCTTTTAAGAAGAAATGCCTGGTTTTTAGATGTGTTTTATGTTGGTGCTTTGCATGCAGTAAACGTTCCCTGCTTTTTGCCTTGCTAGAAGTGTACTTTTTTCAGTCTCAGCCACAAAAATAAGGAACTTTGAGGCTCAAGAGCCAATGTCGGGGTTTTTTTGTTTGTTTTTTTTTGCTTGTTTGGGGGTTTTTTTTGGTTTTTTTTGGTTTTTTTTTTTTGCTGTCAAGACAGTGCTGTGCCATCTGCATCCAGATATAACTGGATAAATAAGAATACAGGCTGAGTTTGGGCCTGTTGAGAGGCAAATCCTGCACCTGCACCAACATTTCAGCCCAAATTGGAGAAGTGACATTTTTCTGCAGCCTTGAATGTTTTTGTTAATTTAAGAAACAGTGTTGCTGCCCCTAAGCTTTTTTAGCTGCTTGGAGCCATCCAGAACTTTCTGTTGGTTTACTGATCGAATTTTTAGCACTAAACACTGTTTTCATTGTAACCCAAGCCCTGAGGGAACAGCAGAGTGTCTGTCTATGTTTAGCTCAGGTTTTTTGGCTTTCCCTTCGTTCCTTGGCCATGCAGAGTGGGTTTGGTTTCCCTCTCTTTTTGGAAGAGGTTAAATTGAGTCATTGGACATCTTGGCACCCCCAGGTCCCAGTCATGAAAACACTTGAGCTTCATGGAGGAGATCAGGTCAGGATCAGACCCTTCAGCTCCTCCACCTTCTTCCCTACAATTTGAACTTCAATGTCCACAGCAAATAAATCTGGTTTAGCTCCTTTCTTCTCACACATTTTAATGGTTTTCATTTTCTCCATGTTCCTGTCCGGTCTGTCTTTCCCTGAGGGTACAGGATTAAGGCTTTCCATTGCCACATTTTTATTTTGTTTTATTTTTAGACCTTTAAGCAAGGGTGAGGTCTATCTGGGTGCAGTACTGCTTTATAAATAACTAATACAAGTCTGATCCTACAAAATTCCTTTATTTTTTAGTAGGCCTTCAAGAGTAGCCACAAAGTCTGCATTCATTTTTCTGGCCAAGTGCTTTTGAAAAATAGACCAAAACCCAAAATCACGTTTGGGGTAATGGAGAAGATTACCAAGTGACTGAAAAGTCTGGATTCTTTCCATATGAAAATGAGCTGCTGAGTAGGAGCGAGAGCAGTGAGAACTCTGAAGATATGTTATGGGCTGTTGTCACTCTCAGATATTTCATAGGGAAGATGGAATCAAAGAGTTGGCTTAGGTGAAGGCTCAGGTGGAAGTTCTGGAAGAACCTGTATGATAAACTGGAGAAAAAGTAAGGTGAAGTGTTATCTTAAGGATTGCACATGCCTAAATGAATCCATGTGTTGTCTTCTTCGAGTTTACAGTGGAGTAGCTTAACAGAAGTTCAGTTTTGGTAAGGAACTTCACTGAACAATTAGCGAGCTCAACCAGTTTTGCCTCTTTTTCAATTCTATCCCCTGATGGGCTGTCAACCAAAGTTAGGATTTTTTTGTCTCTTCCATGAGGACAGTGTAATCTAAAGGCCAGAAAAATCTTGTTTCCAGAATGACTTCAGTTTGGCTCCCGGTGCCTCTTGGTTTTGCCCAGTGTGTGCCAAATGCTGGTGTAGATGATTAAACTTTCATCCTTCCTTGACACAAGTCATTCCCCTTTTCCTCCTAAAACTCCTGAGAACAGCATCTCTTCTTCTGCAACAGCTGGAGGCTTCCCAGCTACCCTCAAAATAGTTCCATGCCTTTCTGCTCTCTTATCCTTTCCTGATGGCTAACCTTGGATTTCTCCAGCCTAAACAACCTTTTCATCCTTCTGGGCTTTTTCTTTAGTTTCAAACTGCACCCGATGAAGAAAAATAATCTTTGGAACAATGCAGAGTGAGAAATTTGTGACACAGGCATTTCTTTCACATTTCAACAACTCTGTGCATATTCTCTCTTCTTGAGAGAATAAGGGATGGTTTGTAAGGGATTTTTTTTTTGGTTGATCACAAAGGCTGGGCAATATTATGTCAGGACTTGTGATCAAAAGGAATGCAGGAGGGTTGTGGATTGCAGTAACTGGATCAGGAATAAAGATCATAGGGACTGGTTGAGGTTGAAAGGGACCTCTGGAGGTTGTCTGGTCCAGAGCTGGTTGTCCAGGACTGTATCCAGGTGGCTTTTGGATATCTGCAAAGATGGAACCCATCCCAAATGATTCTCTGACTCTGTTACAGATGAAAATGATGGAAAGATTTGGAATGGTTTCAGTAATTCCTTGCTAGGAAATGTTTCTGTTCTGTTTAGCCTGTAGACAGTGAAGAACTATTTCATCTTGTTTTAGTTAGAACTTCTTGAAGGGGTCAGTTTTACTTTTTGTCATTGACATAACAAAAACAGGAGTAAGATGGAGCAATATGAAAAATGTGATGGGAAATTTCAGTCTCTGTTTTGCAGACACAGACATTTTTGGACTGCTGTGCTGTACTGAATTATTCGATGGCTTTGTGGTTTGATCACAGTTTACAAAGAATGAGCCCCTTGGTCACACTAAGCCTTTCATCTTCAGGAAGGAATTGTTCCCCATGAGGGTGGGGAGAACCTGACACAAATTGCCCAAGGAAGCTGTGGCTTCTCCATCCCTGGAAGTGCTCAAGGCCAGGTTGGACAGGGCTTGGAGCACCCTGGGTCAGTGGAAGCTGTCCCTGCCCATGGCAGGGGTGGCACTGGATTGGCATTTAAAGTCCTTTCCATCCCAAACCGTTCCATGATCTCTGCTTCCTGTAATGCCTGTTTACTTTGGGAATTGAATTCTTGTGAACTTTTGGCCTTTGGAGTTGCCTTCCCACAACCTGGTACCATCCCAAAGTTCACCAGGAAGTTCTTGTCATACCTTCCTTGTTTCATAAGAAGCCAGATCCCAGGCTGATAAACGTAGCACGGAGTTACCCTGGAGGTAAACACAGATCTAGCCTGGGGTCTGGGCCATCATAACTCATTTTCTTTTCCCTGTTCAGAGCCGACAGCTGGAATCAGAGACGGGAACGACGGAAGAGCACAGCCTGAACAAGGAGGCGCGGAAATGGGCGACACGCGTGGCCCGCGAGCACAAGAACATCGTCCACAGCCAGAGGGTAGGTCTGGGGCAACCACATTCCTTGGGACAGGAGCTGCTGCAGGCACCAGGGAATTAATTACCCTGCATTCACGTGGGTGTCGGAAGTCTGTTCCACACCAGGAAAATCCATGGGGAATTTGCTGTTAAATCTAACATGAAGATGTAAAATTAGATGGGAATTGATGAATTTGTTTCTGTGCCGGTGGCTCAGCTCTGAAGAGCCAAGGGCTGCGTTTGGCAGTCAGGCATCTGGATTTTGGAATGTACTGAATGTGTCTTTTAGGAGGAAGAATAAAGACAAAAGTTTCTTGCTATTCCCCCAAAAAATCCAGCCATCAAGGAGTCTGCTGTGCTTTTACCACACCCTGCCCATTTCCCGATCATCCGTACAATTCCAACCCCGAGCACAGCATCAGCTGGAGAAAAACAACATCCAGAATGCTGTGGCGTGTCTGGGAAGGCTCCAGGGAGACCTCAGAGCCCCTTCCAGAGCCTAAAGTGGCTCCAGCTCCAGGAGAGGGATTTTGGACCAGAGATGGAGGGACAGGACTGGGGAACTGGCTTCCCACTGCCAGAGGGCAGGGTTAGAGTCCTCACCTTGGTTTCCTGGGATGGACCTTGATTGGTCATCCCCAGCATCCAGTGGAACAGTAACTTCCCTGATTGTCACATGTCTTTGGCATTTACTGCACCTCTGGTGTGTTTCCTTGTTCCTGGCAGACCCTGGAAGAGCTGGAATGCCACGGGCCCGTGATGTCCGAGCAAACCCGAGCAGAACTGGAGCAGAAAATAGATGAAGCCAGGGAGAGCATTCGCAAGGCTGAGGTAAGGAGGAAATTCCTTTGGCATTTTCGCTTCCTTCCCACAGGTAGATCTTCGTTACAGCTATTTCCTTTGGTTGATGGAAATGTGTCTTTTTAGCATCAAAACCCAGGGAATTTTAAGTTTGTTTTTTTTTTTCTTCATTTGATATTTGTCAAATCACTGAATGAACTTCATGAGAATCCAGGTCTGAAGAGTGGTATTAAAAACTCCTGATGAAGAGTGAGTCCTCTTGCTGCCTTTTTCACTCTCAAAGGTCAAGAATCTCTATATTTAGGGACTTTATCTGAAACAGATTGAAAAACAATCTCATTGTTTTTACTAATTTCCTTCTGCTTGAAGAAATCAATACCAGAAAACGGTGATTTAATCTCTATTTATATTTTTAGCTTCTAGAAGCAACTGCCACATGCTATTGTGGGTTTTCATGTACAAACTAAATCTGACTATTAATGGGAAAACACTGGAAATAATCCTTGTATCTCTAATTTTACTGTCAGGTGCTTTTTAAAAGGGCTACAGAGGTTTTTGAGCTCTCTTGTGGGTTAAGACTCATGAAAAAATTAACTCTTATTTGGCTGCCAGTGTTGGGTTGGTGAAAGGGTACTCTTTTCATGGCCACTCAATGAAGAACCCCATTGCAGGCAGCAGGAGCTGAACTGCTGGGTTTTGGATCAGTGGGTTGCTTAATTAAAACTGTAGGAGAAACCTAATTGTTCTAGTGAAGTGTTTCTCATACCTCAGAGTACCTGATGTAATTAGGAATGTGATTTACAGGTGAAGGGGTTAGAAAACACAGAGCAAAATTATTCCTCCTCCTGGCAGGAGAACTCTCGGGCTCCCTTTTTAAAGCAGATGCAGGATATGGTTTTTTAAAACCTAGTTCTTACAGAAAGGGGTTTAAAAACCTTTTTGGGGTTTGTTTTTTTTTTTTTTTTTTTGGAGTAAATTATTTCCAACAGACCATACTACAAAATACTTGTGTATGTGCATACATAGTTAATGGTTAAATCTGCAAGGATGAAAGATAAAAGCAGCAGCAAGAAATAAAATCAGGAAAGAAGTTGCCAAAGAAAAAGCTCTTGCAGCAAAATATTTTAAAAGGTACAAATTAAATCAGTCTGGAACTTAAGTGACTTCGGAGAGAGGGAAAAGTGCCAGGAAGTAGGTTTTTTTATATACTATTTTCTCCAAGACATGTGTTTTAGCTAATACAGACAAATAGTGTATCTTCCTGGTTTTCCAGTGTGTTGGAGTTAAACCATCCCTTATCTTCCTAACATTTGATGTGTGCCCCATTTTAAAAGGGAATATGGTGCCAGTGCCAAGTGCTTGAGGATGAAACTCAGTGATTGGGGGATTTTTGCCAACTTCTTTCTCTTCTGCTGCGTATTTTAAAGACCTGAAGTTATCACTGAGTTTTTTGGAATGGTGTGGAAACCACTTTGTGAGACGTCTTTGTATTGCCCCCAAAGCTGTTTAATGTGTAGCATTATTTTTTTTCAGCTGAGGCAGTAAGTTAATTTAGGGGGATTTTATTTCCACTTGAGAATGGCTTTTTCTGTTGGTCCCCACTCCTCTAAGACAGAATTCATGACCACGAGTTAGACAAGAGATTTTTGCACACCTAAAATCCTGGAGTAGAACAACCTAAGCTTTGAGCTAAAACTTTTTCTTTGGGAATGCCATTATAATTCCTTCCAGTGTGTGAAAACCAAACATTCCTGCATATTTAAGTGCAACTGATTGAGTTGGAATTACTGAGGGTTATGTTGGGTTGGGGAGTGGTATTTGTGCAAAAAGTTATTTAGGCTGTAAATAGGAGGCAGTGGAGTTTGTTCTGGTATCACATCTGAAGGTGTGTGAGGATGACGCAGAGATTTGATTCTTATTTTCTTTTTCTCTTTAAATGCTTGTTATTTTAATTGAAATTTTGGTGCCTGTTCTGTCCCGTTTTGGTTCCTTGACTCACTCATTTTCATTCGCAAATCCACCTTCTCCCTTCTTTTCTGTCCTCATCGTTCCTGAAGGGGAAGACAGCTTTACAAACACATTGGAATTAATTTTATCTGGTTTGGCTAGAGAGGGTTTTATTGGTAAAGGTTTTATTTTTTTCCGGGTGTATTGGGCATAAAAGTGCTCATCTTACTGCATTCTTCCTTGGGGACCCTGAACCCAGGGAAATCTAAGCCCTGGGAGGAGCTGAGAAGCTGTTCCATATGGATAATGGATTTAGTAAGTACAGGGATGTGGAAACGGGTGTAATTTGAAAGTACAGCAAAGGAATTGAGTAAAAATGCGTTCAATCAGGAAATATTGGAGAATCCTAAATTTTTTGTCTTCGATAAGAATATAAAGCTTCAGATTAGCACATCCACAGCTCAGTGGGTTATTTCTGATCTTTTTCTTCCTGAGATAACAGCAATTTCTCCTTGTGGTGTTTTCAGGGAGCAAACTCCTTGATTAAGAGTTGGGGGGAAATTAGGAATTCCATCAGAGTGCTACTGAGCAGGTGATATGTGGCAGATGTGACTGTAACTGATAACCAGAACACACATTTTTGTGTTAAGAGAGAGAAATTTGGGTTTGTTAAAGGAGGCGTTTTGGTTGGGGGATTTTTTTGTTTTATTTTGGGCTTTTTTGTTTGCTTGTTTTCAAAGGAAATGTTAAAATAATGTTAGACTTCGAGTGATCATACCTCTGGCACTGGCAAAGCAGTAAAATTGATTGTAGTTAATGACACGCTGTCCAGTTTAGATCCAGAGGGATTCCATCCTTGTCCCAGCAGCACTGAACCACTTTGATGAAGACAAGCCCTGAGATGAGAGCACAAGGTGCTCCTTTCAAACTGGAAGTGGCACAATTCAGGCATCAGCTGTAAAGGAGATCAATTAAAAATTTGGAAATTGATATTAAAAACTGATAATGTGTGAAAATAAACCATTCTTGGAGCTCCTCTGTACTCACTCAGCCAATTCAGGTAATTGAAATAGAACTTCTGTGTTTTCAGCTTTGATTTTTGTAACAGCAGGAAGGAAGGAAGGAATTGAGCTTTCTATTTTCCCCCTGCCTGAATCCCTTTATCTTGCAATGACTGGAGACAGAAATTTACTGGGAAATAAGCCTCTCCTGGAGCTCCAGCCCCTTTCCCAGCTCTATTCCCTTCCCTGGACACACTCCAGCCCCTCAGTGTCCTCCTTGTCCTGAGCATCCTGAAGCTGCCCCCAGGACTGGAGGTGCCTCAGGAGTGCCAGCACAGGAGATTTTCCTCTTCTCATCTCCTTTTTCCTCTCTCAGACCAAAGGCTCCATCATGAGTCTCCCCAAGCAGTTCAGTTGTCCCGGGGCTGACATGATTCTTCTCCAGGATGGTGGGAGGTTTCCCATTTGCTCTCAGGTCTTTGGGCCTCCATAGCAATTAATCCTATTCCCACTTAATTATAGGGGGGGATGCATTTTGTGTCCTCATCAGGGTATCTACAGCTCTCCAGGGACTGTTTGTACCAGATTAGATCTGCTGAAGGCTCACTGTGGTGCTGTTTACTTGGTTTAATCAGCTCAGAGGTGTAGGGCCATTTTTAATTGTACATGGGGAGCTGGTTTCTCCCTCTCCTTGTATTTGGCTGTGGATATTTATTGCTGTGTTGTGTCACAGTGGGAACAGAGTGAATTCCATATGCTTCAGGAAAATAAATGAAATGGAGTTGTGGAATCACAGGATGGTTTGGGTTGGGAGGAACCTTCAGCATCCTTTAGTCCCAACGCCTGCCATGGGCAGGGACACCTTCCACTAGAACAGGCTGCTCCAAGCCCTGTCCAACCTGGCCTGGAGCACTTCCAGGGAATAAGGCTCCTAATACAAAGGTGAATTTTTAAAATGCCATTCACTGCCATCTCTGCTTGAGCTCAGGAAGCAAAGGCTGGGGGAGCTGTGCAGGGAACCAGGTGCCTTCCCTGCAGGAGATGTGTAGGAGTTGTTGCCCTTTCCAGATTGAGTACTGGCCTGGAAAAATCCCCGTGACATCCACAGAGCAGGAATTTCAAACTCCCTCAGTGAAAAGCAGTTCAGTGAGAGGGAGAATGACTTTTTGCTGGGTAGTGCCAGGACACGGGGAATGGCTTCCCACTGCCAGAGGGCAGGGATGGATGGGATATCAGGAAGCAATTGTGCCCTGTGAGGATGAGCAGGCCCTGGCACAGGGTGCCCAGAGAAGCTGTGACTGTCCCTGGATCCCTGCCAGTGCCCAAGGCCAGGCTGGACACTGGGGCTTGGAGCACCCTAGGATAGTGGAAGGTGATGGGCTTTGGAGTGACTCTAATCCAGCCTCTGCGTAAATCTTACTGAATTTTTTGGCTCTGAAATGTCCATAACATTTTTCACTCTATGAAGAACCAGTGCTCACCCTGGGACCACAGAGGAATGTGATAAGAAATGTTTGCATGCATACAACAGACACTTATCTCCTTATTAATCTGGGTGATTTCCATTCAAGCCCTGTTCCCAACAGCTTGAGAGCCTCTTCTTAAACCCTACAAATTCCATACTTAGGGATCTTTAATGTTTTATATGCCTAAATTCGGGCAAAATCCATCTGCCAGTTGGGCTGGAGCTGTGCAGGTGGATTCTTCTCCAGGAATAGTTTGCCCTGTGTTTCCTTAACCTTGGCATTCCCTTGGGAGAGGTGTTGTGTGTCCCAGTGCTTCATTTCCTGTTTGCTTCACCCCAACAGCCTTGTTGGATTTCAGTCCACGCAGATTATTTAGCATATAAATTAACTCCTGGAATAGCTGTACAAACCTCCTGCCCAGCCTCCTATTTAGAAAAGAAACTCAGTGTTGTGGTAGAAAATGTGATTGATGAGCTAATTCCCCACCTGGTCCAGGAAAAGGATACTGATTTTAGGTGAGTTGTGTTGGACAGGATTTATCTCTTTGGTTTGGGATGGCTTTGCCACAGCTTTGGGTTTTCCACCCCAAACCCCAGCAAGGCAGTGCAAGTTGAATTTTTTTGATGTATTCCCTCATACACCCCTGCTTAACACAGTGGGCTGTGATTTAAAACTGAATTGCATGGAATGAGACTCACTTTGGGATTTGAGAAGTTTAGGCCATTCCAAGATCTAATTATAAATCAAACTGATTTAGAGTCACATCTGCCTATCACTGTATCATAATTCCAGTGGCCCAAAATTTACCTTTTCCTGAAGAGAATGATTTCATTTTAAAATATTTTTCAGTTTAAAAGCCTGGAATTTCAACCAAAAGTGTTTCTAAATGAGGACAGAAATAAAGATAATGGATTTCCAGAATGTTTTGCCAGAACCTTTCCACAGTGATTTCTTCCTGACTTAAAGAATTTACCAAATGAGAGTGTCCAACCACTTGGGGACATGGCAGTGCTGGGGGAATGGTTGAACTCCATGATCTTAGAGGGATTTTCCACCCTGACTGATTCTATGCCTTTTTTACTGCCACTGAAAGAATATTACAGTGAAATAAAACATTCTCACTGAAGATGGTTTGGGTCTCCTCATAATCCTGATTTAATCTGATTTTAGTATCTAGCTCCTAAGTACAACTTTTGTGTAAAAGAAATAATTCTGAATTCTTCAGGAGAAAAAAATCTGGACACGTCACAGGGTTTGTTCTGCACCTTGAAAAGCCACGGCAGGTAAAGCAACTCTACTTTCAGGAAAATCCATTTAAAACTGGTTTTAACAAAAACCTAAACCAGAATATTGAAGGGGCAACGTTTGCTGCGTTTCAGTGTGGTTTTTACCCCAACACCTTTAGAAACGGCTTTGAAGGACTTGGATCTGAGGTGTTTGTGGGATGTGAAGGAACTCGGGGTTTCTTTCCAGCCTTTTTCTCTCCTGGGAATGGGGAACAGCTCTGTAATGTTCCTGCTGGGTTTCATTTCCCTGCCTTGCAGAGCAGCTGTGTATCTTCATCTTGAGTAAGCTGTGGGTCTAAAACCATTGCTTAATTAGGACTGGAACAGTAAATAAACAAAACTGTTGCATCTCCCATGTGGAGCAACGTCAGGTATGTGAGGAATAGATAGCAGTGTTTATATTTTCTAAAACTTGGGTGGTTTTTTCTTTCATCTTCTTAGATCCTCCCAGCAGAAAGAACAGCTCAGAGGAGCAGGAACCCCCCCAGAAGAGTTTGTACATTTTGTGGGTGGCTGATGGTTTTTTAATCAGTGTAAAAATACCCCAGTCCTGAGCTATGAACCAGTAATTGGTGACTGTAAACAGCAATTTCACTGTTCCACAGGAAAATGTTTGTCCTGCAGTGAGACTTCCTAACAATGAAATTTGGGCAGCACCCAGATTTCAGAGCCAGTGCTGGATTCCAGCATTCCTGGGCTTTGGAA
The DNA here is from genome assembly GCF_963662255.1 of Cinclus cinclus. Classification (NCBI taxonomy): domain Eukaryota; kingdom Metazoa; phylum Chordata; class Aves; order Passeriformes; family Cinclidae; genus Cinclus; species Cinclus cinclus. The sequence continues at coordinate 1,636,565 of NC_085047.1, forward strand.
GCTCAGCTGCCTTCCTGGAGATGCTCAGAGCTGCTGGGGATGCCAGGGGTCATTTGATTTAAGGTATTTTCGAGTCCGTCAGTGGAGGTCACTCAGTCAGGGGGCACAGCACGACTGTCCCTGGGGACCATCCAGTGGGAGGCAGGGAAAGCCAGTGGTTAAAGCCTTGTTTGGTTTTTAATGTGATGATCTTTCAAGGGAAGAAGACTTTCAGAAAAGCTTGTGACACAATGTGGGGAAATGCTGGTGAAATCACCACTCCTGCCCTGTTCCCTTCTTACTTAACATTTTATTCTGGCATCATGAAAGCATCATACCCCAGCTAATTCAGATGAAGTGATGCTTGAATGAAATGTTTGTATCTTTATAGAATCACAGAGTCAGTGAGGTTGGAAAGGCACTCCCAAGATCATAGAGTCTAACCCAGCACTGCCAGTGCCACCATTAAACCATGTTTAAATGTGTAGCTGTTAGTGTGTGAGAAGCAGAATCAAGTCCTGCTCCTGTGTGGTATTTTATTTGTATTTTTCATACAGGTAGGAAGCTGCTAACTTTGGTCTACCAGCATAATTATTTAGGTAAAAATACAATTTCAGCTTGTAAATAACTTTCAAGTGCAGGCCTGACCTAATGCTCCTGGTACTTTTATGGCTTTTCTGCAGTGGAATGAAACTCCAAACATTTGTGGTTTGGAACAAATATTTGTTGACTGTTAAGGCTTCTGGGTGTAAATAGGGAAGGGGAACTCCATTGGATTTGCTGGGTACATTGAATTAAAACCTCTTGTCAAGTACATTCAAGGATTTTGGAGCAGCTTGTTTATTTTAGCTCATAATTTGTACAAACTACAGCAGAGCAAGGACTAACAGCAACTGCAGATGTTTGTAGTAGCCTGGACCAATGTTTATTGCTGTAGCATAACTCAGCCTAATTGGAAATTGCATAACAAGGTAAACAGCAAAACAACTGGGCTGAGCAATTCCTTGGTGGAGGCACAGGGAAAGTGCTCATAAATGGGTGTCAGGATGTAAGGACAAGTTAGGGGAAAGCTACTTCACAAGTAAATATACACATATATATGTGTATATATATATTCAAGGCCAGGCTGGAGCTCGGAGCACCCTAGGGTAGCAGAAGGTGTCTCTGCCCATGGCACAGGGTGGCACTTTATGATTTTAAGTGAGTGCTGGTTTTTAAATGACGATATGATCCTGCCAACCCAAAACATTCTGAGGTTCTGTGAATAAATTGCCTTTGACAAGGTTGTCCTCCCTGCCCTGTGCAGCTCCAAGGTTGGAGTGGGTTTGTTCAAAATCCTGGATGCTTAGGAACAGGAGAGAAGGGATGTACATTAATGTATTTAGTGTTTCCTCTTTTTCTCAGGTCTCTGAACGCTGTTTACTGTTAATCATTCACCTGGAGACCCTTTGTATGGAGAAGTGGAGACTTCCCTTGGCTCAGTGACTTAGGACTAGCCTCTCACAGTTGTCCCATCCTCTTTTATCCATCCCTGATTACGAGGCAGAGCATGTACATGCAACTATAGCCGTCTGAAGATGCATCTGACATCATAAATGTCCCTCTTACAACTGAACTACTCTTCAAAAATCACATTTCTTCTATGCAGAGTTTAAAATAATGTCTCTCAAAAGTGGTTTGATTGAGACAGGTTTAAAGTCACCTTCACAAATTAAGTGAAAATGGAGACATTGTTAGGGGTTCAGCTTGATGGAAGTTAACAGTCTTTTCTGACTGTTAGTAGAAAGATACTATTCTCTGATTCTCTAAGTGCAGCAGCATGTCAAAACCAAGAAAAATAACTGTATCACTTCAGCTCAACACAAAATTTTTCATAGAGTAAGGATTTATGTAAGAGAGGAATATCTACCTGGCACCTGTTGGCATTTGAATTCACTGTACACATATTCTTCATAGTCTGCTGTGCTTCAGCCACTACTGGAAAGGGAATTTCCCTCTAGTTTTTTGGCTGAATTCACCTGTTTTTGCTGGTTTTGCTTGTATTCCCAGTGCTGCTAGGTGCTTGATGTGCCAGGGATGCTGCAGTGAGGTGCTTCAGATCCCTGTGGGAAGGGCTGGAAGGGAGAGAAAGGAGATGAAGCTTTGCTACTTGCTAAAACTGACCAGTGCTGTGAGAGGGAACATGGGAAGAATTCCAGGGTGGTTTCTGTTGTTGCCTCCATCAGTGACTCTCTGAAGGATTTTTGGGAAGTGTTGACTTTTGTTCCTCTGATGAGCAAGGGCAGCAGGGGGGCGTTGAGAGGGCTGGTCTGGACAAAAATGTCCTCAGTTTTATCCCTGGGTTTGCCCTCTACTTCTTGATGCAAATCTGCTCTTGCTGAAATCCTGAATTTCTTCACGCTGCTCTTCCCATCCCTCCTGTTTAGACTGTGAACTAATTTGGATCAGGGTGGTGCTGTGCCATGAATTTGTTAAATCTTTGGCTCCATCAGCCAGCGAGTGTGCCAGGATGCTGAAGTGAACCCAGCTGTCTGAAAACCTCAATTTTCATGCTGTTCTGAAGACAAAAATCCTGAAACTGTTTGTTGGAGTGCGATGCTTACTTAATTTGGGGATTATTAGCATATTGTGCTTCCATAACAAGTGAGCTCCCTGTGATCTCTGGCACGTGCTGGTGGAAAAGAGCCTCGCTTGGGAATTGGTATGTGTGTGTATCCTATCTGGTTTCTTTGTGTTTCACATCCATCTTAGTCACCTGGAAGGGTCTGCACTGTGGATATTCCTATTTTAAAAATCTTGGGAAGCACTGGGTTGTTGGGCTTTAAAGCTGCACTGAACTACTTAAGGGTGTGAACTGGGAGCAAGCATAAACTCAGAGGTGTTATTTTACAAAACACCGACTTGGTGAGACTGGCTGGGCCTCCAGAAAACCATTCCCTGTGTCTTGGCTCACACCACACTCCTGTAGGCAAGGAGATAAGGAGTGGGACTCATTTCCACAGGGAGCAGCTTTGGGAGCAGCCCGGATGCTTTGTGGATCACGGGCGAAGTGGGATGCTGAGGAATTCTGAGCTCTGTGTGTTTGTTTGTGTCCCCAGATCATCAAGCTGAAGGCAGAAGCACGGCTGGAGCTGCTGAAGCAGATTGGGGTGTCCGTGGACACGTGGCTCAAGAGTGCCATGAACCAGGTGATGGAAGAGCTGGAGAACGAGCGCTGGGCCAGCCTGCCCTCGGTCACCAACAATGGCTCTGCGCACCTGGTACGGATTCCGAGGGGGAGAGCTCTGCCCGGGGCCATGGGCTCTCTCCGGGGGCTGCTCCTCACTTCTCTGGGGATACAGCAGGTCCAGAGGAGACCACCCCAGAGCTGCTCCGGGGCTGGAGTCAGGCTGGAAGAGCTGGGGGTGCTCACCTGGAGATGAGAACAATCCAGGGAGAGCTCAGAGCCCCTTCCCAGTGCCTAAAGGGGCTCCAGGAGAGCTGGAGAGGGACTGGGGACAAGAGGTGGGGGGACAGGACACGGAGAATGGCTTCAAACTGACAGAGTAGGTTTAGATTTGGTATTGGGCAGGAATTGTTCCCTGTGAGGGTGGGCAGGCCCTGGCACAGGGTGACCAGTGAAGCCGTGGCTGCCCCTGGATCCCTGGAAGTGTCCAAGGCCTGTGTTTCTTTGAAGTTCCATTAATAGTTTATAATGTTACCCTGAAGTCTTTGAGTGTGCAGATGTGAGTGTCAGCCCTCCAAAATCCCAAAGGAATTCCTGTGCTAAGTTTCACTTCACATCCTCTCTGGTCACAACAGATGAGGATTTGTTACATAGCTGTATTCAGGAGTGATTTTCTACACTTTCTTTTTGTACTCCACCTCCTTTAATTTCCCTCTGTGCCTGTTGGGCTGCTCCCAGTCCCTCATTCCCAGTCTCCCCAGACATGGCACAGTTGGCCCTGGAGCCGAGCCCCACGTGCTGGTCCCAGGCGATGCCACAGCCTGGGAGGTTCAGCTCTGAGTCTCATTTTCCCCTTTTACACTTACGTAGGCTCCTGTATTTAAAAAAGGCTCTGTTGACATTGGCAGGCCAGGCAGGGACAGCCCAGAGATGGAATTCTTAGAGCTGGGACCAAAATTATGCCAAAATTTAGAGGAATTACTGCAGTCTGTAACAAGCAGCACTTTCACTCCAGCCTGGAGGAGTGGGAAGTGTTTAACAGAGCTCGGGAAGGGGCTGGAGCCCCAGGAGAGGCTGAGGGATCTGGGAAAGGGGCTCAGCCTGGTGAAAAAGAGGCTCAGGGGAGACCTTCTGGCTCTGCACAACTCCCTGACAAGATGGGACAGCCAGGGGGGCTGAGCTCTGCGCCCAGGGAAAAGGGACAGGACCCATCTGTGTATATGTACAACCAAGATTTTATTTTCTTTTAATTTTTATTTTTAGATCTCTTTTTTTTATGTATATATTCTCCTTTTCTGATCGCCTCCCCTGCATTTCTTCCTGTGTTTGCTGCATGTCTCACACATTCAGTGTTCTTCTGTCCCATACATTTATTCCTTGCTGATGCCATCTTCCATCCCAGACTCTGCAGAAGGATGAGCTTTATCAAGCAAACCTCTCAGTTTCCTGTGTTCCCTCTCCATGCCTGCTTCCCAAATGATTCTAGCCAAGGAGTTCAGAGCAGCCCAGGCACTGAAAATGAAGGCGTGTTCTTCCTCCTTATGTTAGAAAACCAGGAGCAGATGTTACCCAAGCCTTCTAGACATGATTTGCTGATTTCCATTATGTCCCAGCTGGATGTCAGCCCTGGCTGCTGGGACCATGCACAACAAAAAAGCAGAGAAACAGGAGGGGAAACCTCAAATTTGCCACAATTTGTAGCTGGTTGCTGATCTCCCAAAGCATTGCCCAGCTGTAGGACATTTCTTTTTCGGTTATCCCAAAGTCCAAGATCACACCAAAGGAGAGATGGAGGCAAACTGCTCTTGAATAAGTTAGTGAGGAAGAAAAAAACTACCAGAACTGCAAGGATTTGATTTGGTTTGGAAATAGTAACATAAAAACTAATTAAGCCAGAACATGATGAATCTTTGTGCTCTTCTAGCCCAGGCAAAGAAGAGCAAAGCTGTTGGAGACCTGGTTTAGGGAAACTGCACAGGGAATTTGTAGGCTCCGCTTAACTTCTTTGTTTGTTTGTTTGTTTTCTCAATCTCACATTTTTCACAGGGAGCACCACATTCACTCCCAAATGAATAGGAATAAACAGGGAAGATGGCTCTACATAACAGTGTTGCCTTTGATTCACAGAACTGGTTTCACAGAATAATTCATCATTTTTCATGAGATAAAGTATTTATTCAAAACATAACCCGGGCATGAGGCCAAAGCACAGCTCATGGCAGTCTTACTCAAACTTGTATTTTTCCAGCACATTGACTTCAGGTTTTATTTAAACTTTTATAGCAAGTTTTTACAAATCTTCCTGTATCTAAGAATTTTTCTAATAAACTGCAGCAAATCTGTTGTGCAGAATAGACCAGCTAGAAGGTTGATTTGGGGGTTTATTTTTTTTTTTTAACTTTAAATATTTCCATTTGCAGATTTATTTATTTTATAACTCGTGGTCACAGATACATTAATCTTTCAGTAGCATAAATTCTCTTTTTTCCATTAAACTGCTCCTTGTGCCTCTGCAGTGACATCTCCAAATTACTTTAGTCACAGCTTATGTGACAAATGGATTTTATAACTGTCCAGCAGTTGAGCTGGAGCTTCCAAAATCTTCTGCAGTACTTTTTAAAGTCCACATGCTTGTGCTTGAACAAAGAAATCCAGCTGATTTACTTTCAATAACAATAAGTCATATAAAACACACACTGAAAAATATGAACCTTCTCATTTTTAGCGTTATTTCTTCACCAGTTTTTAGCAGCTGCTGTAATGCCAACTGGAATTTGTTTTACCAGGTCAATGCTGATGCAGAAAAGGAAGAAGGTGAAGAGTTTGAAGACAGCATGGATGTTTTTGATGACAGCAGTTCTAGTCCTTCTGGTACTCTCAGAAATTACCCTCTCACCTGCAAAGTTGTTTATTCCTATAAGGTTAGTGATTAAAAAATATATTTGAAAAATGAATTATATAAAAAACAAATTATAAATGTGCCTTTGGGAGCTTGAGGTTTGCTTTTCTGATAGGGTGAGATTCAGGGAAATTTGTCTGTCCTTCTGAGGGAGGCAGAATCTTCACTGGGACAATTTAAATCATGTTAAAGCTTTCAGTTTTTAAAAAAACTTCACTTCTAATAAAACCCTAGATGGTAATGTTCTTTCCACGGCCCGTGCCTTGTCTTTAAAGCCACTTTTCTTTTCCATCCTTCCTGTCCTACATTCCAGGCTTCTCAGCCAGATGAACTGACCATAGAGGAACATGAGGTGTTGGAGGTCATTGAAGATGGCGATATGGAAGACTGGGTAAAGGTATCATTTCCTGAGCCTGTTTCCATGAACTCTATTAGGGTAGAAGTTGGGGTGGGGGGGATGTTGGAACCTTGGAAACTGGGAGTTTTGCACTTTCTGTGCTGTCAGGCACTGACCCCCAAAAGAACACTGCATTTGACCTGAGGCCATGGAAGAAGCTTCCAAAATTGAGTAACAGAATTAAGATCACAGGTATGTAGTTTAAATAGAAGTGTGTAATATCACAGAGTGAAAAATTTAGAATTTAGAGTTTTAAAATGAAGCAGTATATAAAGAGCAAAATGAAAGTTTTAGAGCAGAAGTTTCTTTCTGATTTACCTTCTTCTTCATAAGCCTAGGTAGTACTTTTGTAATTAGATAAAAAAATGCCGCATTGCAGGTCACGAGTGTTTAGTTATTAGGTCAAAAGTAAAAATAATATGAGTGTTAGTTCTTAATTAAACAATTAGGCCTTAAAAACTTGTAACAAAATAAATACATCACCATTTTTAACTTGTTAACTAGAAGTGCTGTAGCACTCACTGTAGCATAAATAAAAATTAATAAAACATCTGAGTCCAAACAAAAATTACCATCTCCTGCACATTCAATCCTGACCCTAGCAAAAAAAAAAAAAAAAAACAAATTAAAATGGGGGGAAATGCTGGGATTCTTTCCAGAGCAGTGTTCACAAGCAGAGAATGTTGTTGTTGGTTCACAGGCACGGAACAAGGTGGGACAGGTGGGATATGTGCCGGAGAAGTACCTGCAATTCCCAACCTCCAGCAGCCTCCTGAGCATGCTGCAGTCCCTGGCTGCACTGGACACCCGATCCCACACCTCCAACAACTCCACGGAGGCTGACCTGGTGCCAGGCAGCCTCAACGGAGACTCCAATGGTAAATTCCAGTTAAAGATACATGGCATATTAAACTGGCTCTTGAAAACACTCTGGACACAGAGTCTGGGAGATTTTCCCAGATTTCATGGAATCACAGAATCATTAAGGTTGGAAAAGATCTCCAAGATCTTGAAATCCAACGTTTGACCAAATCCCACCATATCGCAAAGTATGCTCATTTTTTAATGCTTCCAGGCATGGGAACTCCACCATTTCCCAGCCTGTTCCAATGTTTAATCACTATTCCAGGGTAGAAATTCTCCCTAACATCCAACCTGAACCTCCCCTAGTGCATTTTTGAGGCCATTTCCTCTTATCTTATCTCTGGTTTCCTGGGAGAAAGGGCCCCACCTGGCCACAGCCTTCTTTCAGGGAGTTACAGAGAGAGGGACTGCCCTGTATCCCAACACAGCCATGCCCAGTAATTCTCTCTCATATTAAATCTGCATAATTCACCTCTTTAGTTCATACAGCTGAGATTAAAATTAAGGAAAACTGCAATAATCTGGCTCAGCAAAAACAGAATCTTTAAAAGAAGTTCAAAATCACCAGCTCCAGCTTTCAAACTTTGTGTCTGCTCATTTTTTTTTTTCGTAGCTCACTGAGTTTTCCCTTTCCTATTTTGCAGTCTGTTTTGTAAAAGCACTTTATGATTACGAGGGGCAGACAGATGATGAGCTGTCCTTCCCAGAGGGAGCCATCATCCGCATCCTGAACAAGGAAAACCAGGATGATGATGGTTTTTGGGAGGGAGAATTCAACGGCCGCGTCGGGGTCTTCCCCTCGGTGTTGGTTGAAGAGCTCACAGCCTCAGAGAATGGAGAGACTCAGTGGATTGGGGATATCCAGGTATGGAAAGTTGGCTTGGTTTATTATTTGGGCAATTTGCAAAGATCTGTCACTTCTTCAAGGGGGAAAAAGTCAAAACCAATTTAAGAAAAACAAATCAGAAGCTATTAAAAAAATCAGAGCCAATTTAGAGAAAAAAAGAACAACCCAAGCCCTCCGTGCTTGCATCTTAGTTTCTTACCCAGCCTAATAACTATCAGTTGATGTATTTTTGCAAATTTGTGAATAAAGGCGGATATTTGGATAGAAAGGAATCAAAGGAGTAATTTCACAGTTTACTTCCTGTCATTTATTTATGAGAGACTGGGATGTCAGACGCAACCTGGCAAAAAGAGAACTGTGGGCTCTTTCAGCCCTAATTTAGTGTTTTAATACTTAAATCTGTTCTGAATCCTGTCAATTTTAAAGGGGCGGGATACTGCCAAGTTTTGGTTTACAGTACTTTTGGCAAAAATGTCCTCATTTCTACATGGTAGTTCTATGATCCTTATATTGTATGAGAAAATCAGACACATTCCAATGTGGAGTTTGGAGATAGAAGTTGCACTCCCATGTTTTCTACAGCAGAATTTTTCAGTATTTTTATTCTTTGATTTTGGAAGACCCTGAAAATGAACATTTAAATGCATTTGAGCAGGGATAAAGCACTTCTGTGTGAATCCCACTTGGCCGAGTGACCTTTTTGTTTCGAATAACCTTCAGAAAGCCTCTCTGAATTACCTGGGAGAGGTTGAAAATTTCTACTCAGTGGCCACCTGTGATTTAACAGCATTGAATCCCTGTTGGATACCTTGGCTTTCCTTCCCAAACTTTCCTGTCAGCTGCTTTTCCTCTGGAGGGAACTTGCTGGAGTAGGGATGGGTTGGAAAATTGATTGTGTGTGTGTGTGTGTGTGTGTGTGTGTGTGTGTGTGTGTGTGTGTGTTAAATGTTCTGAGGAGGTTTTGCTGCAGCCCTCTCCCTCTTTTTGGCACAGGTATCCCCAACTCCAAAGGCCAACAACTCCCTACCACCACTGCCTCTGTATGACCAGCCTCCCAGCAGTCCCTATCCCAGCCCAGATAAGAGAGGATCCCAGTTTTTCCCCAGATCTCCGTCAACGAACGGTGAGAAATTTCCAAACATTTTGGCTAAAGGCTTCATTTAGAAGCCTTTCAGCGGGAAGGTTAAAAAAGAGCATTTTTGCAACATAAATTCAGCAATACTGAGGGCCTTCTTTGTAACAGGGTGTTGCTTATTCCCTCAGAAAACAGCTTTGGTTCAGAGTCCCTTGGATTCTCCCAGCCTCTACGAATTCCTCCAGAAAGTTCCTATGGCAAACTGCGGCCTGTAAGTGACCAGCAAATCCTGTGGGTTTTATTGATAAAATATTTGATAAAATAGTATATAATATTATAAAATTATATTAACATTCTATTATGATATTATAAAATATTATAATATATTGATATTGCTATTCAAAGGGAAACGGCCCCTAAACAGAGCTGAAAAAGAGGTGAGGAGTAAATGCCAGAGGTCAGTCCTGTGGTTTATACAGGTCCTGCTTTCCAGCAGTTTCCTGCACATGTGGAATTCTATTTATTTCCAACCCCTTTGGTTTGAGGGGTTTGGATTCGCAGTTCTTAATGATGGGGATTTTGTGTTGTCTTTGCTGCCTAGGAAAAGGACATCTGCGAGAAAAGGGAAGAATTAAATAACTTAGAACTTGACAAAAATCCATCTCCTACAATTTACTTTGAAATCAAGTTTTAAGGATTTGAAAGCCCTAAACCAAATCCTACAAAAACGTAACATTTGGGTTTTCCTGGCCTCCTCAGTGAATGAGGTTGCAGAAAAAGAGCATTTTTGGATATTCAAATACTGTATTCTGAATATTGCACTAGTATTGGGCAGTTTGGTGCAGGATTGCTCCACAGTTTGTGTTTTCTACAGCAAGTCTGGTGTATTCTGAAATGGTGTCCTAAAAACCCTGTTGGCACTAAAGGTGATCTCTGTCAGAAGCAAAAAACGATTGATGTGGCGGAGTGGGAAAACAACATCAAATTTTGGGTGTGTATTGTTGAGGTCAGTGATTGATGAAGTATTAGTGGGTCAGGTGCAGCAAAACATCCTGGTAGTTCCCACTCCACAGAAATTCCAGGCAAAAGCGCTGTCAGATTCAGCATGTGATGAGCCTTTCCCAGGTTTCCATCTTGGCTTATCCATGGAATAGATGTGGGATTGCACCCTGGAGAGAATCTGTGCCAGGTCGTAAGGAAAATCCTTGCTGGCTGAGTTGGGGAGCCCTGGAGCTGTACCCAGCTAGGCACGCAAGGTGTTTGTTTGCATCACCTCGAGGGGTGAGCCTGGAGGCCTGTGCAGAGAACTTCCGTGAGGGTTTTCTGATGGAATTTGGCTATTTTGTGGTAGTCACAGGCTGGTTCTGAATGTTGCAGGTGCGAGCAGCTCCACCCCCCCCGACACAGCACCAGCGCCGGCCCACGGAGAAGATCGAGGACGTGGAAATCACTCTGGTGTAACGAGGGAACTGGCTAACTAGTAGTGCTACAATCAAGGCCAAACACAGCTTTTGGTCAATCTCGTTTTTAGGCACCTTTGCATGATGAAGACTTGGACTAGAGCAAGCGACCGGGAGGATTTTATGTGGCAGTGACCTGGCAGATTCCTTCCCACAGTCATGAATATTTTGTGCCTTTTGTTTTTTTTCGTTTGTTTGTTTGGATTTCTCTACGTCATTCTTCCTCTCTTAGCACAAACCAAGACAGGCCAAGATTGGCTTTTTTTTCTTGGCTGAAGATGCTCCATTTTTATGTGGAGACAAAGAAAGAGCCCCATTCATGCAGCTTAGTCTTAGCATCCTTTGCTCCTGTGCATTAGTACAGTATATTACTGTTGCCATAGGAATGTGTTAAAGATCGTGGATCCTTCCAGTAGCATCACCTGCCTGATGAGGTATTCATCAGAAGAATGAAAAAGGGAACAGAAAAAGAAGTCTGAAGGAGAGGCTGGCTCCTCTTGAATCCCCCTGCAGAAAGGAAGAGGTGGAAAAATGATCTCCTGGAGAAGCAAAAGCGTTCGTTCCATGGGTGCTCCCCTTGTCAGTGATTCACAGCTGAACATTCTCCCTTTGGAATTTTGTGTTTACTCAGTGCATTTACTCGTAGAGGATCTAACATGGAGGTGCTGAACCAGCAGCAACATCTTCCACAGCAGAAACCAATGGGTAGAAAAGTGAAAAAGCAAGTGAGATTTTTGTCTACATCTGGAAATTGAGCTGCTTTTTATTTTATTTTTTTTTTTCTTAGCAGATTTTGGGGATTTTGGTTTGTTTGTTTGTTTGTTTGTTTTTGGTTTTTTGTTTTTTTTAGTTGGGTTTGTTTTATTTTGTTAAAGCATTTGGGTCACTCTTATCCCAGTTATTGCCGTGTACTTTATTATCCAACATTAGCAGTGTATCTCTTGTCATCAAACCACCTGAGTTCTAGAGTTAGCAGTTCCATTTAGAGTATTTACATGCATTTAGTTGTTGCATTGGATGGTCCTGTAGCCTTTTCTCACCCTAATCCCATTAACCAGCCAAAGCCAGGGAGCCAGGAGCAGCTCCAGGTTCTGCCTTCACACCACCTTTGTGCCCGAGATGTGCCCAGTTCCTCTCAGAAAAGAAGCTGAGAGGAAAAGAGTTTCACATTCCATTCAGAGAGCTCTGAAAAGTGAGCTTGGATTTCAGTTTTTTGAGAGAAAAGGGCAAAGAATATTCTGAAGTTGAACGTGGAGCAGAACGGTTGGAGGAGAGGGAAAAACTGGATGAAAACAGGTTTTTCTTTGGTACTGACTAAAATATTGTCAGCATTCTCAATCAGATGAAAACTTCAGATCAAAGGCATCCCGAGGTTGGGTTTGGAGCTGTTTATGGGTTCTCTTGTGTCTTCATGTTTTTTTTTTCAAAGCCAGTAAGTTTTCTACCTTTAGTTTACTAACAAGGGCTATTTTCTGAGGCTGCATTTACAACAAAAACCCAACAATTCATCTAAGAAGATTTTTTCCTAAACTTTGCACATAGTTGGAAATCCCAACCCAGGCTGGGTCTCTGAGACATCCGGTGCTTGCCAGTCTCCTTTCCCAGTGGGATCCTTAACCAAGAGTGGGGCTGTCTGAGGACAACAGTTCATGGATCAGTTATGGAATCAGTGACTGTCCAATGAAGTCTTTTCCATATTATTCCTTCTTTTGCACCTCTTGTCCTGTTGATCTGTTTGAGGTCTTTTTATGTGTTTATCAAACTTATTCTTAAGTTTAAAAAGAAAAGTTTAAAAAAAAAGAAAAAAAGATTTAACTGTTCGCAAACATTTTAAGATCTTCACAACGCAGAAGAAAACCAAGATTTTGCCATAATGTTCACGTTCGATTCTTTTGGCCAGTTTTTCTGTGTCCTTCACACCCAGACTTTCAAAAATCCAGAAAATTTTTATTTAAAAGTCTCTTTAGTTGTATTTTAAAATATTTTCCGTAAGAGCTGCTAATTTTATTTAAAAAACAAAAGTGAAAAAAAAGCTAAAAAAAAAAAAAAAGAAAAAGGAAGAAAAGTTGTAAAAAGATGCCTCCTTTTTAACTATGATTTCTTCATACAGGGCATGTATCGGCTGTCGCATCGTGTACAGCTCAGTACACCCTGAAAGCATCAGTGCAAATGCTTTCTTTATATTGGCTGTAAAAAGTTTGTATTTATTATGTATAAAAAGTTGAATAATAAAAAAGTGGAACTAAATCCCTGGTGCCCTGGGAGATTTGGGGAGGGGGAATTGAGGGAAAACCTGGGGATAAAAATCAGCGTTGAGAGGGTATTTGTGCTTTTCCACAGAAATTTGAATCTTGTGCTTTGGGAAAAGGACGTCCCTAAAGCCAGCTTTAAATGTCTTTGGAGGGGGCATTTATACAAAGAACAAAACACTGCCAAAAATGAAGAGCCAGCAACAAAGCTCCAGTTATCAAAATAATTGCTTAATAGCCTTGATGCAATTAGGATAATTGCTTAAAGAAAGCAAGGGGAGTGATTGATAACAACCCTTCAGAGTGATTGTCCCTTAATAAGCTTGATTTGCCTAATTGTGCCAGGAGTATTACCACTGCTCCCAAGCCTCTCCAGCTTTGGGTTCCCTCTGTGGGCAGCGTTTCCATGTTGGATTTTCTCACTGCACTTGAGAGCTGCCCGCCGGTGACCACCTCTTTGCTGGGCTAATCCCACTTTCCTCCAGGTGGTAGGTGCCAAATGATCTGTAATTTCCACGTGCCCCCTGGTTTTGGAGATATTTCTCCCTTGTGGAACCCAGCACTTTGCTGTGGGGGTTGGCCTGGATCTTTTTTTCAATTCCACTCTTCCCACTGAGCTGTTGCACAGACCTTCCCTTTTTTCCCCTGAGCTCCTGCAGCCTCTTCCTTTGAGAAATCCCATCTTTTCTGCTTTTTATATGGATTCATGATGCTCCTCTAAAAATTCTTGCCCTGCCTTGCTGCTTTGACAGCTCTCTCCTTTTCTTTTACTTCTTGCTTGTTGCTTGGGGTCCTTTTCAACACCTCTACAACTTAAAAATTATTTTAATCCTCCAATTCGACTGCGGTTCCGCTTCTCCTTTCTTCCATTTTTAACAGACCCCCTCCATGCCTCTGCTTGTTCTCATTCCCAAAACAGAACCAGCAGCAGCTGTGCTGTGATCCCATCATTCTTGCCATAAACTGATGTCACTGAAAACCTCTTCTCCCTGAAGTGCCTTTCTTGCAGGTGAGAGATGGGCACAGTGTGAGCAGCACACAGCGACCACTTAGAGGCAAAGAGAGGTACTAAGGAAACCACAAAGGTTCCAGGGCTCCATTTCCTGCTGGCCATAGGTAAGAAAAGGAATCTGGGGAGCTTTCCCAGTGCAGAGGGTGAAATGTGGGTCCCTGGAAGTCAGCAGCAGGATCTGTTAGAACCAGGGTTTCCTCTCATTGCTTTGGTTCCCAGATTTTGGCTTTAAACTGACAAAATGTAGACATGGATTGGGTATTAGGAGGAAATCCTTCCTTGGCAGGGTGGGCAGACCCTGGCACAGGGTGCCCAGAGCAGCTGTGGCTGCCCCTGGATCCCCTGGAGGTGTCCAAGGCCAGGCTGGACACTGGGGCTTGGAGCAGCCTGGGACAGTGGAAGGTGTCCCTGCCCGTGGCAGGGGGTGGGATGAGGTGATCTAAGATCCCATCCATCCCAAACCAGTCTGGGGTTCAATTATTTTCAAAAAGGTTAACAGGTCTCAGATTGAGTAGAAGAGATGGGGGTAAATGATGTGATATTTTCTCCAAATTGTGCCAGGGTTTCTTTTTGTTTGTTTTTTGGAAATACTAAAAAGAATCAAAGCAAGCGGGCAACTTCTCTTTCCTGTATAGCACAAATGTCTCTCACTGCTGATAGTAATTAAAAAAGAAAACAAAACCAGCACCATCTTCTCTAAATAAAGCATCTTCTGCTTCTTGGAAGGTTGGCTGCTCTGCAGCTTGCACTGCTTTTCCAGCAAGGTCCCTATAATTAATAACTTGTAAATCCCAGTATGGCAGGGGCAGGATTAGCAGGGAATCTACCTCAGTCAGACTTGGAAGCCTCCCAGGAAGGAGGCGATACCACTGCCAAGGGAAGGGTTCTGTCTCCCCACATTTTTTCCATTTGCAGATCTGTTGTCCTACATGAAAATCTTGGGATGGATGGGAGTAAATGTGCTCTCCCCCCACACCTGGACAGGTGTCTCCAAGAGGAGGGAGCTCAGAGATATTGAGGCCTCAGTTCAAGGCACTGGGGGAGGCTGGAGAAAGTGAGGGATGAAAGGGAAGAAAACTGAAGTCAGGGATGCAGCAAAGAGACGATAAAAAATGCAGCCAGGAAAATGCTGACGTGCTTGCCATGCCAAGTGGTTTCCTACTCCAGGCATTCCCCAGGGGGATTGAGGATTACAGATCTGGCAGCAGGATCAGTGCAGCAAGTGAGCCTCTGCATTGCAGGTCATTTCATCCAGGAAATGAAAGAAAGCACTGCAGTGATACCGGAGTGTAGAGGTGGGAAATCCCTCTGGTTGGTGGAGCAGCACAAGGAGGAGGGGGAGAGTGGGTCTGAGAGGTACCTGTGCATCTCCTCAGATCCTGGCACTGCCGCCAAGAGCCTGGCCCCATCCTCTTGGCACCCACCCTTCCAGTATTGTGCACATGGAAGAGTTCCCCACCCAGCCTTCTCCTCTCCAGGCTGAAAATGTAGAGAATCCCAGAATAAAATCAGAGGGCAGGAGGAAATGGCCTCAAGTTGTGCCAGGGGAGGTTTTGGGTTGGATATGAGGGAAAAAGTCTTGTCTGAAAGGATTTTCAGGCATTGGCACAGCTGTCCAGAGCAGTGGTGGAGTCCCCATCCCTGGAGGGATTTAAAGCCATGTGGATGTGGCACCTGGGGACATAGGTCAGTGGTGGCCCTGGCAGTGCTGGAGGAATTACTGGACTCCATGGTCTGGAAGGGTTTTCCTGAATGATTCTCTAGCAGGGAGAGCCTCTGTCCTGACCAGTGTTGGGCTGAGTGCTGTGCAGTTGTTGTGGAGACTCGGGAATGGGATTCCAGGATCAAGCCTTCAGACTGTAGCTCCTTAAGGGTCCACGGAGAAAACCAACATTCTGCCATGGCCCTGTGTCTGTTCCCAGAAATCGTTTGGAATGAAACACATGCTGTAGCCAGTGGCAGCTTTGTGTGTTGGAAATGGTTTGGGGAGGCTTTCATACCCCGAGTGTGGCTGGAGGCCTGAGGTGGTGTCTGCCACATCTGTCCACAACCCTATGCCATTCCTCCTCTTTCCACTTCAGGTTTTCTCCCTGCAATCCATTTTCCAGCCTGTCTCTGTGTTAGGCAGCAGTTCTTCCACCACGTTGTTTAAAATTCCCTTGTGCTGTCTGCTGGATTTCATAGCTGGTATCCAAAGGGCAAGGAGCCAGGCGTGTGGGACATCCATCTCTGGGGATCAGGAATTGCCTCTCACAGGACCCATCGCTGCCAGCCTGGACCGTGGCCAGGGACTAAATGGGCTTAACAGGAGGTTTTGGATTCTCTTGTGTCATTTCACCCAAAGATGTGAATATCCCCAGTGTTCTGGGTCAGGCAGGGATGGTTCTGAGGATCGAGAAACAGGGATAACCTCACCTTTAGAGTGATTTGTCTTCACTGTGGAAGGAGAAGCTGTTCAGCCATGAACGGGCAAGTTGAGTTTCACAAAGATCTCAGAATATTCTGAGTTGGAAGGCACCCCCAAGGATCATGGAGTCCAGCTCTTGGAGATTTAACCCCGGCCCTTGGCATTATTAACACCATGCTCCAGTTCTTCTGGCAGCTAAAAAAACATCCCACCCAAAACTCACCTGGGTGTGAGGAGAACATGGAATGGGCCCCACTGAGGAGGAACTGGGAGCTCGTTTCTGCTCCCTCTCTCTGGCATCACCCCTGGACAAATCCCTGTGTCCTGTTTGCCAAGCACTGCCAGCATCACCTGAAGGTTTCTCCTTACAAAAACCAGTCTGTGCCATGCTGAAGTGCCCCTTCCGTTTCAAAATTGCTTTTATTCCACTTCCAGATTTTCACCTTTTTTTGATGGAGTGGTTTTGGGGTTGGATTTTTCTTTTTGAATGCAGATTGAAGAGTGAGTGCTGTGAGCTGTGCTTCAGCTCTGCTGTAATTAGTTTTGTCTACTGTAATTGCTTCTCCTTTTTCCATTGTTTAGTGAAAGACGAATGAATTTCCAGGTCTGGTTGCATTGGGAATGCTGACAGCAGCTTTTTTAAATCCCACAGCACAGCTATTTGTCTTTTTTATTCAGCTGAATCCTGCAGAGTGGGACAAATTTGGCTTCTCCTCTGTGTCCTGGGCAAATCACTGCACTAATTAATTTCTCTAAGACTGGGGCCTCCTTGCTTAGCAAAGGGAAGGGCTGTAGTGTGGGCACTGTCTGGTAAACAGCAACAACCCTGGATCAACTCCTGGAATAAATTTGAATGAAGAGACATGAGAAGCTGATGGTTTAAAAATAAGATTTATGGGGTTAAAATACCCCCTGATATTGTGATATTAATCCCACTTCATAAAAACATCTTGGTTTCTGAGGAGGGAGCAGCTCTAACCCATCACCCTGTTTATGCTCCCAGGGTTTCCTGCTGCAGGTTTTGCTGTGGGGTTTAAAAGGGAATGGGCATTTTTCTTGGGAATTAAATGGCAGAAAGGACTGCTGCTCTTTAAAAACGAGGAAGGGATTCTTTGTGTGACAGCAAGAGAAGGGATAAAGAGGGGACTGTGGCCAAAGGATTTGTGGGGTTCTGACATCAGTGACAGGATGCCAGGAGAGAAGGACCCTGCAGAGGGAAGCTCCTCTGGGAGAGAGAGACAGGGGTAAGCAGTGAGTGCTTGCACTTCCCAGGAATTTCTGTGAGAGGATCTGAGTGCTCGTGGGGTGCTTGGGACATCAGATTTTTGGAGGCTGAGCTAAGAATGAAAGTGGCAGGAGGGAAAAGAAAAATGTTTTTCTAAAAAGGGTGAGTTTGAGGGGTTTTTTTGCCGGAGAAAACAGGTTTATTTTTGTCCAATTTTTTGTCTTCTTTCCAAGCAGAAATTTAATTCCAAATACTAATCCAAATATTAAATTCAAGAAATATAAGTAATAATAAATACAGCACTCCAAATTCCCAGACTGCCACAAAGTATTGTGGAGGTCAGTGCAAACTATTCCCCAAGGACAGTGTTGGAGTGGGATTGCTCTGGGATAACAAGGGATCTCGTGTCAATTCAGCTGGCAGAGCTGCTCTGCCTAACAGTGGGGAACGGCTTCTGCTGCTTTCAAAATTACCTGACCGAGCTAATCTGAGGGTGAGGAGACAATTTATTGATTTGAAGTCCTAGCCAGACATAAGTGGAGATAATTCTGGGATGTTAGTGGTATTATTCCTATAGAAAAGCAGGTTGGATAAAGATTTTCAGGTTTTTATTAGCCCCTGCCTAGTTATTGGGCTGCATTGCAGCTTGAATGTTTAATTTAAAGATGCGAATGGCTGAGATACCAAAAAGCAGAGCTCTCTGGGTGGTGGTCACTGAATATTTGTGCTGAAACTGCTCATTTTCTAAAGCAAACAGCCCCTCACACTGCTTTGAGCTTCCCCTCTAAAGCTATTTTTAACAGATAAGGGGGGAAAAAAAAGTGTTAATTTTGCAGCCCTGCTTTTGCATTCTGGTCAGGTGTCTTGTCCCTCTTCATGGCTCTCCTGCAAGCTGGCATCCGAGGGTTCTGCTTAATGTCCTAGAAAATAACCTTGTGCTTGGACCAGCAGCCAGTTTATCACTGCTGCTCCCTGGCTGTGTCTCTGGGGCGGAGAGGAGACAGGGAAAAGGAGGGAAAGCAGGGAAGGGCCAGAGCTGGGTATTGCCAGGCTGCTCCTGGACCAGCAGCTCCCTCCCTGCTGCCACAGTGCCCAGACTCAGCTTGGCAAAGCAGTTCTGCTTCCCCTTATCCAAGCAAGGAGCTGAAATCCTGGGATCTCTGAGGGTCTGGGAGTGGAGACCTGCTGGCTCCTGCTGCAGCCTCAGCAGGTCCTGGCAGCTTCACTGCGTCCGGTGCTCTTCCGCTGTTTAGAGGGTGTCATCCTCCCACATGGATGGCTCCATGGATTTCTCTGGCAGTGGGAAGCCATTCCCCCTTTGTGCTGTCCCTCCAGGCCCATCCTTGTGTGTCATGTCAGCAGTTCCACCACGAAGAGCAGGGAATGGCCTTTGTCACCAGACGTATCTCAGTGCACCTGTAAATCATCACAAAATGTGATGCTGGGGCAAAACAGCCCCTCCTGCCCTCAGCCTAATTGCTGGGGCTTGAAAACTGATTAAGAATCACTTGCTGAAGCTGCTGGGTCTCGGGTGACAGTGCCAGGGCAAACTGCTCTCCTGGAAATGCCCATTAAAGTTTCAGTTTACATCCTTCACCCAGAGCCATGGGGCCGGGTGTGAGCTGCTGGAATGACCTCTGCCAGCAGCCGCTCGGTTCATTAAAGAGTAACGAGCCCAAGGATTCCCAGCTAAACAGCACACCGAACATCCTTATTCCATTTCCTGTTTTTAAAGGAAGTCTAAATTATTTAATAATCTGCTTGAAGTCCTTAAAGTGAATCCAAAAAGTGAAGTTGAAGTGCAGTTGAAGTCCTTAAAGTGAATCCAGGCAAGGAAACAAAATTCTGTTTAGCGGGGCAGTTGCTCAAAGGAAAGTGCCGGAGTGATGGAGCTGGTTGGGAACAGCCACTAAAACACTCCCAACAATGTATCAGATGTGTTGGAGGTAGCAGCCTGGGATTACAATCGAGTTGGCTGCTGGGTCAGACTCTGTGCTTCACTAACATCTTGATGAGTGCTGCAATTCCTGGATTAAATCCAGACAACTTCCAGTGCTCAGCTTCTGTTTTGCCCATTTGGCTGTTGGTTTTCAAGCTTTAATGTGTCCTCAGAGGTATGAATTCTCCTGGAGGGTCACACACACCTTTCCAGAGCAGCTATTCCTCCTTAGCCTGGAGCTGAGCTGATGCTGCCTGAGTTTCAATCCCACTCTTCCAGCTGCAGGAAAGGAGATGGGATTCCGGGATCTGAGAGCTGTCTCTGCCTGGAAACACGGTGCCCTCTTCCATCCCTGTCCTCCAGGGTCCTGCCACCTTCCTCTACCTGCAGAAGCTTTGCTGGATTTATTCCCCGTGTCCTTGCCAAGCTAGAAACAGTGAATCCTCCTGGGTGTGAAATGTTTACAAAAGGCCTGTAAATGTGGCCCTGACTCCCTGTCCTCCCAGCCCTCCCTGTTCCCGATGGCTGCTCCATGTGGGAAGGCAGAACACGTTTCTCAGGAAGCTTTCCAGAGGTGCCAGGGAGTGGTGAGTAACTCATTGAGGGGTTAAACAGCTTGGCCAGTAGCAGCTGCTCCAACTGCAGCACTAAACTCTTAATACAGCATCTCCTGCAGTAAAATTCCTGTCTGAGTCAGACTTTACAAATGTTTTACAACTGGTGCTTGCTATTCATCTTATCTCTGCTGGAATTACCTTCCAGGACCCATCTCCATTCATTTAATGCAAACTATCTCATCTTGTCCATCTGTACCCTGGGTTTCATTTTCCACAGCTACTCCCTGGGAAAATTCATTAGCTCTGCAGTGCCTCTGATGGTTGTAGGGAAGGTGATTTGGAAGGTTTTCTGTCCTAGGCTGCTGATTCCTGCTCTAAAAGGGGGTGGGTGGGTGGGTGGGTGGGATGTAGGTTGGGATGTGGCTGTCCAAATCACCCTGGAGCACCATGGCTTGTTTTTGCACACAGAGAAATCATAAGGAACAGGCTCCTGCAAGGGAGATTCCTGAATTCCTCCGGCATATCCAGAGAAGTGTTAGGGTCGGTCATGAGCGTGTCGCCCCAAATCCTGGAGGTGCCTGAGCTAGAGGGAGCACAGCAGGAATGGGCAGCGCCTGTGCTTCTGCCTGTACCACTTTGTATTTTTGATGACCCCAAGGCTGTTCACTGACCCTCCTGCAAAGGCAGCACAGTCCCTGGCAGGATCTCCCTGATTTTGGGAGCAGCAATGGCAGTCGGGGACTTGCCCAGGCAGGATGCTCGCTCCCAATGCCACCTTTTGTCAGTGCCCACAGAAAGCAGAGAATATCCCAAAACCCAGCGTGCCGTTGAGCTGGGAAAGCTGCTGGCTGTCCTGGCCCTTTCCCTGCAGAGGGCTGCCAGCCCCTCCTGAACAGGAGCTGGCTGAACAGGAGCCAGCTTCTCGGGGAGCAAACACTGGGATACTGGATTAATTGAGCCCATGCAATGGCCCTCAGCTGCCATAAACCATGTCACTGTCTGGGCAGTGAATGGAGCTGGAGGGGGAAGCAGGACAGGTCCTGATTTCCAAACCTGCTCCAAGCCACGTCCCCCCTGGTGGGTAACCTGGCACCACCTCCCAGCACCTGCCAGGGGCCCTCCCCAGGGACACAGGGGTCGTTGCTGCTGCTGCCAAGTGTCACATCCTTTCCGTGCATCCCTCATTTTGCTCCTGCCATGGATGCACAGTCCAAGAGGAGATCTGAGGGCTGCTGCCAGAGCAGGGGCTGCAGCCCAGGGTTTAGTGCCAGCTGAGGGCAGCTGGTATGCGCCCAGAGCCAGGGAGGGTCATGGCTGGAGCAACGCCACAGTTTATTCCATCGCCTGGATGTCCTTTGGGGACAAAAGGAGCTCCTGTGCCAGTGGCGAGGCAGCCGCTGCCCTCTCATAGCAGGCTCCACAAAAAAGTGGGAAATGGGAAACAGCAGGGGTGCAGTCCCCAAGGGAAGGGAACCCAGAAACCTGAGTGTCCCATGTCACTCATCATGGGATTTATGGATAATC
The DNA here is from genome assembly GCF_963662255.1 of Cinclus cinclus. Taxonomy (NCBI): domain Eukaryota; kingdom Metazoa; phylum Chordata; class Aves; order Passeriformes; family Cinclidae; genus Cinclus; species Cinclus cinclus. The sequence continues at coordinate 1,658,165 of NC_085047.1, forward strand.
CCAGACCTGCTGCAGATCCAAGCCACTGCTGGACCACTCCTGAGCTCTCTGTGGGGAGGGGTGCAGGCGTGTCATAGCCTTTTTGGGATGTTGCCAGTCTCCATTTCAGCAGGGAGGGAGCAGAGATTAATTCACGGAGTCATGGAATGGCTCGGGTTGGAAGGGATCTTTAAAGGTCGTCTAATCTGTACCTCCTGCAGTGAGTGAGGACATCTCCAACTAGACCAGAATCCATTCCCAGCACCTGGGAGCATCACCCGGGGCTGCCTTGGGCTGCAGCCAGGGATGGCTTATGCTGAGGGAGGAATCCCACATTGCTATGTGGGGATGGCACTGAAATGTCCCCAGCTGTGAAGCTCAGAGCCCACTGGCTGAGCCAGACCATGTCTGGGGGGACAGGGAACATTCCCTTGGTGCCAAACACCACCCAGGCCTCTGCTTGGTGCCCGGCTCCAGCCCTGGTTGCTGACCCCAAAATGCTGACACGACACATAGTTTGTCCTTAATAAGCCTTGGAAAAGGGGACACGCATCAGGGTCAGACTTTTTCCTCGTATTGTGCCTTTCGCTGTCTTTCTATGATACAGAAATATATTGGGTGAGCCCCGCTTGGGTAAACTCAGCCTGAAAAATAGATGATCTTGGGCAGCTATTTTCTGAAAGTATGGTGGCCCCATGTTGGAAAACAGCAGAGTGGGGTTTGTGATGCTTGGGAGGGTCTTTCCTGAAAAATTATTTGAGACCCCAGGGCTAATAGGGCTCAAATCCTTGCACAGAGACATCCCCAGCTGCTGGACCCTTCTCCAAAGTCTGATCCTGTATGGGACAGAAAAATCTAGGCTCAGGGAGAGCAGGAATAGCTGCCTGAGGGAAAGACAGGACACACCAGAAGCCAGACAAAAGTGTTTGGTGACAGGAGGGGACACAATCTCACGCCGCCACCACCACCTGCCTTCACCAAGTGTATCCCTCCAGTTCTGGATAAGGGAATCACTGGGGAAGAGCCTTTTCCCAGCCTGGGAAGCATCTGCGCTGACATCTAGTGGCAAAAAAGTCTTTTCCCTGGCTTTTACTGATCCTACTGGTGTTCCTGCTGTGGTTTAGAACATTTTCACAGCATCACTTTAGGCTGGAAACAAACCAGACTATAATGACCATTTAATCCATGATAAAATGCAGGTTAAATAGCCGCTTCCTAGAGGCCGTGCATCAACCCTACCCATTATTGTTATTATTTTTGTAGTCCTCTACAATCCCTAAACCGTTTTAAAAATATGTGTTGTGACAGGACGCAGGGAATGGCCTCCCACTGCCGGAGGGCAGGGATGGATGGGATATTGGGCAGGAATTGTTCCCTGGCAGGGTGGGCAGGCCCTGACACAGGGTGCCCAGAGAAGTTGTGGCTGCCCCTGTGTACCTGGCAGTGTCCAAGGCCAGGCTGCACGGGGCTTGGAGCAATCTGGGACAGTGGAAGGTGTCCCTGCCCCATGGCCGAGGGTGGCCCTGGATGAACTTTAAGGTCCCTTCCCAACTAAGCCATGCTGTGATTCCTGGATAAGAGCAGAAGACCCTCTGACAGCAACAACTGGGCAGAGTACGTCTCCAGGTATAAGCCAGGGGTGAATTATCATTTATCTGTTTTATTTTATACACTGCTGACTCTCGTGTTCGTTTAACGCTGGTTTGGGACACACACAGGACTCGGCCCTCCTCAACATGGCGGCGTGGCAAAGACTACATTTCCCATCGGGCTCCGCTCTCCGCCCGACGTGCCAGCGGCGAGCCAATGGGGCGCGGCGGAAGGCGGATATAGCACCGGCCGCGGGGCCCGCTCCTTCCTTTCCGCCGGGCCGCGGCTCATCATGGCGGTGCAGATCTCCAAGAAGCGCAAGGTGAGCGCGGCCGCACGGATCCCCCCGGGCCGCGGGGCGCTGCCGCATCGCCCGCGGCGGCCCCGGCAGCCGGCGGGGCGGGGGCACAGCGGGCGGCGGCGGCGGACGGGGGAGGATGGCGGCGGATGCGGCGCGGGGCCCGGCGGGGAACATGGCGGCGGGATGGAGCGGGCGCTTCCCCGGGGCTGCGCGCAGAGGTGCGGAGCGGCGCTGGGAGCTGGGATTTGCGGGCTTTTCCCTTTGCTTCCTAGTGGGAAGGGTTTGTGGTCAGTTGCTGCCCCGCTCTGCGGGCCGGGAGGGCACGGGGCGCTGCCTGTCCTGGGGAACGAGGGAGGTTTGGGCTGTCAGGAGTCCCAGCAGCAGCTTCCAGCGGGCTGGGAAAGGGAGGTGACCCCGTTAATGATTTCCCTTAAATTACTCCCGAATTGCAGTAGAGAGCTGTGATCGCAGCGTGAACAGTGGCTGTGTCCAGCCGTGGGTCAGGCAGTGGTTGGTGTAGTCTCTTGCTAGCAGTGGATTATTCCTGAGAAATTCTGGGAAGGGGTTTCCATTTTTCCCCGCTGCTGCAGCCTGAGGTTGGCTGAGTTGGGCAGAGCACGGTACTGATAAAGTCGAGGTTGTGGGTTCAGTCCCTGGGCTGTTCATGTATATGTTGGACTGGGTGCTCCGTTTGGGTCCCTTGCAACTGCGAGTATTCTGTGATTTCTCTCAGAGGAAGAGGAATTTGCCAGGACAAGCTGTCAGGCTGCAGGAGGAATTTGGGTGAATTGCACTCAAGTTCGGAATGTGACAGGGCCTTGACTTTGACCGTTTGTCTTTTAGTTTGTCGCTGATGGCATCTTCAAAGCTGAGCTGAACGAGTTCCTGACTCGAGAACTGGCTGAGGATGGATACTCTGGAGTTGAAGTCCGGGTCACTCCGACCAGGACTGAGATCATCATCCTTGCCACCAGGTAGCTCAGCCTTTCTGAGCTGAGATGCTCTGAAGGCTCTTTGGCATGGCTCCAGTCTCACTCCTGGGCACATTTTTCTCAGATGTCCTGTACTTATTTTCCTGCAGAACTCAGAATGTCCTAGGAGAGAAGGGACGCCGGATCCGGGAGCTGACGGCTGTGGTGCAGAAGAGGTTTGGATTCCCCGAGGGAAGCGTGGAGGTAAAACCCCCTCTGGAACTGGGTGATGCAGTTGGGTTTGTGGAGGCAGCATGGCGTCAGCTGAAAGGTTGTATCAGGATAACTTGGGCTATGTGTCACTTGGTCTCAGAAATGGTCCTGCGCAGAAACACAAAATGAATTACAAAGAAACTCTTCCGTTGCAGAAGGAAGTTCGAGAAGCAGAACGTAAAGTGACACAGCAGTTATTTTTGATCCTTAATATTAGGGGTGTTTTCCCAGGGGAGGGTTGGTCTAGATGTCCTTTGAAGGGTCCATGCAAACCGAAGAATGCTGTATTTCTATTCCATGAAATCTGTTCCTGTTACTAGTTCCTTGCTCAAAAACAAATCGGGGGGGGGGGGGGGGGGGTGGAATGTGTGTGCTGGGCTGGTGCTCATTTATTCCAGCTTGGCTGGTGCTGCTGGATCCCATTATACAGGGAAGAGAATGTAAGATAAAGCTGCTGCCTGTAAATGTCAAAGGATTAACTGGATTGAATGTGGGGTTAGAATGAAGCTCATACGTTCTGTTCAAGTAAAAGTTAAATTTACTGTGCGGGTGGTGAGGAACTGCCACAGGGTTCCCAAAGAAGCTGTGGTTGCCCCCGGATCCCTGGAATTGTTCGAGGCCAGGTTGAAACGACCCAGTCTAGTGCAAGGTGTCCCTGCCCATGGCAGGCATGGAACTGGATGATCCTTCCAAGCCAAAGCATGCTGTGATTGTGTGATTGCCTTGGAAAAGAGCTGTGTTGTGAGTGTGCCTCTCTCCTTTGCAGCTCTACGCCGAGAAGGTGGCCACAAGGGGTCTGTGTGCCATCGCCCAGGCCGAGTCCCTGCGCTACAAGCTCCTGGGAGGGCTGGCTGTGCGCAGGTGAGCACAGCAGCCTGCCTGTGGGGGAAGTGTGGACTTCCATTGCCATTCCCGAAGAACAGCTCCTGTGCAGTTCCAAGGTTTAACTTGGTTGCTGGCTGCCTGTGTGGCATAAAGCTGTGTGCGTTCCTTTGGGAATAAATGTGTGGAGGAGTGAAGCAAACAGCATTTTAGGCCTTGTGGCTGTGCTGTGGCTCAGGTGTCAGTGGCCTTGCTCTCACATCCCCTCGGTGATGAGACGATGACGAGTCAGAAGCGGGTGGCTCTGGTGGTGGTGCCTCTGCAGCGTCACGTTCTGTGGTGCTGTGTGAGCCCCTTCAGCAGCAGCCTCCTGTCACCGGTGAATGATCTAGAGGCATTTGTCTGAGAAGGGATGGGAGCTGCACTCCTGACACATGAAACTAAGATTGGAATTGTGGTAAAAATACCTCCAGGGAGCCCTGTGGGTCTGGCAGAGTGGGCTCATGGCTTGGCTGTCCTCTTCCTGCAGAGCCTGCTACGGTGTCCTCCGCTTCATCATGGAGAGCGGGGCCAAGGGCTGTGAGGTTGTCGTGTCTGGCAAACTCCGAGGTCAGCGGGCCAAATCCATGAAGTTTGTGGATGGCTTGATGATCCACAGTGGGGACCCAGTGAATTACTACGTGGACACAGCCGTCCGTCACGTCCTACTCCGGCAGGGTGAGTGCCTGGCAATGCACATCCCTTTGCTGCTTTGTTGCCTTCCTTCTCCAGAACTTCAGAGACAAAAAATCTCAGCTCCTGGCATCCTGTTCTGGCAGGGTGGAGGTTTCCCACTGAAACTCGTGTAGTTTTAATGCATCTCTGATCTCACAGAGTAGTTCAGTTGTGCTGCTGTGGATGATTCAGACTCTGAAAATCCTGATTTCTTGGACTTTTGAGCTCTCACTGTGGGATTTGAACATTACATCTAAAGTAGAAGTCATTTGGGAATGGAAAGCCAAGGGGCCTTCAGCAGCCAGTGTGGTCATACCACATCACCCACTTACCTGTCGATGGGGTTTGAATGTTTCTGATTGGGAATGTGGCTGTAGATTTTCCAGACACTCTCTCACTTGTGTCCTGGGGCCTCTGAGGCTGCTAGTGACTTCCAGCTGAAGTCTGTCTGTTGCCTGGGTTTAGGAGCCCTTGGCAATTGGAATTCAGGTTTTCCTGGCTCCTCAGGATGCTGAGAGAGAACAGAGGTGCTCCAAGTGTCAGACAGTCTTCCCAGCTAAACCTGCTTGCATCTTTTCTCCCTCCTGGTAAAACACAAACGACTTGTGTGTCTTAACTGGCTTTGGGTTAATTAGTTGCAGAACTCCTGGTGTAGGGATACCAGCGCAGCCAGAGCTGTTCTTCATCTTCCCTTCAGTGATGATACGATGACGAGTCAGAAGGGACATCCTCGTGTCATTGCAGCCTGCTCTGTGCCACGTTCTGTGGTGCTGTGCCAGGGCTGCCTTGGCCAGGATGTCCTGTTCATTGGATGATTTAGAGGCATTTGTCTGAGAAGGGATGTGAGGAAAAAAAAAAGGGGGGGGGAGGAATTTCCTAGAAAAATGAACTGAGGAAGAGGACAGAGTTTAAAACCATGTTTAGAATGAGATGGGAGTAGAACTGCAGTCAGCCAAGGCAGTGAGTTGAATAACTTTGGATATGCAACTTTTAAGTTGCCTGAATTTACAACACTGATATAAAGTTGCAGTAATTAGAATAATCTTAACTGTGTTACAGTGTTGTCAGCAGATGTTTAGTGTGCAGAGAGATATTTTTTAACCTTGGTGGTTATTCCAGTGAACCTGTGCTTAATCTCTTTTGTGTCTCCCTTGTCTTGTCACTCTCTGCAGGAGTACTGGGAATCAAAGTAAAGATTATGTTGCCTTGGGACCCCAGTGGAAAGATTGGCCCGAAGAAGCCTCTGCCAGACCACGTCAGCATTGTGGAACCCAAAGAAGAGATTTTGCCCACCACCCCCATTTCAGAGCAGAAAGGTGGCAAACCAGAACAGCCAGCCATGCCTCAGCCAGTGCCCACTGCCTGAGGGGTAAGTGCCTGGGAGCAGTGGGAGGCAGATGTGCTGAGGATCCATATGGAAAAGGTTTCCGGCCACCAAAAACACTGCCAAGCTGGGATTTTGGGAAGACAGGCTGCTGTGTTGTGCCCAGCCCAGTGACCAGGGTTGGGTTTGAGCATTGCTCTGGGTGAAGGGGACAGGGCTCAAGGCATGTGGCAAAGCAGCTCAGAACACTCACCTGGAGATGATTGATCTGTGCCTTGCTCTGTGTTGTGTTCTACAGCATGGATTTGGAGACCTTGGATTATTACACTTGGAGTGACTGGGGTTGGGTGCCTTGGATGTGTTGGTGTTGTACCAGCTGCTACCAGTGTGCAGCTGGCAGCACAGGGAATATATTCCTCATGTATTCATCCTGTCCTGCCCCAGGATCCAGTTTTGGATAGCCTTAGAAACCATGTAAGAACAATTTGTAGGCTGCTTTTGTAAGGAAATAATGAGAGTTTGAAGTCTTACAGAGGAATCTGGCGAGATCTGCCATAGTGGGGGAAAAGGGGGATCATTGGACAAAAAGAAGGAAATGAGAAATGCAGTTTAATTGGAAAGCTTGGTTTGTTCTTTGTTTGGGATAGGATGATGGTTATGGAAAAGAGTTTGCCCCCCAGCTCACTGAGTGTTTTGTTTCTCGTTGTAGGGTTTGTAACTTCTTCAACCAGAAGCTTGTCTGTCCTGAAAACATCTCTTAATAAAATCACAAAAGACAGTGTTTGTGCAGGTGCTGCTTCTTTTTTTTTTTCCTTTTTTTTTTTTCTTTTCCCAAGATGTACTCCCACTTTTGGTGTGGAAGGAATAGTGAACTTCACCAGATCCTGATCCAAACAATGTGGGAATAAAGCACTATTATCAGTGACAGATACAGCTAGAGCTGTTTAGAGAGTCATGAGTAACACGCACTCCATGGAGCACTGATGGCTGTTCTACATGCCAGTCCCTTTTCCAATGCTTCCAGAATGAGGAGCTTTTTTTGGCAGTGTCCAAGTCATTGCAGCTTCTGTTAGGGTCAGGTAACTTGTGGGTGTGGATTTGTGGGGTGAGAGCAAAAGTGGTGCTCAGTATTTCAAACCTTCTGTCCTAAACTGTGAGGTGGGACTATCTGGTGGAAGTTTGGGGCAGGAATGGGAAGAGACAGGCACATCATAGGAAATAAAATCTATGTACACGATCAAGGAGTTTAGATTTTGAAGAATTCAAATCCTGTTTGTTGCATGCAAGTTTTGTTTAGGAATAGCTTTCACATCCACATTTCTTGTTTATAGGAGGTTGCTCTGCAGGAACTAGGCTGGCAACTTAGGAGCTGCAGTTTTGATCTGGTCTGTCTAGGGAGCCTTGGCCTTATTGATCCCAGCTTCTCTGGCACACCTGGGAATCTGGTTAAGTTTCAGAAACATGATGTGCCTACTTAAGGAGTCAGTGAGTGATTTCACGTTTCTGTGCACACCATTTAATGACAAGATTTAAAACAGTTAATATAAAAAATGTTTATATGGACTTAAATTTAGAAATAATCAGGAAGTATAAAATAAGACAAAGCAGCTCTGTTAGATCACAGGAGCAGGAAATGTGTGAAAGTGGGAACATCTGAAGCAATACAAGTCACACCCAGTTTTGCATATTGTCTCTTAATTCTTAAATGTTCCTATGTGGTAGATGGTGATGGCTAGAAATCTCTCCTGCTGCCTCCCAGTGAGGGCTGGATTTCCTGGAGATTGTTCCACTTCTTCGTGGTTAAAAGCTCTCCAAACCCTGTCCATTATCACCCTGTTAATCTCACAGTGCTGATCACTGGTAGAGTCAAGAGACGTGCAAGTAATGGAGAAGAGAAGGCTCCAGAGACAGCTCAGAGCCCTTCCCAGGCAATTTTTCTCTGCGGCAAAATGACTGCACACAAAGCAGAGGCTGGAGGTATGGAACAGCATCCGAATGGCCACGGCACCTTTGTTCCCAGTGGCTCCTCCCATGCCAGTCTTGACAGTATCGACAGCAACGTCCCTGAAATAACGAAACAACTGTTAAACCTTCCGGGAACCTGGCACAGATGGCTCTGGGAGGGACACACTGTTCTCCCAGCCACAGGGCAGTTTTAAAAAGTTCCAGCAGCCACTGAGCAGTAACAAGATAAAACCTCAGCTTTCCAAGCTCTCTGGGCCATCAATGAGGCATTTAAAAGCTCAGCTGTAAGAACTTCCCTCAACTACTTCACCAGAAGGTGGAGCAGCTCTTGCAGAGCCCCACGTGGCTCTGAGGATGTTTGGGTGTTAACTTGCAGCACAAGGCAACGGAAGGTGACCCAGGCTGGAGCTCGCTGGACTCACTGACCTGATAAAGGGAGCGTGCTGGGGCCTGATGAACACGAAGAGGCACACGCCCACCAGCTGCTCTGAAGCCAGCAGCACGTACTTGTAATCTCTGGAGATGGTCTTCTGCAGCTCAGCAGCCCAGAGCTTCTGATTCGTGGTGCTGGAGGTGAGATTCAAAACACCAGGTTGGAAATAAACCAAACTGAGCAGGTTTCTAGCTGGCAACTGAGCTGACAAAGCTACGCCCAAGAACCTCCAGTAAACCTTGAGGCTACAAACCAAAGCCAGCTTGGGAATGGTGCTCAAGTGCCTCCCAGCAGACACAGGCTCTAGACTGTCATGACATCCTTGTTTCAAAATCAGCCTCTACAGATGCTGCCTCACTTTTCCCTGCACCACGGACAACTCTAGGAGCCACGGCTATCTTTGCTGCATTTATGAGCCTAGACTAGAGGAGCAAAACCTAAGAACTGTTATAGAGAGTTACTTCCTGGCCTAGGGCTCAGTCAGTATTGGAAAACAGCTGTCCACAGTCTCAGATCAAGACGAAATAGCCTTAGAGACCTAACAGACTGTGGTTTTCAGAGCCAGCAGCAGGTAGGAATGAAAAATACAAGGCCTGGGAATGGCATTAGCTACACCTAGGGTGAAACTAGGGGATGCCAAGCTGACACTTGGTATCCAAAAGACAAAATCTGCACAAAGGCTACAGCATTATAGGCTTTAGGCACTCTTCCCGATGAGTTCAACCTTCCCTAACACCAGGAAACAAGAAAAGCAAGCAGAGAAAACAAAGGAAAATGGGAATAGGACTACACACACATTTATCACTGTTATCACCCACCACTAGGAAAAATGTATTTCCATAACCCAGTCTGCTAGGAGTAAAAAATCCCAACTGCACAGTAATATATCCCTGCAGCACATGGAACGGCAGTGAAAACAGTATGGAAGGAAGCCTTCCTTTATACAGATCACAGCCTGTAACATAACAGCATACCAACAACACGTGATTTTGGAAAGATTTCACAGGATTTGCTGTTCCCAGCAACACAAGATGCAGTAACTGAAGAACACAGTGAAGAAGCACTTGAGAAACCAAAATTTTAAATACCATATGACTTGAAAAAGGTGATTACCAGCCAAACTGGTACCGTGTGGATTGGATCTCCCACCTGGCATTCACGATGTTTCCTGCATTTAACTCCACCATTTCTTCAAATCCAAGGGCAAGTATGTCCACAGATTTGTTTTAGCAATCTTGAGGTAAATAGGGAAGAAGTTATTTCCAGTTTCTAATTAACTTAAAAATCAAGACTATATATATATTCATTTTAAGATAGAAATTCATTACTTGGAAAGAAATTTTTCCCTGGGAGGGTGGGGAGGGCCTGGCACAGGTTGCCCTGAAAAGCTGTGGCTGTCCCTGGATCCCTGGAAGTGTCCAAAGCCAGACTGTGGCTTGGAGCAGTCTGGGACAGTGGAAGGTGTCCCTGCCCGTGGCAGGGGATGGAAATGGATCTTAATGGTCACTTCCTATAGTGAAGTGACACAATTCTATAATTTGTATTATTTTCTGGAAGTGTAAAAGTTGCTGATGCACTACAAGTACTAAAACAGAGTAGATATGCTATTTCATCATATCATCATATCAGAGTATGTCTATCTAAGCCACAAATCTGAATTATTTTTAGGTCAGTTGAATTCCTGAAGAGTTGCTTTAGTGAGGACAGTAGGCTGGGAATCAAAATACTTTAACTCATTTCTCTGTCCCATCTTTCCCTGTGCAATGTTTTCATCTGCCAGATGAAGAGAGGAATAACCCAAATGTAAAGGACATTGTGAGAAACACAGAAAAATAAAAGGCGATGCAATGGTCAGGTACTTTACGTAAGTTACATTAATTTACCTATTTTGAATGTTCTCATGGTTATCAGACTCCAAAAGAACAATATTAGATTGAATATTTCCCTTCACTTGCTACTGTCTTGTAAAGTAAGTCAGCTACTGGGAACGCACCGTTATATGAGGGATATTTGACCTCTGAAATGGGTCCTGTTTGGTGTAAAATACCTTTTTTTTTTTTTTTTTACTGATTTGTGTTTTTTCTGCCCTTGGAGGTGTCTGAGAAGGGGAGGGTGTTCTGGGTTCCAGCAGTACTCCCAGGGCTGCTGCTTTGGGATGTAATATGGAACACAGCAATCTTCCTGCTCTGCAAAAGCAGGAGGGAGTGAGACAGCAAGTGGCAAAGCTGGGCTTTGCTCCTTAAATCCCAGAACAGCTGGGTTTAAGTTGCATCAGCCAGAGGAGGGAATGAACCCTGGTGCCAGGGGGCTTCCTGGGGGCACTGGGCTGGTGTTAGCATCTTCTCTCTTATCTTTTGCATAACGTGATTGTCCCTTGATGAGAGAAGGCAGAAAATGAGGCAGGAGGGGGAGCTCATTTTATTTCTGTGAACTCCAGCCTTGGGGCAGCTGCAGAGCACTTTGGTTTCAAAAAATGCTGCCCAAGAGAACTTGAACCTCTCTTGGGCACACTGGGATCCCTCTGTGCCGCTCCTCCTCTGATCCTTCACCTGCGAGGTGCGGGCTCAGAAACCCCTGCCCCTGCTGGATGGGTTTTTACACGTACAAATTAATTTTCTTAGGGAAGCTATCTGGTGTAATGAGGATCTATGGAAAACAGGTGGTCGGTACACTAGCTGATTGTAGGTCTTGGGCTTTTATTCTTCTTTTCTTTAACCTGTTCTTAAGAGGCCCCTTGAACTGGAAAATTGAATGGGGTGGGGGGGGAGTTGCTTTTCATTTTTTTAAGCATTGCTGTGGATTTTTAGTATGTCAAGTGACATCACCAAAATAAATTGCAATAACTCAATTTCAGGACTCTGCATTTAATTCTTTTAATGTGTTTGTGTGGGTGCAGGAAATGCCAAATCCCAAAGCAATTCTGTGTCTGTAACAGTAAGTGCAACACCTTTAAAGCCAAGTGCTCATTGTGGGGTTTTCACGTATGCTTTTATGGCCAAAAGGCTTTTCTTGTGCCCCAAAAGCCACAAGGACCCTGCCAGAAGCAGGTCTTCATTGCGTATCTGGGATTTCATTTTGCTCTAGGATTCTTCCCTCCGGTCTTCTCTCGGGATTTTGTGCCACAGGGACTCTGACCCCAGAGCCGTACAGGGTATGTGTTTCCTTGATAAATGGGAACGAGATTGGCCAAGTCTGTCAGGAAAGCAAAACCATGCCCGAGGTTTGTTTGGCCAACGATGGACCGTGAAGACGCAGGTACCAGCACTGGGTGTGAGCGCAGATACTTTTGGGTGGTGTGGTGCCTGTGGCCCCTCAGAAGTCAGGGCGAGGCTGAAGGAAGGAGGGGAGCTCCCACAGCTGCAGGGCAGGGCACTGTTCAACTGCTTGGTGCTTTCCTTTCTCTCCCTCACTTAATATTCTGAATATTAAGAATATTAGGATGAAGCTGCACTATGCTGTGTCCTTTGTGGGTTGTTGACTGGTTGTTGCTTTTTCTGGCTTTTTCATGTATTTCCAGGCGGTGCAGTGAGGAGCAAGTTGGTGGCTTTCATGATTTCTGAGTGACCTCTCCCAGAAACGGGCATCTGCGTGTGCACGTGCTTCCTGGCAAATCCAGATGTGACGTGGAAATCCTAAGGGAGGAGTTCCAGCCTTGACCACGCGTGACACAGGCTTGTGAAAATGGAAATGGCCTTGGCAGAAGAGCAGCTGTGAGGTGAAGCAGGACCGCAATACAGGCAAGCAGAAGAACCAGGTGAGGTGTTACTTGTTGGTCCTGCGTGCACCTCGTGCCTCTGCCTGCTGCCAACACTTGGTGCTGCAGCTCCACAGAGCCCATTTCAGTGTTTGTTGGGTTTGATTTTTGCGGTCAGTTCCCGTAAACAACTCCCCTGCTTTACCGGACCCATCCCTGGGGTGTGGTCCCGGACTCACCCTTAGCCTGGAGGAATTCTCTGCTCCCCTGGAGAGGGGCTGAAGGCCGGGCTTATGAGCAGAGGGAAAACAACCAAACCGTGGGCACTGTGTCCTGGATGCACGCAGCACCACGTGTTTCCCAAGTTCCCAGCACTGATGAATGTAGACAAGAAAATTCCTGTTCCTTCACTTGTGCAGCGCTCCCCCCTGCTTCCCCTGCCCTTATCCCTGGTGTGCCAAGGTCCTGCATCTCCCTGGCTCTCCAGCTGCAGCCCACCCTGTCCTGCCTGTGGCTGAGAAAGTATGGGCTGAGATTTTTTTTTTTAGCAGCAATCCATTCATTTAAAGAGCACAAAGAGCATACAGTGCAGAAGTGTCTTTAGGAAAGACATCCAAATAAGGGACTCTGCTTTTCCTGTGGTTCTCCTTCTGTTTTCACCTGGGCTGGAAGGATGGGCATGGCCTGTATTTATCATATGAAAGTGATGTTACTAAACTTGTTCAGAAGTTCTGGTTATTATTGCTATTATTACTTATTTTCTGACTGAAAACATTCTCATTTTGCCTTTCCCACGTTTTTTTCCAGGTGCTGCCCAGGGGGGACATCTGTGGCCTGAGACAGCAATTGCCAGGGAGGAAGGGGAGCCTTTGCACAGCTCACCTGCAGTGCTCAGGTGGTTGGGACAGGATTGGTGTGGCCTGAGAAGGCCTGAACAGCTGTGTCTGTGTTCTGGAGTGCCTTGAAACCTTTCTCTGTCAGGTTTTGAAGGGGTTTCTCTCTGGGATTTCTTGTGATGCAGCACCCCGGGTGTCCCTTTGTGCCAAGTCCAGTGGTAAAGGAGTGAAGAACTGGCGAGTGGGGTCTGGGATGAAAATGGTTCTGTTAAAATTAAGCAAAGAATGTTATAGGAAAAAATAATCATCTTTTTAATGTCTGAAATAGTTAAGACTAAAAATGCTGGGGGAAAGGCATTTTTATATTTGAAGCAGTGTCACCTGTCATAGATAAAACCCCATAGTGCACAATCAGAGCAGAATTGTGGAAACTGGGATCTTTTCACTTCCGCAATGGACTTCATTTTCTTTTCCTCCTCTCTTTCAGGACCGGAGAAATCATTGCACTCCTCCCATCTTTGCCAAAAGCTGTGGTGTTTGAGGAGCCAGAGCCAAGAGGCTTCAGCACCAGGGGTCTGCACTGGAGGGCTCCCGGTCCTGACCGCGCAGGGTTCCCCTTTTCTTCCCCGCTGGGATGAAGTGTCTATGGAATCTGGGATCTGGGTGAAACTGCGGCTCTGCTGGTATCCAGGGACGTGAGGTTCCGGGGGACTGCGTTTCCCTGTGGCTTTCCAGGTCAGCAACAACCGGAGGAAATGGGGTGCCAGAGCCGTGCCCCATCAGGCCGTGTTTGCCTCTGAGGAACAGAGAGTCCGGGCTGAGGTGAGATTGCCAGGAGTGCTTGGATGGATGAGCCGTGCGGGGAACGGGGAGCTCGGAATCGCAGCTGCTGCTGGATCCATGGCCTTAGGTCTGCTCCTTAGGTCTGTGTCTGTGCCAAGTGGGATTTGTGCTGGGGAGAGAGGTGCTGTGGGGAGCCAAAGGTGGAGTAAATCCTCTGTGGGGATGGGCAGCGAAGGACTGAGTAGCAGGGAAGGAGGAGAGTATTTATAAACTATATCACTGTTCTCCCAGAACTGGGGTGGAGCAGCAGTGAGGGGGGGGGGGGGGGGGGGGTTGGGTTTGGCCTGGATCTGTTATTCTTTGTGCCATTTCTAAGTGCTGTTGTATGATTTAGCATCCAATATCTTTCTAACAAAAGCTGACAGAAATTTAGGTTAAGCATTAGAACTTGGGTCCATTCACTGCAAAATCTTGTTGAGGCTGGAGGACTGGGGTGATGGCTGTTCCCAGGAAAGGTTACTTATTAATTCTGTCAGTGACTGTCAGACCTGAATGGCTGTGAGTTTGTGCTCTTCTCTCTGGGGAACTGGAAATAATTTCAGGCTAATTAGAAATTTCAGAAAAATTCAGCTAAAAACCTCACTTCTGCCACCCTTAAGTTTTCCAGGTTTTTCCCAGATAGGAGCTGCACAGAAGTCAGGCAGGGGAAATAACATCAGGGAACAGCTGTGAATTCAAAGGGAGGAACAAAACATGTACCAGGAAAGGGGAAAGGTTTCCAAAAATATTTCTGTGGTCTAATTAATAATAATTTCTCATTGCCCAGTGAGAAGAACTTGAACTCCCAGCCATTAAGTCTTGACAGTCCCCTGCAGTGAGAGCTCAGCACGCATCCACAGAGACAAGTCCAGCATCTGAAAGAAAAAAAAAACAGAAGAAAAAAGTGATTTCTTTTGCTTGCAAGTCATTTCCAGTTCTGAAAGCCCAACCAACATTTGCTTTTGATTGTGGTTGGGTGAACCATGAGCAGCGGGCACGGGTCATGCCATGGATTTAGCTGCAAACCCCGGGGTCATTTAGAGGGGACACAAGAATCATCTGTGTACGAAAATGTGAGGGGGTATCAAGGGGATTGAAGAGGTATTTTTCATGGGATTGTTGAGGTAGTTGAAGGGACCCCAGCAGAGGATTTCTCTGCAAAATCCAAGACCCCTGGGGAGCGCAGCCAGGGCTCTCCAGGGCTAGCAGGCAGGGCTGAGCCCTCGGGACTCTGCGTCCTCCTTCCCTGGCAGCAGCCGGCGAGGAAGGGAGGAGAGGCTCCGTGTGGGATGAGGCCCACGGGAGAGAGCGAGCAGAGGAGCGGCCTGGGGCTGGAGAGGGGCAGGAGAAAGGCAAAGGGACCTCGCTGGGGTCACAGAATGGACACTTGGATGAGCAGCGCAGGTGAGGAGTGGATCAGAGTTCACCTGCATGGGAAGAGGGAGGGGATCTTTTGGAGGGAAAAGCTGAGGTGATGAGTTCACTGACATTGGCAAAAGTTGTGTTTGCGCAAAGTGGGACCAGAGGTGAAGGACAGTCCAAAGTCAATCCTACCTGATCTCTGAATTTCAGGATAAAATATACAAGCTGTTAACCGAGGGATTAAAAAATACGTAGGAATGAAACCAAGAGCATTAATGAGCTTCCTGAGAATACATTACTTTGTTGTCATAGAATTCGTAACAGACTTCAGAGCTTTTGACAGTAACAACAATGGAGTTCTTTATGTGGATTAGTCAATGTGTGGAATTTGGGGTTTATCTGGATTTTGAAGCCCTCATGCTGGCCCTGACACTGCTCAGGAGGTGGTAGGAAAAGCAGGGTCAGAGCTCCTGACAGGCACAGGCTGTTTTCCCCCAGAGTGGATTGAGGAAGAATTGTTTGAGACTTCGATTGCCCCTCTGGGTGATCACAGCCCAGTTGCTGTGATTTCTATAATTCCATACATTTGACTCCCAAAGCTTCCCAGCCCAGGGGCTTGAGCTGACAGGGGAGCACAAAGATTGTTCTCTGTATGGTGCCCACATTTGGGGCTCACTGTCAGCTTTGCTAGCTCCCATCAGTTGTCCCATAGCCCCAAATGCCCTGCTCAATTCCCACTGCCATAACCTCCCAGTGCCTCATGGAGTGTGGCTATGCCCAGGCAGAGCTGCTGCTTGAACGCCAGCTGTGCCAAGAAACCAGCAGAGCTTCCAAGGAAGCTCAGCAGCATCGGGACAGAGACAGGTGTGTATGCCAAAGAATGTCCTGTTTGAAACCCTCATCCCCACCCATGTCCCTTGGGGTCACTTGACAGGGTTGCCTGGAATTCAACTGATTTGAACCCCCTTGAGCTCAGGCTCCAGGTGAGATTTTCAAGCAGGAGAAGGCAGAGGCCAGAAGCATTCGCAGCCCATGCCGAGGCAGCCCCTGTGCCCACGGGAGAACATCTCTCCCTGCAGAGTCTCAGTTCCTTTCAGAGCCTCACCAGTAGCCTCTGCAAGTTTTTTTTCCCTCAGGAAAGGCTGCACATCCCTGCCTGCAGCACACCTCCAGTGGGAGCCACCTGTGAGAAAGCTTTCCATAACTTCTGCACTCCCAGCTGGCTCCCTGAACAACTCCCACCTTCATTAAAAAAAAAAAAAAAAAAACTTCATCCCAGCCAAACCTTTGATTTTAAGGCATCTCTGGAGAGTAGTGCTTGGGATCTGATATCTGAGGGCAGATTGCCTTGGCTTTAATGCTGCTGCTGCTGCATGGATGATGGCCTCAGGCTGGAAGGGAAGGGATTGGGGGTGGCCGGGACAGACCCGGCAGCTGCGTGGGAGCTCTGGGAGGTGGGAACGGGGAATTGCTGTCCGAGCCCCTCTGCAAGCGGCCCGTGCTGCCATCAGCAGGAAATGCCAGCTGTTCCCGGCGGTGCTTTTGGGCTGTCAGTGGTCTCTGTCCGGGCTGAAGCATCTCCAGGTACCTGTTCAGGGCAGCTCCCGGCCCAGGATCCGCAGGCAGCCCTCGAGCCGCGTCCGTGCCGGCGCTGGCCGGGCGCCCCGGCGCCCTTCCCCAGGGTGTGTGCTCGGCACAGGCAGGACACTGCAGGCACAGCCCAAGGACGAGAGGTGCCGGTTCCCTTTCAGGTCCCTCCTGGCCTCCTCCTGCCCCGAGTTCCCTGACAGCTGGGACACACAGAAACACCAAGGAACGTTGCTGGCAGCGAGCAGGAGACACCGAGGCCTCTGTACAGCTCTGGGCCAGAAAAGCAGCCCCAGCTTCAGCAGCAGCCATCGTTTTGGCCTGGCAATACTCACCTGGAGGAACTGTTCTATTTACTTGAGAGTCAGATTTTAGGATCCCTCTCAACTCCAGTATATCCTCAATATATCCTGCGATCTGGAAGTAAAGAGGAAAATTCTCAGCTGAATTTTAATAAAGGAAGTTTTACCATTATAGAGCTTTTTTTTTTTTTTTTTTGAGTTGCAAAGCAAGGGGGAGCATCTCACCTGGCAGGTGTTGGAGAAGCAGCCCGAGTGGAACCGGGCCGGGCCCCCGCCGAGCAGCTCCTCCCACCCACGGTGATCCAGCCCCTCTCGTTCCACAGGGGTGCGGCCGGTGGGAGCCCCACGGCTGGGCGGACACGGGGAAGGGGGATCCAGGAGCTGCTCTCCTCCGGGGGCTCCGCACACCTGCGGGATGAGGACACCGGGAGCGGCGGGACTCGGGGTTGCCGGGATGGCACGGCGTTCCCCGTGCCCCGGCCGGTTCCAGCCGCGCTCCGAAGTCTGCACCAGGAGATTCCGCCGCCGTTCTCCCGGGCACGGTTACCGGCAGAGCCCCGGCTCCCTGCGGCCGCAGCGGGATCACGGCCCGAGTCCCACGGCCGCTGCGGCCGGAGCAGGAGCGGCAGCGCCGGGCTCGGCCCCGGCGCCCGTCCCGGGGCGGCTCCTGCTGCCCGCGGCGATCCCGATGCCGATGCCGGTCCTGCGATCCGCACCCGGCCAGCCCAGGGAGAGGCGGCACCGCTCGGAACCCCCAGCGGACCCCGACAAGACCCAGAGCCGAGCCCTGGCCCCCCCCCAGCCCGAGCACGTCGGGCTCCGCGCAGCGCCGGGAGCGGCCCCGGGGTTGGGATCGGCGCAGCGCTCCGAGTGATGATCCCACCGCATCCCGAGAGGAACATCCGCGTACGGAGCGGGGCGGGAGCGGCTCGGCCGCAATTGAAGGGCGCGGGCGGGGCGGGGCCCCGGGGGGGCGGCACCTGCCCAGGTGTGCGGGGCCCCAGAGCGCCTGCGCGGGGCGGGGCTGAGGGGATTTAAACCGCGGGGAGAGCCCGGCGGAGCCATTTGCTCCTCGGCGCTCGGGAGGGGAGGTGCTGCCCGAGCCGGGCTCTACAGCTCTTTTTCAGTGTATTTCTTTTCTTTATTATTTCTTTTTCTCTGTATCTCTTCTTTATTTCCCCCCCCCCCCCACCTCCCCTCCCCTACCCCCCTCCTCCCTCCCCCCCCCTACCCCCCCCCTCCCTCTCCCCCCTAGCCCTCCCCTCCCTCCCCCCCGGCCCGGCTCCCCCCATCCCGGTACCCCTCATGCCCCTACTCACCCTACCCTACCCTACCTTACCCTACCCCTAACTTCTCCCGCTCTTCCTTCCACCCTTGCTTCCCCTCAATCCTGGCTCCCGCTGCTCTCTCTCCCTTTCCCCTTCCCCCCCGTCTACCGCTGCCCCATTCTTTCCCCCTTCCTTCAATCCTCCGCCTCCTTCGTCCACTCTCCCTTTCCCCCCCACTCCATCTTCCCCTCTCCCTGCTGCCCTGCACACCCCGACACCCCCACCTGCCCTCTCCCTTTGGCTCACCCACCCCGACCAGCCCCTCTGCCCCCCTATTCCTACCCTCCATCCCCCCTTTCCCTCTGTCTTTCCCCCCGCAGCCGCGGGGTTCGGGGTGCCGGATAATAAAGCCCGGAGGGCCGGAGCCGGCGCCCCTCCCTTGAGTCCCCCCAAAGGGCCGGAGCCGCAGAGAGCGGCTCCCCCCAGCAGATTCCAACACTGCCCTACACTGCCGGGGTTCCGGCTTTCCCTACATCACACTGGGGGGGGTGGGGGTGCGGGGTGGGGGTCGGGGTGGGCCCCCTCCTCAGGAGGGGGTGCTGGGGTGGGTGGGGAGGGGGGGTTAGGGATGGACCCCCTCGATAGGAGGGGGTCCTGGGGGGAGGGCGGGTTAGGGTGGGGGGCGGGGGGTGGGAGGGGTCCCCTCCGGAGGAGGGGCCCCTGGGGAGGGGCGGGGGGCGGGCCCCCTCCGGAGGGGGGGGGGTCCGGGGTAGGAGGGGCTGGGGGTTCATTCCCCGGCCCCTCCCACCCGGGCCCCTCCCCTCCGGACGGGATCCGCCCCCCGGGCCCTCCCCAGGACCCCCTCCTCCGGACGGGATCCCGAGGGGGTGGGGTGGGGGGGGTGGGGGAAGCAGAGGGGGTCACGTCACTCTGAACCGTAATTACACATTGATTGCAAATGACAGCACTCTCCCCCCTTCCTAACCCCCCCCAACCCACCCGCCCCTCCCTCCCCCCGGGGGTCCCGTCCGGAGGAGGGGGTCCTGGGGAGGGCCTGGGGGGCGGATCCCGTCCGGAGGGGAGGGGCCGGGGTGGGAGGGGTTGGGGGAGGTCGAACCCCCCCAAGCCCCTCCCACCCCGGACCCCCCCCTCCGGAGGGGGCCCGCCCCCCGCCCCTCCCCAGGGGCCCCTCCTCCGGAGGGGACCCCTCCCACCCCTGCCCCCCCCCCCTCCCTCCCCCCAGGACCCCCTCCTATCGAGGGGGTCCATCCCTAACCCCCCCTCCCCACCCACCCCAGCACCCCCTCCTGAGGAGGGGGCCCACCCCGACCCCCAGCCCGCACCCCCACCCCACCCCCCCCAGTGTGATGTAGGGAAAACCGGAACCCCGGCAGTGTAGGGCAGTGTTGGAATCTGCTGGGGGGAGCCGCTCTCTGCGGCTCCGGCCCTTTGGGGGGACTCAAGGGAGGGGCGCCGGCTCCGGCCCTCCGGGCTTTATTATCCGGCACCCCGAACCCCGCGGCTGCGGGGGGAAAGACAGAGGGAGAAGGGACAGAGGGAAAGGATAGAAGGGATGAGAAGGGACAGAAAGAATAGAAGGGACAGAGAGCAGGGATGAGAAGGGACAGAGAGAAAGGAGAGAAGGGATGAGAAGGGACAGAGAACAGGGATGAGAAGGGACAGAGAGAAGGACAGAAGGGATGAGAAGGGACAGAGAGAAAGGATAGAAGGGATGAGAAGGGACAGAGAGCAGGGATGAGAAGGGACAGAGAGCAGGGATGAGAAGGGACAGAGAGAAGGACAGAAGGGATGAGAAGGGACAGAGAGAAAGGATAGAAGGGATGAGAAGGGACAGAGAGAAAGGATAACAGGGATGAGAAGGGACAGAGAGCAGGGATGAGAAGGGACAGAGAGAAAGGATAACAGGGATGAGAAGGGACAGAGAGAAAGGATAGAAGGGACAAAGTAGGGATGAAAAGGGACAGAGAGAGAGGGTAGCAGGGACAGAGAGCAGGGATGAGAAGGGACAGAGAACAGGGATGAGAAGGGACAGAGAGAAAGGAGAGAAGGGATGAGAAGGGACAGAGAGAAAGGAGAGAAGGGATGAGAAGGGACAGAGAGAAAGGATAGAAGGGACAGAGAGCAGGGATGAGAAGGGACAGAGAGGGGGTCGGGGCGCGGAGGGAAGCGGGAGGGGAAGGGCAAGGCCGGATGGGGGGAGAGGGACAATGGACAAAGGAGGGGGAAGGAACAGAAGGGGTTATCTGGGCAGGGAAAAGACAGGAAGGATGGGGGGGGGGGTCTGGTTTGGGGGGAGAGGAGGGGAGGATTTTGGGGAGAAAGAACAGGAACACGAGGAGGAGAAAGGAGGGGGAGAGGGGGAAGAAGGAGGGGAGGCCGAAAGGGTCGGCTTTGGGGAGGAGCGGGGAAGGGGGGAAAGAAGGGGAACACGAGGAGGAAAAAGGAGGTGGAGAGGGTTCGCGAAGAAGGGAAGCCGAAGTCCGTTGTGTCCCTGTGCGCGGAGCTCCGACAGCAAACACCCGGGCGCGCCGCGTTCAGAGCGACAAAATGGTGGCCGAGGCGAGTTCCGGGAGTTAAATCACCTCGGCTCCGCCCGCACACCTGGAGCCACTCACAGGCTGAGCCGGGCCCGGGACCGCCCCCGAATCACCGCCCCGGGACCGCCCCCGAATCACCGCCCCCGCTCCCTCCGGGCCCCGCCTCACAGAGCCCCGGTTCCCCACTCTCCCGGGCTGGGGCGGGACCATCGCTCGCCGCCCGGCCCCTCTCCCCTGAGCCGGACCGGGGCTGCTGCCGGCGCCGGCTCCGGCCCTTGGGCTCCGGCTCCTGCCCGCGTGCGCGGGGGCTCCCGGGGCCGGAGGAGCGGGGCGGCATCGGGGCCGGGATGGGGACCGGGCTCGCCGCGGGCGGGAGGAGCCGCTCCGAGACGGGCGGTGGGGCCGAGCCCGGCGCTGCCGCTCCTGCTCTGCCTGCGGCCCCGCCGGGACTCGGGCCCGGGACACCCCGAGCCCCGCCGGTCCCGGCAGCGGCGCGGGGAATATTTTATCCAGCGTAGGCAGAGAATTCTGCTAGAGAAACCCCAAAAATAAAGGATGCTGGAGGGGGGACTGGAGAAGTGGGAGGGGCAGGCAGGGATTTTCTGCTTTAAAATTTAAAAACGCACAGGGAAAAATAAATCTTTGGAACAGCTCCTTTGCAAGCCTGGACTGGCGTCTGTGTGATCTGCTCTGATTCCAAATCTGCCGTAAGCTTTTCAACCCGTGAAACTCCAATGAATTGCCAGGTGCTGAGCACCACAGAAGATAATGTGAAAAACGCTGCCCGTCAGCTTCCGAGTGTGGGAAGCGCGGCAGTGCTGCCGCCTTGTGGACAGAGATCAGTAGTGCAGCCACCCACCGAGCAGGAGCCCTGGCAGTGCTGCCGCCTTGTGGACAAACAGCGGTACTTACGCCCGTCCAACTCGCGGGCGCCCGAGGCCCCGCTGAGACCACAGGCCGTGTCCGAACACTTGGGAAACGCAGCGCAAAAATCGCGCCGGGGGGGATCGGTGCGGTCATCGCGCGCAGGCAGTCCAGTAGACGCACCGGGGTCCTTATTTTCCCGCCCTTTTTGCCGCCATCTTTAGAAGGTCAGACGAGTGTCCCTCCGGGCGCCATCTTGGGAGTGGCGCAAAGTGACTTCCGCCCTTCCTTCCGCCATCTTTAGTACTGTCAGAGACCACTTCCTGTCTGGCCGCCATCTTTGTTGTGGTATAACCCTTAAGGCCCCCTCACAATGGTGGTTTTCGAAGTCGCCTGCCTGAATCCGGCCGCGACGCCGATCCCGGGTGCTCGGGACACCGCTGAGACCACAGGCCGTGTCCGAACACTTGGGAAACGCAGCGCAAAAATCGCGCCGGGGGAATCGGTGCGGTCATCGCGCGCAGGCAGTCCAGTAGACGCACCGGGGTCCTTATTTTCCCGCCCTTTTTGCCGCCATCTTTAGAAGGTCAGGCGAGTGTCCCTCCGGGCGCCATCTTGAGAGTGGCGCAAAGTGACTTCCGCCCTTCCTTCCGCCATCTTTAGTACTGGCAGAGGCCACTTCCTGTCTGGCCGCCATCTTTGTTGTGGCATAACCCTTAAGGCCCCCTCGCAATGGCGTTTTTCGAAGTCGCCTGCCTGAATCCGGCCGCGACGCCGATCCCGGGTGCTCGGGACACCGCTGAGACCACAGGCCGTGTCCGAACACTTGGGAAACGCAGCGCAAAAATCGCGCCGGGGGAATCGGTGCGGTCATCGCGCGCAGGCAGTTCAGTAGACGCACCGGGGTCCTTATTTCCCCGCCCTTTTTGCCGCCATCTTTAGAAGGTCAGGCGAGTGTCCCTCCGGGCGCCATCTTGGGAGTGGCGCGATGTGACTTCCGCCCTTCCTTCCGCCATCTTTAGTACTGGCAGAGGCCACTTCCTGTCTGGCCGCCATCTTTGTTGTGGCATAACCCTTAAGGCCCCCTCGCAATGGCGTTTTTCGAAGTCGCCTGCCTGAATCCGGCCGCGACGCCGATCCTGGATGATCGGGACACCGCTGAGACCACAGGCCGTGTCCGAACACTTGGGAAACGCAGCGCAAAAATCGCGCCGGGGGGATCGGTGCGGTCATCGCGCGCAGGCAGTCCAGTAGACGCACCGGGGTCCTTATTTTCCCGCCCTTTTTGCCGCCCTCTTTAGAAGGTCATGCGAGTGTCCCTCCGGGCGCCATCTTGAGAGTGGCGCAAAGTGACTTCCGCCCTTCCTTCCGCCATCTTTAGTACTGGCAGAGGCCACTTCCTGTCTGGCCGCCATCTTTGTTGTGGTATAACCCTTAAGGCCCCTCACAATGGTGGTTTTCGAAGTCGCCTGCCTGAATCTGGCCCCGACGCCGATCCCACCGATACCCCCCGGCGCGATTTTTGCGGGGCGTTTCCCAAGCGTGCGGACACGGCTTGTGGTCTCAGCGGCGTCCCGGGCACCCGGGAGTTGGACTGGCGTCGACAAGCAGCAGCGCCGTAATCCTCTAGCTGTGGAGCTGGGGGAGTGGGGGGGGGGGTGGTGGTGTCCTACCGCGGACTTCATCTTAAGCGTGGCGGCAGTCCTACATGGCAGCGACCCGGCGCGCGGTGGCTTTCGCCATCTTGAAAGGGTTACGCTCGCAAGTACCACTGTTTGTCCACAAGGCGGCAGCACTGCCGCTTTTCTTTCTCACCCACAGCAGCCTCGTAGCCACGGCCGCTGTCACCCTCCTCAGCCGGCGCGTCCCTTTACACCCCGAACTCGCCTCCACCCCTCCCCTCTCTTTACAGACACCGCCTTTCTTCCCGCTCTCTCCCGCCCCTCGCTCCTTTCCCGCGCTCGGCACTCGCGGAACGCCCCCACCGCCCTCCCGCAGCAGCGCCGAGGAGGAGCCCGTCGCCGCTTCGGGGCACGGCTGCAGTACCGCGCTGTGTCCACAAGGCGGCAGCACTGCCCGGCTCCGGCTCCGGGCACGGCTGCAGTACCGATCTCTTCCCACAAGGCGGCAGCACTGCGGCCGAGCTCAGCCCGGGGCTGCGGCGCTTCGAGGACAGACAGACAGACAAGGGACGGCAAAAAGGAATGAGTCCCGATCCTTCAAAAAATCCTCCTAAATGAATGCCCCCCTCAAAAGCCCGGACCAAAACTAAAAAAAAACCCCTGCCTCTAACCAAAATAAAAGAAAATATACACCTTTAGATATAAAAAAATTGTATCTATTTTTAAGATTTAATTTATATTAATAATCTATACATACTTTATATTCAATTTAATGTATATGGTATTAAACCATATATTGTATACTATATATTATTTTTATTATCTATTTTATATTGCTAATATTTATTTTATGTATATCTTCATACATTATATATTTGTATGTTTATATATCTTTAATATTATTTATTAAAAAGACCTGCCTCTCACCAAATACAAACAAAAAACAACCCCTTTATTTTGAACTATATTTAAATATAGTTTTCTATTTATGTTTCTCATATTTATATCTGTAATTTATATATCTATATTATGTATATGACATATTATAAGACACTCTAAGAATATATACAATATTATTTATATTAAATACTACATATGTACTTTATTTATATTTCGAATGTATATGTATTTAAATATGCATATGTATTTATATTTATAATTTTATGTCTGTATATACTTATTCTATATTTCTCTATTTTCATTTATATTATTTATAAAAACCCCTGCCTCTAACCAAAAAAAAAACATGAAAACACTTGATTTAAACTATATTAAAATATTTTTGCATTTCTATTCTCATATTTGTACTTTATACATTATATATTATGATAATATTTGCATTATTTATATTATATACTAGATATTTCATATAGATTAGTTGCTTATATTTGTTTATATTTATACAAATATATTTCTATTTTTATTTTATTTATGTTTTGTATTTATATCATCGATGAAAAAACCCGCCTCTAACCAAACACAAACCAATCCAACACTCCCTCTGAACCACACTCGGGTCCTTCCCCTGCTCCCCTTTCCCACGTGTTCTACGGCCACCCCTCCGTGGGAATGTCCTGGCACCCGTGGGTCCCTCTGGGGGAGGGCACCCAGCACGGCCCCCCCCCCCCCCCCCCATTCCCCACTCCCCTGCTCCTGCCCCGCAGCGTGGCTCCCTCTGCCGGGGACCTCGGGCTGCCCCGAAACACATCGGAGCCCCCCGAGTCTCCACCCCGTCCCCCCCTCAGCCTTCTTTCCTCACCCCCAAAATGAAGGCACAGAACCGCTCCAGCTGCCCTGGACGGCAGCACGGCCCTTGATGGGAACCCTTCCCACGGGTCCATGCCCCCAAAAAGGGACCCTGCTGGCACAAGGAAAGGGGGGGGGGGCAGCACACAGGAGGGCTAAAGTTCCTCCCCAGCCCCGCACACACAGAGGACACGAGGCAGAAAGCATCACAAGAAATCCCAGAGAGAAACCCCTTCAAAACCTGACAGAGAAAGGTTTCAAGGCACTCCGGAACACAGACACAGCTGTTCAGGCCTTCTCAGGCCACACCAATCCTGTCCCAACCACCTGAGCACTGCAGGTGAGCTGTGCAAAGGCTCCCCTTCCTCCCTGGCAATTGCTGTCTCAGGCCACAGATGTCCCCCCTGGGCAGCACCTGGAAAAAAACGTGGGAAAGGCAAAATGAGAATGTTTTCGGTCAGAAAATAAGTAATAATAGCAATAATAACCAGAACTTCTGAACAAGTTTAGTAACATCACTTTCATATGATAAATACAGGCCATGCCCATCCTTCCAGCCCAGGCGAAAACAGAAGGAGAACCACAGGAAAAGCAGAGTCCCTTATTTGGATGTCTTTCCTAAAGACACTTCTGCACTGTATGCTCTTTGTGTTCTTTAAATGAATGGATTGCTGCTAAAAAAAAAATCTCAGCCCATACTTTCTCAGCCACAGGCAGGACAAGGTGGGCTGCAGCTGGAGAGCCAGGGAGATGCAGGACCTTGGCACACCAGGGATAAGGGCAGGGGAAGCAGGGGGGAAGCGCTGGACAAGTGAAGGAACAGGAATTTTCTTGTCTACATTCATCAGTGCTGGGAACTTGGGAAACACGTGGTGCTGCGTGCATCCAGGACACAGTGCCCACGGTTTGGTTGTTTTCCCTCTGCTCATAAGCCCTGCCTTCAGCCCCTCTCCAGGGGAGCAGAGAATTCCTCCAGGCTAAGGGTGAGTCCGGGACCACACCCCAGGGATGGGTCCGGTAAAGCAGGGGAGTTGTTTACGGGAACTGACCGCAAAAATCAAACCCAACAAACACTGAAATGGGCTCTGTGGAGCTGCAGCACCGAGTGTTGGCAGCAGGCAGAGGCACGAGGTGCACGCAGGACCAACAAGTACCACCTCACCTGGTTCTTCTGCTTACGTGTATTGCGGTCCTGCTTCACCTCACAGCTGCTCTTCTGCCAAGGCCATTTCCATTTCCACAAGCCTGTGTCACGCGTGGTCAAGGCTGGAACTCCTCCCTTAGGATTTCCACGTCACATCTGGATTTGCCAGGAAGCACGTGCACACGCAGATGCCCGTTTCTGGGAGAGGTCACTTAGAAATCATGACAGCCAGCAACTTGCTCCTCACTGCACCGCCTGGAAATACATGAAAAAGCCAGAAAAAGCAACAACCGGTCAACAACCCACAAAGGACACAGCATAGTGCAGCTTCATCCTAATATTCTTAATATTCAGAATATTAAGTGAGGGAGAGAAAGGAAAGCACCAAGCAGTTGAACAGTGCCCTGCCCTGCAGCTGTGGGAGCTCCCCTCCTTCCTTCAGCCTCGCCCTGACTTCTGAGGGGCCACAGGCACCACACCACCCAAAAGTATCTGCGCTCACACCCAGTGCTGGTACCTGCGTCTTCACGGTCCATCGTTGGCCAAACAAACCTCGGGCATGGTTTTGCTTTCCTGACAGACTTGGCCAATCTCGTTCCCATTTATCAAGGAAACACATACCCTGTACGGCTCTGGGGTCAGAGTCCCTGTGGCACAAAATCCCGAGAGAAGACCGGAGGGAAGAATCCTAGAGCAAAATGAAATCCCAGATACGCAATGAAGACCTGCTTCTGGCAGGGTCCTTGTGGCTTTTGGGGCACAAGAAAAGCCTTTTGGCCATAAAAGCATACGTGAAAACCCCACAATGAGCACTTGGCTTTAAAGGTGTTGCACTTACTGTTACAGACACAGAATTGCTTTGGGATTTGGCATTTCCTGCACCCACACAAACACATTAAAAGAATTAAATGCAGAGTCCTGAAATTGAGTTATTGCATTTTTATTTTGGTGATGTCACTTGACATACTAAAAATCCACAGCAATGCTTAAAAAAATGAAAAGCAACTCCCCCCCCCACCCCATTCAATTTTCCAGTTCAAGGGGCCTCTTAAGAACAGGTTAAAGAAAAGAAGAATAAAAGCCCAAGACCTACAATCAGCTAGTGTACCGACCACCTGTTTTCCATAGATCCTCATTACACCAGATAGCTTCCCTAAGAAAATTAATTTGTACGTGTAAAAACCCGTCCAGCAGGGGCAGGGGTTTCTGAGCCCGCACCTCGCAGGTGAAGGATCAGAGGAGGAGCGGCACAGAGGGATCCCAATGTGCCCAAGAGAGGTTCAAGTTCTCTTGGGCAGCATTTTTTGAAACCAAAGTGCTCTGCAGCTGCCCCAAGGCTGGAGTTCACAGAAATAAAATGAGCTCCCCCTCCTGCCTCATTTTCTGCCTTCTCTCATCAAGGGACAATCACATCATGCAAAAGATAAGAGAGAAGATGCTAACACCAGCCCAGTGCCCCCAGGAAGCCCCCTGGCACCAGAGTGCTCTTTGTGGGACAAGACCCGCGCTGGGCCCAAGAACTGACTCTAATCCCTGTTACCTGACCTGTCCAGCTGCAGGATCAACGTCCAAAAGCAACACTGGATCCTTAAGGGCAGAGTCTGGCACCCTCTGTAGAAGCCAAGGGGAGAACAAGGCTCCAAAGGCAGCCCCCGATGCCTCCAGCCCCTGCTGCTGGAAACGCTGCCCAGGACTTTGGACCGACGGGATCGAGCCTTCGCACAGCTCGGTCCCGTGGCACCGAGGGTGGCAAACCCCAGAGACTGACGGAAATCAAACAAGGGGCTGATTTCAATGGATGCCCGGGAGGCTGAAAGCCCCAGCCCAGAACTGCTCCCCGCCCAGCTCAGCAGCTGGAACTGCTGCTGCGGGGCACAAGGTCCGAAGGAACGCTGCAGCCGTGACGTTAAAGCCAGGAAAAACAAGGACTAAATGGAAACAGATCCTTACCTGCTCCAGTGACCCAACCTCTGGCTCCTCCTCACGGGGGGACCCTGCTCCAGGGAGCAACCTCCACACAGCCCCCGAGACCTGGGCTAAGACGCTGCCCTAGCAGCAGAAGACAAGGGGTTCACCAAGCTTTTGGCACACATTCCGTCCCCAGAGGGGTTTGACAAAATATCCATCAATGCAGATCTTTAATAAAGACAGCTTGTACCAAGGCTAGCAATAGATTTTTGTATGTTATTTCCTCAAAATCTCTGTTTTAACACATTTTGATACTGACAGTGTTGAAACAAGATTCACCGTGAGCTCTGCACCCTGCCGTGCTCCCAGGCCTAAAGGAGAGCTGGGTACCCTCACACTCATCCAGGCTGAGGCAGCTCTCGTGGAGGGATGGAGCTGCTGCTGCAGACAAAGATTTAAAATCCACCCCTGCCCTGAGGGTGTCTAGACCTGGGAGAAATACCTTCCCACCGCCCCCCTGGATTTCCTTCCCTGCCACTCGCTTTGCTTCCAGCTTGGGAAGGTTTGTCTCGGGGGCATTTCAGCATCACAAAGGGCTTTTCCAGCCTCGGGGATTCCATGGGATGCCCAGTGAGTGACCCAGCTGCACACACAGGCACGGAAAGTTCTCGCACACAGATTATCCTGCCGTGAGCCAGAGCACTCCAGGGCATCCTTGAAACAGTGCAGAGAGCAGGACAAAGACACAGCTACACCACTGATTCTACTCTGTACTTTCCCAGTGGGGCATGAACACCATTTCCTGCTGATCCTGAGAGATCCACTACTAAGGTGGCATTGAAAATGCCACCATTCCTGCCCCAGAACCACAGCCCAGCAGGTTTCTGTGGGAGAAGGAATTATCTGCGCAGTTCAGAAGCTGCACTTCCCTAAAGCATTCCCGTAGGAACGTGAAGGTTCCCATGTGCATTTTGTAGTCCAATTTGTAATTTAAGCATATTTCAAGACAGTTAAAATCAGAATGAACTGACCTGGTGCCAGCACAGCATTAGATGTGGGACAGCAGGAGACTCACCAGGCAATATTCCTGGACACTCTCCATTCTCAGCACTCCAGCTGCAGCATCCTCATTTCTCACCGACTCTCAGTTCTGTTTCCAGAACTCCCATCAGGAAGCTGATGGCCGTTTCCAGACGCAAATTCCCAAGGTATCACTGATCATAACCACTGCTCCTCAGCCCACCTCTGCTCCATCCTTTATCCCTTTCATAACCACGGCCCCACCCAGGACACAAAAGGAGGCTCCCCAGATTCCTCCTGAGACCCAAATCATTCCAGCTGGATCAGGAAATAAATAGAAATGAACTCGTCCCTTTTGGGGTAACAAATTGTCTTTGTCCCCATTCCCCCTTCTTTCTTTTCTTCCTGTTTCCTGAGTCAAAACACACAGGTGGGATCAGGGGGAAAAGGAAAACAAACAAACAAACAAACAACAACAACACACAACAACAACAAAACTTTCGGGAAAGTCCAAACCGAACAGAACTGGTTTTTCCATAGGTTTCCATCAAGACTGTTCAGTTTTTTCCCATTGAGCCTCGGCCGTGGCCACAGGAGCAGCTTCTCCCTGCGACCCGAGGGGATGGGCACAGGGACACCCTTCCAGCTGCTTCCCGGCAAACGGAGCTCAGCGCATCCCACAAACGTTCTTATCGCAGCTGGGAGCGCGGCACGAGCTTTATTCCACGAAACGTGGTCCCAGAGAGCCTCAGGTCCCGGGACGAACTCGTCCCACGTATCAGTGCTGGAAGCGCTCACATCCATCCCCCTGCGGATCCCGCCCGACCCAGGGGACCCCAGCGCAGCCGTCCCTGCCCTCCGGCCACTCACCCGCAGCCGCCATTCGCTCGTTCCCGGCTCTGCTGCCCGAGCCAAGGGGATTTTTCCCCGTGCCGGGCTCAGGACAGCTCGCTCCCGGCATAGCTGCCGCTGGCACAGCAGGAGCAGGAGCAGGAGCAGGAGCAGGTCAGCGAGCGCCGCGTTCCGCGCTGCTCGGGCGGACCCGGGCGGGGGCCGGGTCGGAACCGCGGCCGCCGGTGCCGCACCTGGCCCGGGCCCCGCCCCGCGGTACCGCCCGCGGCTCCCGCCGTGCCAGCTCTTCCTGCGGCAGCAGCTGGCCCTGGTCATCCCTGCTGTTCCCAGGGGGTAAAAACAGCCTTGGGAATTCGCTTCTGATAGCTGGAGTTGGTTTTCTAATGGGAATCCTCGAAGTAGAACCGAACGTCTGTGACACGTGAGGATGCTACAGATGGAGTGACAGCAGAGGAAATCTTGGTCCTGCCGGTTACCCGTGGGGAGAAAGCAATTCCCGGCTGCCTTATGCTTGAAAAACAGGGAAGGGGAATTCTGTGTCCTCTCCTGCTTAGGATGTACATTTTTACTGTCCTAAAAAGGGACCATTTGAGTCTTTAGAGTGGCTGGCACGGGCAAAAGGTGGAGCTGTTGTTTGTGATTGTGACAGACCTGAATTATTAGAGATCGGCGGGAAATTGTTCAGTGCACCAAAAGTGATAGGGAATGTCAGCTTCACTGCTGTCACATGTAGAGCTGGGACAATAACCCTAAACACCCCAAAAAGGTAAAGAAACCCTGAGCCACGCTGTGATCAGACCCCATAGGGGCGGTTTATTGTGAGCACCGGTAAGGAATAACGGGAATTCCCTGGCCCTCAAGCTTGGTCCCATCTACCCACACCACTGCCCTTGCGAAGCGCTGTTCTTCCCTGCTGGAAACACAACAAACAAGTTTTCCTTCGTCCCTTAGAACTCTTCTCTGACAACCTCTGTTTTCCCACGTTTCTCCTCAAACACCATCCCTTCTTGTCTCTCCGGTCCCTCCCTGAGCACGTGGCTTTGCTACTCCACAGCGCTTTGACAATTCATATAATTGACGAATTAACGTGATTGATGCCGAGCCTCGCTGGGCTGGTGGGAGGTGCTGATGGGCTCAGGCCAGGCCTGGCTGTGCCAGCACCATGGCACGCTGCAGCTGCTTGTATGACAACCCGGAATACTGATGCTGTAACCCAGCATTTTAATGTGGGGCTTAATTGTTCCTGTGTCAGCAAAAGTTGGGAATTCAGCTTTACATTTTATCTACCTGAACATGCCAAATGTCCTCACAAATTTACAGACTCACACGCTGGTTTTGGGTTGGAATGGACCTAAAGATCCCTCAGTTCCATCCTTCTGCTGTGGGCAAGGATGCCATTCACTAGACCTGGTTGCTCAGGTCTTGAACACTTCCAGGGAAAAGTTGACACAAGGTGCCCCCTCAAATAAATAGGATTTAAAAAACCAAGCAAAAACAAAGAAACAAACAAGCAAAACCAACAACAAACAAACAAAAACACACACCAAAAAAACACAAAAAACCCCTCTGAAAACAAACAAAAACCAAACTAAAAACCCCAAGTCCTTAATACATTCAATGCATTCCAAGTGAGCTTCTCACTCATTAAGTGTTTAAACTGGACACAAAATAAAACCCTTTAGCTAACTCAGTCAGTTCTGTTATTGAGTTCAACCTACTATGGGCATTTTTCCTCCACTTCAGAGATCTATAACAGAGAAATCTAACATGGATCTTACAGTCAAATCTGCATCAAGTGACAGGTTGACCCGTTTTTCTTGTTGGAAATACAATTTGAAATCCAGTAAAAGTCAGTACCAGAAGGTCAATGTCAGAATGCTAGAAGTGACACAACTTCTGAGACAATTAATTAGTTTGCCTTCAGTAATTATTTTCTAACCTACTTTCCTGAAGCCAGTTGCTATGTAAACACCTGTCCTGGGCAGCAGGTACAGAGGTGAAGCTGCCACAGCCATAGAGCTCCCCCAGGGACAGGCCTGGTACCCAGCCAGCAGCTTCTGAATCATGAAATAGAACCCCATCAGCGCAATGCTACTCCTGCTCCCCCAGCCAGGAGTCCTTTTCATATACTGGCACTTTCCATTGATCTCTCCAGATTTATAACTGCTGGACATGTCTCCAAAACCCCTACACATCATGTACTGATCCACTTAACAGACAATCAATGCTGGCTGCCCATGTGAATGTACATCTTGCTTTCTTTAGGAAGCAGCTGTTAAAAAACCAGAAAGAGACTAAAAATATCCAGCGTTTTGCCTCCTGTTCTGGTGCACAAGACAGCAACACAAATGGAAAGGAACTCTAAATCAGCAAAAGCACTGCTTGTGATCTAAGTGCTGGCTAGCAGACAGAACCAACCACAGAAGATTGTCTCTCCTTTTACCATACCTCCCCCCATCCCACACAGAGCTGCAAATAGAGAACAAGAAACCCTACAAATCTAAAAACATATAGCTTTCTTCAGACTTTGTTATTTTGTGTTTTCCTTGCAAATAAAAAAGCTGCCATTTGGACTGCTCCTTCTCCTAATCGTACACAGCATTAGACCTATTACAATTTAACTAAAGAGTAACATTACCAAACATTACAACTATTCTTTTAAAATAGCTACATCTGACAAAAAAAGAACCAAATTGAAAACTCCATGCTGAGGATACAGGTTCACAGGAGCATCACAAGAATTGCTAAAACCAGTAAAAAAGCTGAGGAATTTTCAAGTATGGTGATGTTTAAACACACCTGTCCAGAGTTTTTTGATTGATAAGCTGGTCTCCTGCTGTGATGGGATCCCAGTTCTGTTGTCATATTAGGTCCTTCACCTCTTCACTGGGCAAATCTATTAAATAATTGAAGTGCCCACACCAAAAAATATGGTCATGGGAAAAGAGCATCCTTCTCAGTAAAACAGCAGCACACATTGGAGTTAAAAACAACTGAGTGACGAATGTACTCCTTCCAGGTTCAGAGATTCAGTTTTTAGCTGTGAAATAGCTACGATTTCTGAGCGATGGAGACAACTGACATACAGCCTAGAATTTCGTGTCCCTATGGTTAGAAAAACACCATCACCAGTGTGGCTTTTAAAGATGGAACACAAGAAAAGTAACATTTCTTGTGGAGTTTCCATTTCTAAAGAAACATGAATCAACTGAATTGGATTCTAAAATTCTTCATCTTCCTATTCTTGTTTTAGAAGTCTGCTCAATGGCAATGGCTGCTGCCTGTGTCAGAGGAGAACAAAACACCCCACTGGGACTTTGTGGCAGTCTCCTGACAAATTGCAAATCCAGAGCTTTATCATTCAGATTTAATTGAAGACTTTTCAGTTATATCTGATTTTCATCACTAGAAAGAAACATAAAGGCTTTATTAGTTTAAACAAAGCCCAGGGCTTAGAGTGAGAACTTTTACTTCCCCCTTTGTTTTGATTCTTCCACTGCCCATAAGTAAAACCAAGCAGATACACTGCCAGATTGAAAACAACAGCCTTTAGGAAACTGTTGGATATAGAACTTGCTAGGAAGACTGAAACATGACAGTGGGGACAAATTTAGAATATAACCCCCCCAAAATAAGATGCCGCAGATCCTGCACAGTGCCACACAAATTAACAAATTACAGTCTGATGACAACATTGAAAATAGCTTTAAATCGCAAGGAAGCATTTTGTTGCACTGATAACATTTTCAACTTGCTGTTTGATAATGAGAACACGGCACAGAATCATGCCTGTGTACTGGGAACAGTGCTGTTTCCCAGTGATTTTTTCACATAAAAGGCACAGGTCTCCTGTGCCTACAGTTCTACTGCATGTCATGGATTTACAAGGTCTCTTTCCCGTGCTACGCCCTCGATTCCAAATGCCAAGTGAGCTCACGTTTCATCACCTCCATCACTGCACCGGCAAGGTCTATGCTTCCTGCAGCCTTCTACTTGAATAAATACTGTGGGAACTCTAGTATCCCTGAGATCTCCAACCTGAGGAAATCTGCCTTCCACAGGAAACTGGGGAGGGGGAGAAATGCAAGTAGAGCTTTGGGATGACACCGCTGGAGCTCCAAAATTCCACTTTTCATTTGTTACAGAATCTGAACACCCTGCTTACCATGGGAAAACCAAGCTTGCAAGATATTTCTACAAAGTATTTCTACAAGTTTATTTCCCTCCTGGACTTGGGATTGCCTTAAGGGGCTCCAGGAAAGCTGGAGAAGTGCTGGGCACGAGGGATGGTGGGACAGAACACAGGGAATGGCTTCTCACTGACAGATGGCAGGACTAGATGGGATATTGGGAAGTAATTGTTCCCTGTGATGGTGGGGAGACCCTGGCACAGAGAAGCTGTGGCTGCAAGTGTGAGCTCAACACCTTTTCCACGTCTTGGTTATAGTTACCACCACCCTGAGCTGTTTGAAGAAGCTCCAGAAGAGGAGAGAGCTCATTCAGTTCCCTGTGTCTTTTGGGTACTGTCTACCCGTGGACAAAAGCCCTGGAAGATGAGCTGGGGGTGGGATAAACTCAGGAACTCTGGAAAGATTTTAACTTAGTTTCAATACTGCTATTCCGGGTTGATGGTGTTCCTACTGTGGTTGGTGCTGGAGGTGGCTTCACTAATTCCCATTTAAGGAAAGATAGGAAGGACCTGGTGCTTTTCCAGTGTGGGAGAAGCTCCACAGGGATGCGTGTGCTTACCCAGCCCAGGCCCAGGGAAAAGGGGACACATTTGTGCCTTTAGTTTTGCTTGTGAGTGGCAGAAAGTTTATCCCTTTCCAGCAGTGGAAGAAAAGGGACTAGCAGGGTCTGCCACTGCTAGATTTTCCACCTGGGGAAGGTATCTTTAGCCTGCAATTTTGTCCTCCTCTGTTTCTCCAGAGTGGATCCCAGCTGGAGGAACTTTGGCTTGAAGGGTAAGGAAGGCTGGTCCCTGTGGCTGGTAGCTCAGTTTTTATTCTGCTATATGGCCCAGCAGGATAGGGCAGTTGGTCCTTTACCTGCAGAGCATTTAAAGGATTGGATATTTACAGTTTCAGAAGAAAACAGTGAAGGGAAAAGCTGCTAAGAGCATTCCTTTCTCATGATTAATGTGCCATGGGAATTCATCTTGTATATTAATTTCTGTCCATAGTTGCCACATTTGGGTGTCTTGGATTTATGGATTGCAAGGAATCTCCCTAGGTTTATTTTAATCTGGAAGTAACTCTGGCTTTTTCATTGAAAAAGTTTTATTGCAAAATTACACAACTATTGCTGTGTGGTACAAGAACAGACAATAAAAGCCATCAGACACCTGCATCCACATGATGCAAATTATTCACAATATCCCACAGTGTGTTCTTACCTTGCCCACCCCTTTCACCCCCCCAGCCCAGCCTCCAGAACGTTCTGTGTGTGGGTTCAGTGCGCTGAATCACTGGGAAGTGTCCCACGTTTGGGGACATCCCTGGCATTGCCTCCTGCCTCCCAGCACCCGGGAATAATGCAGTATTGGGCTTCTATGTCAGCAGGGAAAATTGGCAGGGAGATAAAGCAAAGCCATGGAGGTGCTCCATGGTGGTCTCACAGAACTGGTAATTCCACTGGGATGCATGGATTTTCCTCATTTCCATAATCTCACTATTTGCCTTGTGGTGTCTCTCAGTGCATGGCAAGTGCTGGAATGGGATAACATCAGCTCCTTTAAATCCTTTAAATAGTACTGACCTGATGATATCCCTTGAAGAGAAGTTAGGAATAACCTGGATCAGGCTGTGAAACCTGATAATTACCAGACATAAATATAATTATAAATACCTTTGTTTTTCAAGGTCCCCTTATCCAGGTCAGCAGACAGGGAGCTAAAGTACCATGGAGCTTCAGCAGAGCATAATTAGGAAGTCAGGTAATGGCAGCTTTAAAGCTTTGTGTTTAATTAAGCAAGAAAGTGGAGGTGAACCTGATCCCACCTCCCTGTGAGAACCCAGCCAGGAGTGCCTTGGGTCAGCTCCACAGGGAGCTGATTGCAACCAGCTCTGAGAGAGCCCTGGCAGTGGGAACTGAGTACTTCCCAGTCCTACAGGAGAAGTGAGTTCTCTGCCTGTTTTACTACAGGTGTTGGCCCCTTAGCAATCCCAAGAGGTGAAGTGTTGAAGGGTTCTCAGGTTACTCTTTCTAGAAACCCAGGCTGTGCTTTGGGCTCTCCCTGACACCCCAAAGCTCCTTAGTTCTCCCTGAAGTGTTGCTCCAAGATGCTCTTGGCTTTGATGCTCCCCCTAAGGAGCCCTTGTGGTTGAAGTATCAAATGCAGAGCACAGGGTTAGGCAGGACAGAAGGGCACAACTCCCAGCAATCTTCAATCTCCCATACTGCCTCCTGCTCTGCTCCAGGGCCCCGCAGGGGCTGGGCTGCACAAATGGCCCTTGGACCTCTGTTACACACCCCTAGAGTGGGAACAGAGAAGCAAGGAACAGCTCAGGAGTGGTGCCACAGGGCACCCAAGCAGGAGAAAAGTGGCAGCGCTAAGTGTGCAGCAGGATGGAAGCATTAGGGATGGGAGGATGGTGGCTTGGCAGGGCTGGTGAAGCAGCAGGGAACTGAGCAGGAGGCTAAACCAATGCAGGGAGGAGCTCAGATTCAACATGGCCACCTCAGATGACTTGTGGTGACCCTCTGGTGCCAGGCTCCCATGCTCCTCTCTGGAGGTGGGTTTGTGCAATCTGGATTTTGGGGTGAGGTAAAGTGTATGCTGGTTTCTCCTCACAATGCACCCTGGTCTGAATAGCACCCATGGATCGAGAAGGATACAAAATACTGTTTCCCATTTGTCAAAATCCCCCCCTAAAAACACACACAAACCAAAGCTCTGGGGAAAAATAATACCCAAACAAAACAAACCCAACTACAACTCGTCACGCATCTTGTCGCCTTTGGGCCTCACGAGCCTGCCAATGAAGAGGATGGAGTTGGTTTTAGTGTCCTTGATCATAAAGATGAAGGGGTGGTCAGCATAGAAGAGTTTGGGGTTCCTCATCTCCTCTCGGCCATAGATGTCAGCGTCATAGGGGTTCCCTTCTGTGTCCCATTCCAGAGCCGCGGCATGGAACACGTTGGACAGGTAAAGGTCTTTCTTGCCAGAGATCTTGGACAAGTCAGCCTTCGTTTTGTCAATGGCTTCTGTCAGGCCCAGACCACCCAAGTGTTTCTAGGAGGAGACAAGTGATCAGCAACCCTCCCAGAGATGACACAGTGCAAGAGGGAGAGGGGCAGCAGGCATGGATAACCCACCATCCCACTGTCTCTCCTCCCATCCCAAAGAACTGTAAGGCACAACTGTTTAAGGACCTCTTTACCTGAAGGTCGTGGCTGACTTCCAGGATGACTTTTGGCAGCGAGATGGCCACTGATCTCTTCTTCATCTTGCTAGTCCAGGTCTTGAGCTGCTCCTTGTTCAGCAGTTTCTCCACCCTCTCCAGAGGCTCCACGTGGTTTGGCATGATGAAGATCATGCTGGAGAGCTTGTGAGCCAGTGGCATCTCTACCACCTGGAGCTTCTCTGTCTCATCATCGTAGTAATTGTAGAGACCTTGAAACAAGAAGCAGGGAGCAGTGAGATGTGTAGCAGAGGCAAAGTGAATTCAGCCTGGACTTTCCCTGACCAAGAAGGGAAGAGAGTCTGGACGCCATTTTGGAAGTGGTCCAGCATTACTGGAGTTGGCTGTGGCTCTCATTCGTGTAATGTTCCCAAGAGCCAAGCACCTCATAGTAAACATGGATTCTCACTGCTCACAGGGAAACCGAATCAGTAGAACAAACACTCCCCTGCTTTGTTCTCTGTCATGAGGCAAAACAATCTTGGAAAGAGTTGGTAGAAATCTGGGTAACAGAGAACAATGATCCTAACTCCATCTGGTCTTGGTGTGGGGCAGATTTCCCACTCACCTGTGCGGTGCATCATGGGCACTCCCACTGTGTAGGAACGGGTCACCATGAAGCCACGGTTGTCCACCATCTTATGATGGAATTTCTCATCCCAGTGAGCTACAGGAGAGAGAGAAACACAGCTTTTAAGGAAAGGGACGGATGGTAATTCCATGCACAGTTCCCAACCACCGACCAAGAGCTGCCTCCAGTGGACCTAGGCTTTGCCCACCTTCCCTTGGGGCTGTTAGATGATCTTCAAGGCCCCTCCTAACCCAAAGCATGATTCTGTGTGTTGGCTCAGGGCAAAGTTTTGGGTCACTTGTACCAAGAACTGAAGGCAGAACTTACGCTTGAAGAACATGGCGTTGACAATGAGGGCCCCATCAGTTTTCTCCACATCTTTGGTGACCTCCGGGAGTTTGCCATCTGTGGTCTGCGCTGCCCACTCATTGATGGACTTGAGGGCACTCCTCTTGTCGCGGAAGTTGATCTTGGAGTGCTCGTAGTTGTAGTGCTTCTTGCTGTTCTTCACAAAGTCCTCGGCAAAGGTGATGGAGGCGGGGCCGTAGAGGCGGCTGCCGATCTTCCAGGTGACGTTGCGGGCGGTGTTGTTGCTGACCTCGCTGAGCAGCTCGGAGAGCCCGCTGTGCACGTAGTCGTCGTTCAACTTGTCTGCACTCAGCACCGCCTTAGCCTGCGACGCTGTCGTGGCCTTGCCCCCGAGGGACACCAGCCCGAGGGATGAGGCCACCACCACGGGGGACAGCAGGATGTTCTCCATGTCCTTGTCTTTGGCCATGGCGTGGTAGAGGTTGAAGGCCAGTGTGGTGCTGCGCTCGGCCAGCGTGGTGGCCTTGTCACTCAGCTTCCTGTCCTCCGAGGGCACGGCCGCAGCAAGGCCCAGGAGGGCCAGCCCCACCATAATCCACATGGCTTCAGCAGCACCCAGCACCTGCTGGGCAAGAAAATTCACCATCAGCATGATCCAAAGCCATCCTGGAGCATCCAGAGATGTCAGGGACTCTGCCAGGGAAAGCCACTCCTTGGTTACAGTGACATTGCCCCAAGCTTCACTGGGGTACAGCCATCCCAAATCCATCCTGAGCTACAATTTATCTTCAGAAGTGCAAGCTGTACCCTGGCAAGCAGAGCCTGTGCATTTGGCATGA
The DNA here is from genome assembly GCF_963662255.1 of Cinclus cinclus. NCBI lineage: Eukaryota > Metazoa > Chordata > Aves > Passeriformes > Cinclidae > Cinclus > Cinclus cinclus. Next base: position 1,697,184 of record NC_085047.1, read on the forward strand.
AAAGCTTCCTTCCTAAGCCGTTTCCCTGTATTCCAATGTTACGGTACAGGGAATGATTTAAGGAAGGTCAGGGAATGTAAGCAACAGGTATTTCTCATGTGATCTTGCCAGGGTAAGGGGGAATGGCTTTAAAGCGAGAAAAGACAGGTTTAGATTGGATATTGGGAAGAAATTCTTCCCTGTGAGGGTGATGAGACCCTGACACAGGGTGCCCAGAGAAGCTGTGGCTGCCCCTGGATCCCTGCAAGTGTCCAAGGCCAGGCTGGATGGAGCTTGGAGCAATCTGAGATAGGGGAAGGTATCCCTGCTGCCTATGGCAGGTGGGGGGAAAAACATAGTCATTAAGGTCCCTCCCAGCCCAACCACTCCATGGTTCTGTCTCCAGAGCAGGAGAAACTTCTGTCCAGATCAGGAAAAGGTGACAAATATTTGTGCTGCCCCTTGATCCAAGGGCTGTTGCAGGCACTGTGTGACAAGGACCATCCTCTCTGGGGACCCCAGTCCGGGCCCCAAACCCTCATCTTCCTTGGCACTAGATGGAGCACGTGAGCTTCCACCAAGCAAAGCCAGAGGCGGCCCTGGAGAAGATCCTACACTGTCTGATCATCTCTGTTCGACTTTGGTTTGCCTGTCCAGCCCTGCCGGGGAGATACTGCGGCAGAGGGAGGTGGGAGAGCCTCATTTTCCCCAGCAGAGCCTTCAGTTCATGCCTTAGGTGGATATATCTCATCCCCAGCAAGGGCTCTGAGCCCCCAGCTCCAGTACATGTGCAGACTGACCAGTCCTAAGTCCCAAAAGGGCCCGGAAGCCCTTTGGAGCTCATCCCACCTGGTCCCATACCTCCCCTCCCTCCTGCCTTCACTCAGCAAACCTTCCTGCTGGCAGCTCCTCAGGCCTTAAATTTCCCCCTCCGGCTTTTGGGGAGAAGTTTTTCCTCGTCAGGAACTGCATCACTACACTGAAGTTCTGTTCCTTGGTGGTCCTCTCCTCCCACCCTGCTCCTGCCCAGCCTCAGGGACTGCCCTTGGCATGGGGAGGCAGGGAAAGGCTGCAGCGGGGCTGCTGCAGGGTTAAAGTATTCCAAGCAGGAAGCGAAGGGCCCGCTGGGATTACATATGGAAGGAAACACGCAGCACGTAGCTCCAGGCAAAGCGAGTGCGCAGTTCCACCAGGGACCCTTTGCCAGAGTGGGAATTACGCAGTCTCAGAGAGGGAGGTGATTACAACCTCAAATCCTTTATGGGAGCGAGCCTTCTGTTAAAGGGAAGAGGCATCCTGGCTGCCTCGAGAGCAAGGATTTGTGCAGTAGGCTCAAAACTGCCCTCCGCGCTCTTTTATAGTGCAGCCAGCGTGACAAACATTGGAAGTCTGAGGAGGTTCCTGGTGGTTGTCTATTTCCCCTTTATTTCTAAGGATACCTTGAAACTGTTTCATATTGAGGTCAACGCTTGCCTTTTTCTTTCTGAAAGAAAACAGATACATGGAGTAGTTTTCTTGTGAGCAGCGGGTGGCCTGCACTGCTTCATCCTCAGTTTAAAAAAAAAAAAAAGAAGTTCATTACTTCAGGGCCGGGTGACAGATTCGAGCTCTGTTGAGTCACACAGCCCAAAGATGGAGAAATTTTGCCTGTTCTTGGATTATGGCAGTGATCATGGGTGACTTCTTAACCCATGGTGAAAATGGAGGGAATGTGGGGAATGCAGAGCCAGCAACATCCTCTCCTGTGCTTCCACAGCGAGGGGACGCCCAGTGCCAGCGTGGCATTCCACAGCTTTCCCTGGGGCCGCAGGGACTCGCTTTCCTGGCCGCATTTGGAGGTGCACCAAAGGGATTTTGGAGGGCTGTGTTTCTCCCAGGAGCAGGACAGAGCTGCAGGGGAGAGGAATGCAGACAAAAGGCCATTTCCGTGTCACCAGAGGGATGTGACACTTGGTTAAGGCAGCAGAAGGACGGGTTGGGCTGTGCTGTGGCAGGAGGCTGCAGTGAGAGCTCTCATTGCTGTGCTGGGATGGTGCCCAAGGTCCTGGAGGCTCCCAAGCTAAGCCAGAGCAGGGGCTGGAGGATTTCACTCACACCGAGCTAAAACTTCCCTTATTTCCCTTTTCATTTTCGTCATTCTCTGAAAGCTTTTCCTGCAACTTCACTGTGATCACCTCTTGCAAACTGGAGGCAACTGGGGGAATTTTTAATACCTTTCCTCAAAAACCCAGAGCCAGCACATGGGACAGTCTGTACCCTTATTCCCCACTTCCACTCACCCCATTGCAGCCTACCCCCCACGCATCCCTTTCTCCCACGCCATAACCCTGCCCCTCGATTTTTTTTGCCCAGCCAGGAGGCTGCAGGACCCCAAAATCCACCTCCCTACCCCCACCCAGCTGCAATCTCAGCTCTGTCTCCACCCTGCCAAGCCCGGGGTACCCCCCCCTCCCCCCTTACCTGCGGAGTCGGGACACGGCTTTGCTCGGCTCCCTGTGCACCTCCCGGTCCCGCGGAGGGGGTATATAAGGGGCTGGGGAGAAACTTCTGGAAAGTTGGGAAAACCCTCTCAAAAATGCTTGGGAGGGAGAGGAAGGGGAGGATCCGTCCCAGATCTCTCTCTGCCTGCCGCCAATGGCAGGGAATGCCGGCCCCGCGCTGCCGAAGGGGGGTCGGGATGGATGGGGGGATGCGCGTTCCCTCCTCCCGCCGCGCCTGGAGCTGCCCCTGCCTGAGCCCAGCCAGGAACACGGGGAGCTATTCCCTGCCCAAACTGTGCTTCTGACTTTTGACAGGGCTTGTTCTTATCTCATTTCGTTCCTTTCCATGCCCCTGGCA